>NW_027460280.1:329583-659166 GCF_050947875.1 Dermacentor variabilis
TGTTTTGCGTACTCTGGCCAGTTGTCCCTTTTGTCTGTATTTGTAGCGCACACTGCTGCTGAATCTTCAGTGGATAGTTGGGTGATTCTTTCTATAGTGGAAATGGCTATTGTGCTGTCAGGACATCACAGCATTTGCAGTTGCTTGGGTCAGTTTGGTAGGTGCGGACATTGTGCTTGTTTCTTGTTTTCATAATGCATGGGTGTCGTTTCTGGCTGCCTCCATAGTGATGACTGTATTATTCGCTGTCTCAAAGTTTAGGTCGGCAATTTCCAGCAACTGGGTCTGGCATAGTTACATTGTTGATACCAGAGACAATTTGGTCACGAGAGGTAGAAAAGTTGCAGTTGTTTGTAAAGCCCAGACCACACGTACGCTTGCGGACGCGTGCAAGCTCGTGTTCATGCGCCCATGCATGCGCAGACGGTGCGGCATGACTCTTACGCGTCGAAACACGGCGTGATCTCGGGGAACAGCTCCTTTCTCGTACCGCGCGCTTGGGTTGCCTTGTGTCGGCGCGCCTGGCTGTGCAGCTATGGCACGGAACGTTCAACTCTCAGTGAAGTAGATTTATATCGTGCAAGAAAGTGCTTCTTCTTTCCTTCTTGCGTTGATCTAACAGCTATAAAAATATAAGAATTACGTTTTAGATATTGAAGCATTTTGATATACTGACACGTGTACTTAGCTTTTATCGGGCGACCACGTTTCGCCGCCTAAGAAATGTTGTCGCACAGCGCAGGACGCGCCTGCATGTAAAAGAAGTTTCTGGAATGTTATTGATGGTCCCGTCCACTGTCTTTCACCGCAACTTGTGTAATCTGATTGCATATATAGAACTTTGTGGAAGACATGCGGGTCCCAGTGGTTAATCTGGAACATTCAACGACTGATCTATAAAAGCCGAGGCGCTTGACCCGCTGATCAGATTTTCGCCGATCGCCGACCGTGTTCGCCGCTATTGTTGTGCTATAAGTGTAGCCTGTTTTTGTGGGCACAGGTTTGCCCAATAAAAGTTAGTTTTGTCTTTCACAGTGTTTGCTACTGTGTTCTTCAACGTCACCACTACGTGACATCTGGTGGAGGTGCTTGTGCGTTCATGTACCGAACGCCCCCGCAAAGCCGCAATCCAAGCCTGAAGACCAAGGACAAAACCAACATCGCCCAAGACCAGCGTGCTAGCCGCCGACTGCAAGGACTGCCCCCTGTGCACGGACTACTACCTGAGACGAGCAGGAAGATTGCCACCAAGTCCACCCCAATGGCAGCCCGATCGTCCCCCGTCGTGCTGCAGCAGCCCAGGGAGCCCCCGACGTTCCGCGGTTCAACATTCGAGGACCCGGAAACCTGGCTTGAGACGTATGAGAGGGTCGCTGCATTTAACAGCTGGAACAGCGATGACAAACTGCGACATGTCTTCTTCGTATTGGAAGATGCTGCCAGGACGTGGTTTCAGAAGAGAGAAGCCACCTTAACGACCTGGGTACTTTTCCGAAGCGGTTTCATGCAGACATTCACTAGCGTCGTACGCCGAGAACGAGCCCAAGCACTACTAGAAACCCAAGTGCAGCTGCCTAGTGAGACCACCGCGATTTTTACAGAAGAAATGAGCTGCCTATTCTGCCACACCGACCCGGAAATGTCCGAGGAAAAGAAAGTCCGGCTATTGATGCGTGGTGTAAAGGAGAATCTTTTTGCCGGTATGGTACGAAGCCCACCGAAGACTGTCGACGAGTTTCTTCGCGAGGCCACTACCATCGAGAAGACACTGGAAATGCGGAACTGGCAATTCAACCGCCGCACGAATTCGACAAGCTACGCCGGAGTTCAATCACTGGCCACCGTCGACCTGCGTGAGACTATCTGAGCGGTCGTGCTGGAGGAGCTACAGAAGCTGTTCCCGTCATCACAGCCTCAAGTGGCCTCCATTGCCGACGTCGTACGTGAGGAGTTCCAACAACAACTCGGTGTAGCCCCTGAATCACCGCAGCCTCAGTCGCAAGCGATGACATATGCTGCTGTAGCCCGCCGTCACGTTCCCCATCCGCGCCCACGGCAGGGCCCAGTGACGACACAGTTTCGTTGTCCACCAGCACCCCCGCCGCCAGCACGCCAACCCGTCACCCCACGCGGCATTCCAAGCAAGACCGACATTTGGCGCGCCCCCAACCACCGTCCGCTTTGCTATCACTGTGGAGAAGCCGGGCACCTCTACCGCCGATGCCCATACCAAGAGATGGGACTCCGAGGGTTCGCTGTTAACGCGCTGCGACCACAGATTGGCGAACGACCTCGCGATATCGCCGACTACCTCGCCGCCAGTCAGTGGAGCCCTCCACGACCGTCCCGTTCGCCGTCACCAGGCCGCTACCTGTCGCCGCAGCGCCGCCGAGCGGTCGTGCTGGAGGAGCTACAGAAGCTGTTCCCGTCATAACAGCCTCAAGTTGCCTCCATTGCCGACGTCGTATGTGAGGAGTCCCAACAACAACAACTCGGTCTAGCCCCTGAATCACCGCAGCCTCAGTCGCAAGCGATGACATGTGCCGCTGTAGCCCGCCGTCACGTTCCCCCTCCGCGCCCACGGCAGGGCCCAGTGACGACACAGTTTCGTCGTCCACCACCACCCCCGCCGCCAGCACGCCAACCCGTCACCCCACGCGGCATTCCAAGCAAGACCGACGTTTGGCGCGCCCCCGACCACCGTCCGCTTTGCTATCACTGTGGAGAAGCCGGGCACCTCTACCGCCGATGCCCATACCAAGAGATGGGGCTCCGAGGGTTCGCTGTTAATGCGCCGCGACAACAGATTGGCGAACGACCTCGCGATATCGCCGACTACCTCGCCGCCATTCAGTGGAGCCCTCCACGACCGTCCCGTTCGCCGTCACCAGGCCGCTACCTGTCGCCGCAGCGCCGACCATACACTGGTCCAGCACGGGGCCGCTTTGCGAGCCCATATCCGGGAAACTAAAAGCAGCAACCGAGGGAGGTGCGGTTGCTGTTCGTTGAACTGATGAAGATCCTCCGCCTCCGCCGAAGACGACGAAGAGACCATCTAGACGACATAATAATGACACGCCTCCGTCCCGACAAAATCAGGAAGCCAAGACTACACCGACGAAAGACGACTTGGATGACGCGACGTTCCAACTTCAGTACAACACGACGCAGCCGTGATTCGATGCCAAGACCTAACTGCAACGCCAGAAAAAGAACCACCTACCTCGAGGTGCTTCTAGACGGCCACGCAGTTACTGCCTTAGTGGACACAGGGGCTGATTACTCCGTAATGAGTGGAAACATCGCCGCCCAGTTGAAGAAGGTTAAGACTGCATGGGAGGGCCCTCAAATTCGGACCGTTGGAGGACACCTCATCACGCCGACTGGAATCTGCACGGCAAGAATAACCATTCATGACCGGACTTACCCTGCCACCTTTGTTATCCTCCAACAGTGTTCACGAGACGTCATTCTCGGTATGGACTTCCTGGACCAACACGGCGCAATCATCGACCTGAAGTCGAAGTCAATAACGCTGTCGGAAGATAAAGCGATGCCGCCGGAGAGCCCTCGTAGTCACCACGCCTTGAGTGTGCTCGAAGATCAAGTGAGCATCCCGCCTCGTTCCAGCATTGTTATTTTGGTCGGCACCGAAACACCCGCTGACGTAGAAGGCGTCATCGAAGGCGACCAACGTCTACTGCTAGACCGTGAAATTTGCGTCGCAAGAGGGATTGCTCGACTGCATGGAGGGAAAACTGAAGTGTTGCTGACAAACTTCAGCCGGGAGTTCAAGCACATAAACAAGGGCACGGCGATTGCGTACATCGAGGAAATTCTGGAAAGCAGTAATGCGTTTGTCCTCTCGGATTCCGCTGCATCTACCCCGACGACCATGGTTCCCGAACCAGACTACGACAATAATCCAAGTCTCCCCTTGATTAAGCAACAGCAGCTCAGAAGTGTGCTCCGACGATACAAAGGCTGCTTTTCGACGTCATCGAGGATTCGACAAACACCAGTCGCCAAGCATCGCATAATCACCGAGGAGTGCGCTCGACCACTCCGCCAGAGTTTTTACTGAGTTTCGCCGTGAGAACGTGAAGCTATAAGAGAACAAGTCGACGAAATGCTGCGCGACGACATCATCCAGCCGTTGAAAAGCCCGTGGGCATCCCCTGTTGTCCTGGTGAAGAGAAAGGATGGAACCCTACGTTTCTGCATCGATTATTGTCGTCTGAACAAGATCACGAAGAAGGACGTGTACCCCCTCCCACAGATAGACGACGCATTGGATCGGCTCTGCAACGCTAAATACATCTCGTCGATGGACCTCAAGGGTAGCTATTGGCAAATAGAAGTCGACAAAAGAGATAGCAAAAAGACCGCCTTCATCACCCCAAACGGCCTCTACGAGTTCAAGGTTATGCCATTTGGACCGTACTCGGCGCCTGCAACATTCCAACGCGTGATGGACACGGTTTTAGCAGGATTGAAGTGGCAGACCTGTCTCGTTTACTTGGAAGACGTAGTTGTCTTCGCCGGAAATTTTGGCGATCACCTTAGGCGGCTTGCAGCAGTACTAGAGGCCATCAAGTCATCAGGGCTAACTCTGAAGCCAGAGAAGTGCCGCTTCGCTTACGATGAGCTTCTGTTCCTAGGCCACGTCATCAGCAAGTCTGGAGTCCTCCCTGACCCGCAGAAGACAGCTGCCATTGCAAAGTTTCCGCAGCCCATCGACAAGAAGGCAGTGCGTAGATTTCTTGGCATGTGTGCCTACTAGTACAGGCGATTTGTCAAGGACTTTTCACGCATCGCTGAGCCGCTGACAAAGCTAACTAAATGTGATGTCGAGTTCAAGTGGGAAACGGCGCAGGCCGACGCATTTCAAGAACTCAAACGACGCATGCAGTCGCCGCCCGTAGTTGCACCCTTTGACGAGCATGCCAATACCGAAATCCATACTGACACCAGTAGCCTAGGCCTCGGTGCCGTCCTAGTCCAGAGAAAAGATGGACATGAACACGTGATAGCTTACGCTAGCCGGTTGTTGTCAAAAGCGGAAGGCAATTATTCTACAACCGAAAAGAAATGCCTCGCCATCGTTTGGGCTACAGCGAAATTTCGCCCTTACCTCTATGGCAGGCCATTCAAAGTGGTCAGCGACCATCACGCGTTGTGTTGGCTAGCTAACTTAAAGGACCCTTCAGGACGGCTGGCACGGTGGAGCCTCAGACTACAAGAATACGACATCACTGTAACATACAAGTCCGGACGAAAACACTCAGATGCCGATTGCCTATCACGCGCCCCCATTGACCCGCCACCACAAAATGACGAGGATGACGACGCCTTCCTTGGCATAATAAGTGCGGAAGACTTCGCCGAACAACAACGAGGGGACCCGGGGCTAAAAGCCCTAGTCGAGTTCAGTTCAGTTCAGTTTTATTCCTTAAAGGCCCCCATTTCAGGGGGTGTTACATAAGGGGTGGGATTACATTTGTAGTAAGGAAAACAAAACAGCCATGGTGATTTAACATTGAAGGTGATCTGTTACGCGTTCTTGAAAAGCAGGTGTTGAAGCGATGGCGACGATGTCATGGGGTAGGCCGTTCCAGTCCGTGGCTGCTCGAAGAAATAATGAAGCTGAAAACGTAGTAGTACGTGATAGTGGGCGGGCAACTTGAAGGGAATGACTGGTGCGGTGAGATATGCGTGATGCGGCGGAGTATTAGGAAGGGCACACCGACGTTGTCCCTAGGGCATTTAGGCATGGATTATCTTCGTTCACGCTTCAAAACAACCTACTCGTGAAGAAGAACTTCACACCAGTCCGCGCCAACTACCTTCTTGTTGTTCCGTCGGCGCTGCGTCCAGAAGTACTGCACGCCCTACATGACGATCCGACCGCAGGGCACCTCGGTTTCTCCCGGACGCTATTGAGGATACAAGAAAGGTATTACTGGCCGCACCTAACCGCCGATGTCACCCATTACGTCAAGACATGCCGAGAGTGTCAGCGACGCAAGACACCACCGACAAGGCCAGCGGGATTACTACAGCCGATCAAGCCTCCTTTCCGACGTTTTCAGCAGATCGGGATGGACTTGTTAGGACCGTTTCCGACATCAACTTCTGGAAATAAGTGGATCGCCGTGGCGACGGACTATCTCACCCACTTCACTGAAACTAAAGCTCTACCGAAAGGCAGCGCAGCCGAAGTGGCGAAATTTTTCGTAGAGAACATCCTGCTGCGACATGGTGCTCCAGAAGTCCTCATCACCGACAGAGGAACGGCTTTTACAGCAGAGCTCACGCAAGCCATTCTGCAATACAGCCAGACAAGTCACAGGAGGACAACTGCCTACCATCCGCAGACGAATGGTCTCACGGAGCGCCTGAACAAGACCCTCGCCGACATGCTAGCAATGTACGTCGACGTCAAGCACAAGACGTGGGCTGCGGTCCTGCCGTACGTAACATTCGCTTACAACACGGCGGTGCAAGAAACAACACAGGTCACGCCATTAAAGCTGGTTTACGGCAGCAACCCAATGACGACGCTCGACGCCATGCTGCTGCACGTCACTGACGAGGAAAATCTTTACGTCGCTGCCTATCTCCAGCGCACCGAAGAAGCCCGACAGCTTGCCCACCTGCGGATCAAGAACCAGCATAGGATCGACAGCCGACACTACAACCTCCGACGACGCTTCGTCGAGTACCAGCCCGGCGACCGTGTTTGGGTATGGACCCCGATACACCAACGAGGACTCAGTGAGAAACTACTCCGACGGTATTTCGGACCCTACAAGGTCATCCGACGTATTGGCGCTCTGGACTATGAGGTCGTGCCAGATGGCATTTCGCATTCACAGCGGCGCCGCGCACGATCTAAAGTGGTCCACGTGGTGCGCCTTAAACCCTTTCACGGACGCTGACGAACTTCCTTATTTTTGTTGTTTTCTTTGCTACGAGTGCTTTTGTTTATTACTTTCATTTGTTTGCAGCATCGGGTCGATGCTTTTTAAGAGAGGGGTAATGATACGTGTACTTAGCTTTTATCGGGCGACCACGTTTCGCCGCCTAACAAATGTTATTGCACAGCGCAGGATGCGCCTGTATGTAAAAGAAGTTTCTGGAATGTTATCGATGGTTCCGTCCACTGTCTTTCACTGCAACTTGTGTAATCTGATTGCACATATGCGAGACGCGAATAGTGTATAACTTTGTGGGAGACACGCGGGTCCCAGTGGTTAATCTGGAACATTCGACGACTGATCTGTAAAAGCTGACGCGCTTGACCCGCTGATCAGATTTTTGTCGATCGTCGACCGTGTTCGCCGCTATCGTTGTGCTATAAGTGTAGCCTGTTTTTGCGGGCACAGGTTTGTCTTTCACAGTATTGCTACTGTGTTCTTCAACGTCACCACCACGTGACAATACGCTCGATAACAATGTACGAAGCGGCGCTTGCCAAGGCATCTGTGAGTGAGCCCAGTGAGCTCGCACTGTCGCGTGTCTTTGTGGATGCAAATTGCCAATACTCGCGAGGCGCGGCAGGCACTAGGCATGCGGACGTGAGCTTGCGCGTGTCCGCACGCATACGTGGGGTCTCGGCTTAAGGTTTTTCAAGGCTGCGCTGAAATCGCTTACGGGCTTGCCGGCATGTCGGTGTCTTTAAAGAAAATTAGAAACTTGCCACAACTTCAGACACTTTTGGTGCATATAGTGTTTACTGAGTACCTTGAAAATCAAGTCCAAAATCTCTTCAGCTTACTTGTTTGGTGTGAATGGGCTCCACAGAAGGAGGTATGTTTCTATACCCCAGCAGGTCAGGAACAAGGCTGTCTTCTAAGTCTCAGGCACATTGTTGACCGCAAAGTAAAGCTACACTGGCTTGTGGTACTCAGTCTAATCTGTGGTTGCTACTTCAAGAGCTTCTGATTTATTGATGGCTGGCATAGCTGCTGGTGTTGACATGATTCACCCTCGTCACCACTTGTGACAATCGGCCCTGCGCTTGTGTGCATAGCTGGGCCAGACGAGGAACAAGTACATATGATGAGTGGGGCGCGAGAACTGCACTGACTGGCTGGAGTTATGTGCGCCTATTTATTACGGAAGCGACAGTTGTGCCCTCATGCGTACAGCCATGTGGTTACTTATCACACTTGACGTCTGCAAAAGGGACAAGAAATAGGAGTGTCTACTTTTGCTGCGTGACGACTGAACCTAGGGTGCCTCGATAGCAGCGTTGTCATTCTGGGTGGAACAGCCTTTGACGCAGTCGGCTCCGCCTTTCGGATTGGTTCTCTCTGGCACGGTCGTGTACTGCTGTTCCTGCTTGCTAGATGCCTTTTTTCAGCTTTTCGGCTAGCTTTGCATGCGTGTTTGTGTGGTTTGCATGTGTTTGTGCATCTGTGTATGTGCATGTACAATGTATAATGTACATGAGTGTGTGTATGTGCATGCATATGTAGAAGTGTTTGCGGGTGTGTGTGTCTTTGTGTGAACGCTCTAGGGATTCCCCAGCTCGCAAGTTGTGCTTAGCTTGATCTCCGGGAAAGATATAAAGTTCTTCAAACACTGCAGAACTCAAAGGTGGGCCTGATCGTGCACGGGAGAATACGCTATGAAAATAAGTGTTAAAATTTTGTGCGATGGCATTCAAGTCGTTAAGAATGGTTCCATTAACTGCAAGTTCCGTAATAGTCTTCTTGCTATTGCCAAGGTATCCCCAAAACTTATCCGGTGCGTTTTTTTATAAAGTTGGGCAATGTTGTGGAAAAATAAAAATTTTTTGAATCGCGCACGGCACATGAGAGCTGTTTTTGGAGTTCCGTGATAACGACTGTGCGTGGATGCTTCTTTTTTATTCGTTTGATTTTGCGCTTTAGTTGTATTATTCCACGCGTCATCCAAGGCATACTCTTATTGACTTTCTTAGCTTTAGTGGGTATGAATGTATCTATGCAATGCCTGCACATTGTAGTAAACGCGGTCCAAAGTGCTGACACATTACTACCACTATCTGCAAAGTGCGTAAGACAAGTTTCCATGTAGTCGACTATGCTGGCGTCATCCGCTCTGGTGTAGTCTTTAAAAGATTTGGTATTGGAAGTTTTAGGAACAGTAGTTTTGACAATGGGCAAGGAAAGTGCAATAAAGTAATGGTCAGATAAGCCATCTTCGATTGACACGGTATGCTCAGAAAAGGTTCGGTTTAAAAAAATAACATCTAATATAGAACATGATGACCCTTGCACACGCGTAGGTTCATTGACCACTTGAATAAGATCATGTGTTAGCATAATGTCAAAAATAATGTTAGCATTTGCATCGGCCTTATTGTTTGCTTGGAGGAGCTCCCAATTGATACCAGGCAAGTTAAGATCGCCGATCAGGAAAATTTTCTTATTTTGGTAGAGAGACATGTGGTCTTTAAGTTTATTCAAGTAATCTGGTGTAGCATCAGGTGGTCTATAAAATGCGAACAGCACAAAGCATTGACCCCAGCACGATAGTCTGACGCATAGGTACTCTAGTTCGGGAGTATCACCGATAAGCGTGGCTCCGATTTGATCTTTAACTAGAACCGCTATACCTCCGCCTCTGCGCAGTCTATCCTTACGAAATACTTTGTAATGGGGTGGAAAAACGAGTTCATTTGTTATATCGCTGCGCAACCAGGTTTCCGTTATGACTGCGATGTGAGGATCGTGTTGTAGCAAGTGAATTTCTAGGGAATCTATCTTGTTCACCACGCTACGAGCATTAAAATTAACGATACGCAGATGTTTCCCCTTGGCTGAAACTGAATTTCTGTGGATGACGGGTTCGTAGATTTCTAAACACGAAAGTTCTGATATATTGTCTGGATCATCGGCAACTCTCGTGCCTATTTCTGCGCTAGCGCGTGACGACGGGTCGTGGGGCGGTAGGGTTTTTCTGCATCGTTTTTTAGAACAGGAATTCTTTCATTTGTTTCCTCGCTCCAAATATAAGCTGTCCTTTTGATGTATAATTTGTCAAAAGCTAAGGAAACTTTATCACCCTTCTCGCGGTTTTCTTTCGCACTTGCCCACAGCTTCCTTCTAACTTCTCGAACTTTTCGCGAATAGTCTTCACTTATTGATATAGCAGTGTTCTTCAGTTTGTGGCATTGTTTAAAAATTAACGCTTTGTCTCTTGTATCGAACAATCTCAGGATGACAGGTCGTTTCTTATTTGTGGACGGATGACCCAATCTATGTATTCGTTCAATAGCTATCGGGTTCAGTTTGAGAAGTTATTGAAAGATACCTTTATTTACGGCTGTTTCCAATGATTCGCCGTTTTCACTCTCTAGTTCGGTTAGGCAAAAAATAATCAAATTAGGTCTTCTACTGTGGTTCTCCAATTCGTCTATTTTCTTTTCAAGGGTCAGGACAACTTCGTTAATATGTGAAAGCCGATTTTGGCATAAAGTGACCTTGTCTTCAAGTTTCGATAAAGCGTCTACCTTTTTTTCAATTTCTACCAAGCGGTTTTCTTTGATATCCTTAATATCAGCTGCGATTTCCTTAAGTTGTTTCAAGATTTGAGAAACTTCGGGCCCGGGGTTAGTTTCAATGTCCCCTCCTAAAAGCAGTAACTTCCGGAGGCAAAAAACATCAAGCAAGCAACACAGCCATGGGCACGGCAGCACTAGCAGAAACGGATCGCTTGAACGGTAACACTTGCCGTAATCCTTTCTCACCTGCACAAAGAACAGCAGATGGTTTAACCGCATTCTTTCGGTGCCACCGTGCCCAGTGGTTGCGTATTCCAATGGGTGGCCCTTTATACTGGTTCTGCACGATGTCGCCACATGCAGAAGCTGCGCGGCGCCCTCTCTGCTTGCTGTCGTTGTATGATGAGGTGGTCTGATGGGTGGCAACAGAAGCTGATCAGTAGGTTGATGGCAGATGAGATCGCCGTGCTCGTACGTAGCCGCCGTGACCACGTTGTGCTCCAGGCAGTACGCAGTGCGCAGAAGGCAGAACTGCACAAAGAACAGCAGATGGTTTAACCGCATTCTTTCGGTGCCACTGTGCCCAGTGGTTGCGTATTCCAATGAGTGGCCCTTTATACTGGTTCCGCACGATGTCGCCACATGCAGAAGCTGCGTGGCGCCCTCTGTGCTTGCTGTCGTATGATGAGGTGGTCTGATGGGTGGCAACAGAAGCTGATCAGTAGGTTGATGGCAGATGAGATCGCCGTGCTCGTACGTAGCCGCCGTGACCATGTTGTGCTCCAGGCAGTATGCAGTGCGCAGGAGGCAGAACTGCACAAAGAACAGCAGGTGGTTTAACCGCATTCTTTCGGTGCCACCGTACTTAGTCTTTCTTGAGTACTTAGTCTTTCTTGAGTGAGTACTTAGCCTTTCTATTTCATTCTTACTTCCTACATGTCCTTGGAGAGGCGTGTTTGATTGTAATGAAATCTTGGATTCATTGTATGTCTGGTACAGTGCTTTTTATGAAGGTTTAGTAATGCTAAATGTGTTTCGTCTCCATTGCTGATGGGTGGCTGCAGCGCAGTCAAGCTGCAGTGTAGCAGCTTTTTCTTTGGCCACCTTTTTTCACCTTGTAAAGTTGTGAAATAAAGTTGCTTTGAAAGTTGCTTTGAAACTCATTCATAGGCCTCTCTTTATCCCGAGCACAGTTCAATGCCCAAGGTGCCGCATTGGAGCCACCCTGCTTAGATGCTTTAACGCATACACAGCTGGCCTACCTTTATCCCGAGTGGCTTTCTTGGACGAATGCACCGCACCGCTTGCTCGCTGTCCTGTGTTTGTCCCGAGCGCAGTTCGATGTCCAGTGTGCCACATCTGAGCCTCCTCGCTGTTGGTGCAAAACCGCTTGCTGGCCTCCTTATCCCAAGCGCAGCTGGTAGGCAGTGCCGAGTGCGAGCCATGACGCTTGTCTCGTGCATAGCTGAGTGACATTTTCGACATGTGTGAGCCACCCTGCTCCGCCTTCAATCCGGCCATGTGAGGCCTCATGCACCTGTCGGACCGGCAGTTCAGTTCTCCTCCATGCCATTTACTGGCCCCTTAAGGTCGGGTGAGCGTGCATTTGGGAGGACAGGCTGAGGTTGGCCCTTCTCAGACAGCCACGCCGGGCCTGGAGCAAATGCCGCAGCACACTGCAGCAATACAGCTTTTCTAACTGATGTAAGCGGCGCATTCACAGCCTAGTACTCCAGGGAAACCTTCAGTCCCCTTAGCCAGGCATGATGAGTAGCCTATGGGTACCTCTCCCGGATTACGGCGGTTATTCAGACCGCATGAGTGCTACAGAGTACCTTCAGCCTTGAGGCACTGCACCGCTATCAACAGGCAATGCCTTCCAGTGGTGTGTCATGCTGGAACTGGCTTCCCCCACACCGGTGCCTGTCATTGCCCTTACTGTAGAGGTCGCTACCTGTGTATATAAGGTGGCACTACAATCTGA
Organism: Dermacentor variabilis; assembly: GCF_050947875.1. Lineage (NCBI taxonomy): Eukaryota > Metazoa > Arthropoda > Arachnida > Ixodida > Ixodidae > Dermacentor > Dermacentor variabilis. The sequence goes on from NW_027460280.1 coordinate 342,063, forward strand.
AAGGACCTTGTATATAAGGGGCTTTGGGGAGTGGGAATGAACATTGTTTTGGTTTCCGCCTTGCCGGTAGTCCGCCTCGTCCCTCAGCTCCTGTGCAGAACACTTACGATCGCTGGTCGACTGTTGGTGACATTGGTGGATAGTGGGACTTTGGTCTCGCTGTTCAGCAAATAGGTTATGGCTCATTTTCGTCGGCCTTCTGTCCGCATTAGAGCCTGCGACAGCGCCTTGCAGCTCGCGAATGGTATGGCTACATCATGCAGCTCTACATGGTTGGTTGTGCGCTGGGAGGATTGCGTGTGCCGTCAGTGCTTTGTGCATCTCTCTGGTCTTTCTGTACCCGTGATTCTCGGATGCTACTTCCACACACTCATGGGGATCGTGATTGACTTCGCAAGCGGAGGCTACAGGGCAGACCCTTCTGGCCTCCTGCAATCCTTTGCTACACTCCCGCTGGCCACGGTGGCCCCTCATGCCTGATGCCGCGTGAGAGCAGGAGGAGAGGAGACCTAGCGCAGCCCCCTTGGCTTGTGTCCCTCATGCCGCCAAGACAGGCCCCTTGGCCGGCACGGCGGAAAATGGTTGGTGCGAACCGTTTTCTCACGTGCATTGTGTTGCTACGGCGGCAGTCAAAGTTCTGGCTACTCCGGCGACCACCCTGTTAAGCAGCAACTCTGACTGCTCACTGCCACTTTTGTCTGACAACTTGTCAGTCCACGAGAGGGCATACCTGTCATCACTGCTTACTCGTTTCAGCACTATGTTCACTGAACGACCAGGTTGCATCTCTCTTGTGCGATATCGGATCGACACAGGCAACGCACTGCCATGGAAATGCAATGTGCGCCTTGTTAGTGTGGCTAAGAGGAAGACAATTGACCAGGCAGTGGATGAGCTTATTGAGGCCAGTATTGTCAAGCACTCAAACAGTCCCTGGGTTTCGCCGGTGCTAATGGTCCCCAAAAGAGACTGCTCTTTTCGATTTTGTGTAGGCTACTGCTGGCTGAACGAGGTCACGAATAAGGATGCTTACCCCTTGCCTAACTGGACTAAAATCGTGGCTAATATAGGCGATGTGCGCTACTTCACCACCCTGGATGCTAGCCGCGGGCTACCTGCAGGTTCAGATGGAGCTGGTTGATGTGGAGAAAACATTGTTCACTTCTCACCGAGGCCTGTACCAGTTTATCCATATGCCCTTTGGCTGCTCTGAAGCTGCAGCTAGGTTCCAGAGATTGCCCGCATTCTCGGGGATGCTAAGTGCTGCTATATGCTGGCGTACCTCAGTGACATTGTCATGTTCTCTTGAACATTCGAGGAGCACCTCCGACACCTCGAGGACATCCTAGAGGTGTTGCATGCCACCGGGTTAACCGAAGAAAGCACAAATTTATTTTATTTTTATTTGCGATACTGCCAGTCTTAGTGAGACCAAAGCAGGTGGACATTGTTTAGACATTTTTGCAAAACATCATCAGTGTCAATCTGAAATACAGTACTTTTGATTAGTAAAACATCACTCAATAACAAATATAGTATTACTAAAATTTATATAAAAATAGCAAATCAATGACTCATGTAAAATTGCTGAGACTCTCATTTCCCTACTGGGCTTTACCATCGATAAGGGTCGTACTTTGCGGTGTGGAGGAGGTCCGAGGTTTGAATCCTCCCCTCCCCCCCCAAATTTTTTGACGACCCCCCCTTTCCCACGGAACAGCAAGTTTCAGGAGGTGGGCTCCGAAAGAGTGACATGGATGAAGGAAAGTTCCAAGGGGGAGGAGGTAGTTGTCATGTTACCGTACATAGAACTTATGTTTATCCAGTTTCTGCACAACCGCTGTTGTGTCTATAGACCTTCTCATCGGGCGAGGAGGATAGGGCGCGTGGCGAGCCTTTCCTCCTCTCTGGCTTGGGCGACCTGGCGCGGTGCTGCTTGAAAGTGTTGCTGTTGCATGCTGCGGAACATTTTCGGAATGTTTTAGATTGTACTTTGTGAAATTTACGCCATGTCCATTCATATAAGGTCCATCTTAAAACTTTTTTGTGCGCAAACAAATGGACGAAGAATAGAAGAAACACAAGGACGAGCGCTTTCTAACAACTGGTTTTATTTTTGAAGAACCACCTGCTTAAATACCTATAGATCTGCGCGATCTAGTCAACAGAGCACGTCTATAGTGCATATAATACACACAGATCTGTGCTGTCAAGTCAAGAGAGCACGTCTATAATACATATAACACTTGTGATAAAAAGACGTGGACCAAAGCCACCCGGTCAACATAAACACCAAGGTGCATGAAGCAAATGATAGAAGTGAATTTTCTTTATCCAACAATGAAACAGAAGGATGGCTGATGCATCTTTCTTTTTGTTTTTCAATCCAGTGTGCTTCCACAATTTCCCTCGCGGTTTGATTTCTATGCCTATACAAAATGACGTTGCTACTAAGACAAGGTGAGCAATCATGTTCTTGGCAAATGCATACCAAATGCATTTGCCAGAGGGCCAAGTCATCATCATCATCATCATCAGCCTAGTTACGCCCACTGCAGGGCAAAGGCCTCTCCCATACTTCTCCAACCACCCCGGTTATGTACTAATTGTGGCCATGTTGTCCCTGCAAACGTCCTAATGTCATCCGCCCACCTAACTTTCTGCCGCCCCCTGCTACGCTTCCCTTCCCTTGGAATCCAGTCCGTAACCCTTAATGACCATCGGTTATCTTCCCTCCTCATTACATGTCCGGCCCATGCCCATTTCTTTTTCTTGATTTCAACTAAGATGTCATTTACCCACGTTTGTTGCCTCACCCAATCTGCTCTTTTCCTATCCCTTAACGTTACACCCATCATTCTTCTTTCCATAGCTCGTTGCGTCGTCCTCAATTTCAGCAGAACCCTTTTCGTAAGCCTCCAGGTTTCTGCCCCATATGTGAGTACTGGTAACACACAGCTGTTATACACTTTCCTTTTGAGGGATAGTGGCAACCTGCTGTTCATGATTTGAGAATGCCTGCCAAACGCACCCCAGCCCATTCTTATTCTTCTGGTTATTTCAGTCTCATGATCTGGATCCGTGGTCACTACCTGCCCTAAGTAGATGTATTCCCTTACCACTTCCAGTGCCTCGCTACCTATCGTTAACTGCTGTTCTCTTCCGAGGCTGTTAAACATTACTTTAGTTTTCTGCAGATTAATTTTCAGACCCACCCTTCTGCTTTGCCTCTCCAGGTCAGTGAGCATGCATTGCAATTGGTCTCCTGAGTTACTAAGCAAGGCAATATCATCAGCGAATCGCAAGTTGCTAAGGTATTCTCCATCAACTTTTATCCCCAATTCTTCCCACTCCAGGTCTCTGAATACCTCCTGTAAACATGCTGTGAATAGCATTGGAGAGATCGTGTCTCCCTGTCTGACGCCTTTCTTTATTGGGATTTTGTTGCTTTCTTTGTGGAGGACTACGGTGGCTGTGGAGCCGCTATATATATCTTCCAGTATTATTACATATGGCTCATCTACACCCTGATTCCGTAATGCCTCCATGACTGCTGAGGTTTCGACTGAATCAAACGCTTTCTCGTAATCAATGAAAGCTATATATAAGGGTTGGTTATATTCTGCACATTTCTCTACCACTTGATTGATAGTGTGAATGCGGTCTATTGTTGAGTAGCCTTTACGGAATCCTGCCTGGTCCTTTGGTTGACAGAAGTCTAAGGCGTTCCTGATTCTATTTGCGATTACCTTAGTAAATACTTTGTAGGCAACGGACAGTAAGCTGATCGGTCTATAATTTTTGAAGTCTTTGGCGTCCCCTTTCTTATGGATTAGGATTATGTTAGCATTCTTCCAAGATTCCGGTACGCTCGAGGTTATGAGGCATTGCGTATACAGGGTGGACAGTTTCTCTAGAACAATCTGACCACCATCCTTCAACAAATCTGCTGTTACCTGATCCTCCCCAGCTGCCTTCCCCCTTTGCATAGCTCCTAAGGCTTTCTTTACTTCTTCTGGCGTTACCTGTGGGATTTCGAATTCCTCTAGGCTATTCTCTCTTCCACTATCGTCGTGGGTGCCACTGTTACTGTATAAATCTCTATAGAACTCCTCAGCCACTTGAACTATCTCATCCATATTAGTAACGATATTGCCGGCTTTGTCTCTTAACGCATACATCTGATTCTTGCCTATTCCTAGTTTCTTCTTCACTGTTTTTAGGCTTCCTCCGTTCCTGAGAGCCTGTTCAATTCTATCCATATTATAGTTCCTGATGTTCGCAGTCTTACGCTTGCTGATTAGCTTAGAAAGTTCTGCCAGTTCTATTCTAGCTGTAGGGTTAGAGGCTTTCATACATTGGCATTTCTTGATCAGATCTTTCGTCTCCTGCGATAGCTTACTGGTTTCCTGTCTAACGGCGTTGCCACCGACTTCTATTGCGCACTCCTTAATGATGCCCATGAGATTGTCGTTTATTGCTTCAACACTAAGGTCCTCTTCCTGAGTTAAAGCCGAATACCTGTTCTGTAGCATGATCCGGAATTCCTCTAGTTTCCCTCTTACCGCTAACTCATTGATTGGCTTCTTGTGTACCAGTTTCTTCCGTTCCCTCCTCAAGTCTAGGCTAATTCGAGTTCTTACCATCCTATGGTCACTGCAGCGTACCTTGCCGAGCATGTCTACATCGTGTATGATGCCAGGGTTCGCGCAGAGTATGAAGTCGATTTCATTTCTAGTCTCACCATTCGGGCTCCTCCACGTCCACTTTCGGCTAACCCGCTTGCGGAAAAAGGTATTCATTATCCGCATATTATTCTGTTCTGCAAACTCTACTAATAACTCTCCTCTGCTATTCCTAGAGCCTATGCCATATTCCCCCACTGACTTGTCTCCAGCCTGCTTCTTGCCTACCCTTGCATTGAAGTCGCCCATCAGTATAGTGTATTTTGTTTTGACTTTACCCATCGCCGATTCCACGTCTTCATAAAAGCTTTCGACTTCCTGGTCATCATGACTGCATGTAGGGGCATAGACTTGTACCACCTTCAATTTGTACCTCTTATTAAGTTTCACAAGACCTGCCACCCTCTCGTTAATGCTATAGAATTCCTGTATGTTACCAGCTATTTCCTTATTAATCAGGAATCCGACTCCTAGTTCTCGTCTCTCCGCTAAGCCCCGGTAGCACAGTATGTGCCCACTTTTTAGCACTGTATATGCTTCTTTTGTCCTCCTAACCTCACTGAGCCCTATTATATCCCATTTACTACCCTCTAATTCCTCCAATAGCACTGCTAGACTTGCCTCACTAGATAACGTTCTAACGTTAAACGTTGCCAGGTTCAGATTCCAATGGAGGCCTGTCCGGAGCCAGGTATTCTTAGCACCCTCTGCAGCGTCACAGATCTGACCGCCGCCGTGGTCAGTTGCTTCGGGGCTGCTGGGGACTGAGGGCCGGGGTTTGATTGTTGTATTCATATAGGAGGTTGTGGCTAAGTACTGCACCAGGGTGGCCAATCCTGCTCTGGTGAGAGAGTGCGTTACCGGTTCTGGTCACCGGGATCAGGCCACACTCCAGGCCTGTTTGTGCAATTTTCTCAACACACGGTTTTTTTTTTTTTAAATTTTCCGGTGGAGAATTGCGCGGCACCGGAATTTGTACCTCGGTCCTCTTGCACGGGAGGCGGGTACTCTACCGTCCCCGCAGGAGTCAAATTAAAAATTAAATTATGAGGTTTTACGTGACAAAACCACTTTCTGATTGTGAGGCACGCCGTAGTGGAGGACTCCGGAAATTTCGACCACCTGGGGTTCTTTAACGTGCACCTAATTCTAAGTACACGGGTGTTTTCGCATTTCGCCCCCATCGAAATGCGGCCGCCGTGGCCGGGATACGATCCCGCGACCTCGTGCTCAGCAGTCTAACACCATAGCCACTGAGCAACCACGGCGGGTCCCGCAGGAGTTGTGCGCCTCATTTCACCTACAGTGGTGCCCTATTTTGGTGCCCAAGTGTTCTTGGCCAAATGCATACTAGGGCGACCTTTCAGACTGTGACATTTCAGACTTTTCAGGTCGACCTTTCAGGACGACCTTTCAAGTGACCTTTATTCTTCGTCCCTGTTTGTTTGCACACAAAAAAGTTTTAAGATGAATCTGTTCCAACTAGGCCGACTCGCAGTTATGCTTCATATAAGGTCGTGAGGGAAGCCTTTCGGCGCATCAGTAACTACAGTAGGCAGAAATATGTTTTGGCAGCGCAAAAATGTGACACGAATAATCAACCACGGTGTACGCGCATTATCAGTCGGGGTGTGGGTATGTGTTGTGAACTATTTTGCTTATATCGGTTTTAATTCAACAAAGAAAACCGATGTCTCTATATTATCAGGATTAAATGGTAAATCAGCTCACTGTCTGATCACTTGGCATAGGGAGTAGAACATAAAACATTAGAGCACATGCTTGTGCACAGCCAACCTAAGGCAACCACGAAACATCTAAGCGGCAGGCGCTATCAAATATTTGTGATACTCCGGCATTGTTCTCACGCATTTCAAGTCTAGTAGGCTTGAAAATACTATATGTCTACGCTAGCCTTCCTGCACGAGGCCGATGGCACTGCTCAACACAGCGATCACTGCGGTTGGTGAACCAGCATGATACATATAGGCTGTGTGCTTCGGCATTGCCTTTTTGGCCTGTATACAGCCATAATATATGAGAGGGATCACATAAAAAGAATGCGATGGCTATTTTTGAGGACGAAATTTCCGTAATACATGTGAGTGCGTCGTAAAGAATGGAATGAACGCAACCGAAAAAAAAAATTGGTTTATCATCCTCTTTCTCGAAAAGCAAGAGAAAACAGGCTAATGCCACAATACGACCTCGTATAGTCATGCCGCACAATGTTTATAGATACATAACCGTTGATGCTGTAGGCTTGGACCATGCGCTATGTCTGTAATCCAGCACCTAGCTACCATTGCTCAGGACGCTTGCGCAGTTCATAAACAGTCAGGTATGCTGCTATTACCAGCCAAAACTATTTTATTCCTGGGTGAAAACCTCATCCATCGAACCAAGCAGTCATGCAGTGTAACCTGCAGCAAACAGTTTGAACGCTTGTCAAAGTATAACCACACAGCTGCTATCGTAGCAGAACAGTACCCACGCTGTTACGATTGTCGCGTATGTTTCATTTCTCCTAAACCGCAGCTTAGAACTAGAGGAGAATACTGCAATAAGGTCAGAATAGTGAATGGAACATTAAGAAATACACAGTTTATCTCCGAGCATGATTGTAGGCTTAAATATATGCGCGCACACATTGAGCTGCGTACTCCCATCTGCCTCAATGCCAGCAGAAAGTCTGGCCATACCGACTTAAACCACTTCAGTACGTCTCACAGAACCATTTAGCGCGTAGAAGGCGCACATCATGCTAAATAGACCGCGTGAGCGCGAAAACAAACACCAGAATCTATCGCCAAATGTGTGCCTGTCATGAAAAATGGAGCGCTCGCCCAAGCCAGCATGCCGACTGCCCATAGATGGCGCCACTGCGTAGCAATGTGGTGGCGCCCATGAAAAAAGGTGTATAGCAGTAGCGTTTCCTTGCCTTCTCGCGTCACCTTTTCCCTATTGCCCTCCCCTTGTATGGGAACTCCAAGCGAAGAGTGGCAAGGCTGTTAATCACTCGTTTTGCGACTGCGCCAGTTCTGCCCATTCTCTGTCTCCTCTACCCCCTCCTCTCTACCATTCTATCTATCTAGGTTCCCTCTGGACTTGGGTATACTAGAAAGGTAAGCATGGCAATTTATGCAGGGTTTTGTGGGGGGTGTTCACGGCTAATTACAGCTGTCAAGAGGCTAATGTGGCAATTGACGCCCAGGGAACTCCAGAGGGCATTGTGCATATTTCACACTATGCAAAGGTCCAAACGAGTTTCTCGCATCTTCTTTCCTCTCTGCCATGCTCTTTCCATGTATATACCCGCTCTGAACCACCCCCGATGCAGGCAAACTTTCGAGAAAAAAAAAAAACAGTTTCGCTTTAAAAGGGTGCTGATTTACGCATCGCAAAATATATCAGGACGGGAGTGCTTGGCCAGGGAAGCTAAGAAACTGCTACAACAACGCTGCGCTGTCCGGTGTGTTCCTGCCTTCTGTCTTCGTCACATTGCGCTGCCCCTTCAAGATGTTCAAACAGTACCAACTCGCCCAAATGTCGATCTTTCTACAACAAACAGCGTGGCCTTGTAGTTCACGCAGAAAGAGAAATATAGGAATGTTAGCAGCCACCGCGCTGTTCAACAAATGGTAAATGTTGAAGATTGTGACAGTGACTAACGGAAAAGAATGTTAAAAAGGGGAGTGGAGTGATGGATATGAGGAGAGGGGGACGCATGCAAAAGGCGCCAAGAACGAAGTTGGTGGATAATTATGGACATAAGGAAAGCGTCTCGTCACTGCCGGATCACTCAACACCAGACAGTTGTGGCCAGTTGCCTAGCTGAACTGTCATATACCTGTATGCCTGGACCTCGAGCGTACCGGAATCTTGGAAGGGACGCTAACATAATCCTAATCCATAAGAAAGGGGACGCCAAAGACTTCAAAAATTATAAACTGATCAGCTTACGGTTAGTTGCCTACAAACTATTTACTAAGGTATTCGCAAATAGAATCAGGAACACCTTAGACTTCTGTCAAGCAAAGGACCAGGCAGGATTCCGTAAAGGCTACTCAACAATAGACCATATTCACACTGTCAATCAGGTGATAGAGAAATGTGCGGAATATAACCAACCCTTATATATAGCTTTCATTGACTACGAGAAAGCGTTTGATTCTGTCGAAACCTCAGCAGTCATGGAGGCATTACGGAATCGGGGTGTAGATGAGCCGTATGTAAAAATACTGAAAGATATCTATAGCGACTCCACAGCCACCGTAGTCCTCCATAAAGAAAGCAACAAAATCCCAATAAAGAAAGGCGTCAGGCAGGGAGATACGATCTCTCCAATGCTATTCACAGCGTGCTAGAGGAGGTATTCAGAGACCTTGATTGGGAAGAATTGGGGATTAGAGTAAACGGAGAATACCTTACTAACTTGCGATTCGCTGATGATATTGCCTTGCTCAGTAACTCAGGGGACCAACTGCAATGCATGCTCACTGACCTGGAGAGGTAAAGCAGAAGAGTGGGTCTAAAAATTAATCTGCAGAAAACTAAAGTAATGTTTAACAGTCTCGGTAGAGAATAGTTTACGATAGGTAGCGAGGCACTGGAAGTGGTAAGGGAATACATCTACTTAGGGCAGGTAGTGAGGGCAGATCCGGATCATGACACGGCAATAATCAGAAGAATAAGAATGGGCTGGGGTGTGTTTGGCAGGCATTCTCATATCATGAACAGCAGGTTGCCATTATCCCTCAAGAGAAAAGTGTATAATAGCTGTGTCTTACCAGTGCTCACGTACGGGGCAGAAACCTGGAGGCATACGGAAAGGGTTTTACTTAAATTGAAGACGATGCAACGAGCTATGGAAAGAAGAATGATGAGTGTAACGTTAAGGGATAAGAAAAGAGCAGATTGGGTGAGGGAACAAACGCAGGTTAATGACATCTTAGTTGAAATCAAGAAAAAGAAATGGGGGGGGGGGGAGGCATGGGCAGGACATGTAATGAGGAGGGAAGATAACCGATGGTCATTAAGGGTTATGGACTGGATTCCAAGGTAAGGGAAGCGTAGCAGGGGGCGGCACAAAGTTAGGTGGGCGGATGAGATTAAAAAGTTTGCAGGGACGACATGGCCATAATTAGTACATGACCGGGGTAGTTGGAGAAGTATGGGAGAGGCCTTTGCCCTGCAGTGGGCGTAACCAGCCTGATGATGATGATGATGATGATGATGATGCCTAGCTGAGGCTCGCCTACCATGTGGTGGTAACACGTGCTGCTTCCTACGGAGAGCCCATTATAACTAAACGTTTCAGCAATCTTCAGAATAGATGGGTGTCAGGAGACATGACGCTTTCACATCTCTTGGACCTATAGGCCTTTATTTTATTGCCAACAGTGGATGCCGTAATTTTCACAAAGGCCTCTAAACTGGAAGCAGCCGCTGCATCGGACTGTCTTCCTCGTCAGTGCCCGAGTGTGATCAAATAACAGTATGCGTCATGTGATGACAAGAATACCATGATCACAAGTTGCTTCCAAACCTCTCTTCAAACAAGTCGGACAGCAAGTCACGAAAAGTGAGTGAAACTTGTATCATATGATACTATCGAAATTCTGGCACAAAGCTTTGTTCCTTTACTTTTAAATCTTGAATAATATAGCATGCGCACAATGCCAAAAGTTCAATTGAGTGAGAGGAAACTTGAAAAATAGTGCCCACCCTCTCCCTGCACGCAGCCGTGGCCATACCACTCAAAAGAAGGTCTGGCTGGAAAAAACTGTGATCTCCACTGTTACCTTGACTGCGACAAGTCTGACCTGCAAACGAGAAGACACATGATAGTATGAGAACAAAGAAAAACTGCGCAAAAAAGAACAAGACAGAGAAAGAACCACACAACACAGGCGCAGACTAACAACTGGTTTAATGCTCCAACGCCACTGTCCTACCAACAACAGAACGCATGTGGACCAACCGCGAAGACCAATGGCGCTATCATGTAATCAAGCCTAGAAACGCCAACTCCTTGCGGTACAAATGTATGGAAGCCTCACTAAGACATTTATCCAGCCCTAATCTCGCGATTTCTAAAGCTTCGATTACTTCACGCTCTTTCTTATCACTTGCGCGTCCGACAAGCTTAGTCCTGCCGAAAAGTGAAGTACAAACATTGCCGTCATGCCTGCAGGTCTTGCAATGCTTAGGAAGATGCTGTCCTCTCTAGAATCATCTAGTGAATTGGCATGTTCTAATAATCTAATATTAATGCAGCGGCCTGTTTGTCCAACATACACGTTGCCACAACTCAGCGGAATCTCATAGATGTCTTGTTCTTTTTTGCGCAGTTTTTCTTTGTTCTCATAATGTCATACCAACTAGCCCCTCACCGTACGCTTCTAGACATGATAGTGCACTGTCTTGTTTTTGTATGGCACTGTTTTTAGCGCTTTTCATTTTCCCAAGTGATGTTCCAGCTTAGTCATCGACATACATACTATAAATGCATCAATTCATGAACAAAATCCTAATTTCTTTTAATATCATCATTTTTAAATATAGCACAAGGACGACAGCATAATTTAATGCGAAGTGGCAGCAAAACGTGCATCCTCCTTGTTGTTAAAGCATTCTTATCTGGGGAGTTTGTCATTGTTTGATGTACAACCTCCACATATATATATATATATATATATATATGATTCCTTCCATCAGTGTACTCGGTGTTTTTTCAGCAATCTCCGATTCTACTGAAAAAAATCATACTGTTCTACCGCAGTTACCGCAGTGTGGGAAGTAATTATTCAAGCGATCTTCTTTTGAAAAAAAATTTCTAATGCCGTGAGGACGCTTCGAAGGTTGCGCACACAAGTGAAACTGTGCTAGGCAGAAATATTTCTACAAAGTTATTGCTTTGACCTGTTGCTGCGAATGTCTTTTTTATATAGTCGCCCGACGGTACTCTTTCATGACTATTGTTTATTACTTTTTGTTTTAACTTATATAATTTATAGCCGTAAGGAAAAGCCGACAATTGCCCCTTGTTTCATATTCTTTATTAAAAACTAACATTCTCATGAGGAATATTTCACAATATGCACTTGCTATCTGTGTATACTAGGTGATAAAAATACTCTGATAAGAAATAAAACCTAAACTTTCGCTTAAAGGGAGGCTGAAGAGTCTGTCAAATTCATTAAGACGCTCATATACGGATGCGGGAACCTTATAAACCATGAAGCTAAAATTTTGGGGGGATTTTTCACTTAGGAGCAACGCAATCGTAGGTTAAAATTGCGCTGTAGCGCCGCCCCCCGTCGAGCGCCGCGTGCTGCTGCTGACGCTGACGATGCGAGCGGAGACCGGAAACCGCGGCGTAGTGACGTCAACACTGGTGTTCCGCTCCTTCGCAGTCTCCGCGACCGTGTCTGACCGGGCTTATTTCTGCATGCGTGCCATCCTAATCTGCTTCACTCGACCCTACATTCCTTTGTTTCTGTGTATATAGGAGTGGTAGTTGACGTGCGCAGCATCAATTGAACTTGTAGGCCGATCATGCTGCCGTTCTGTGCAGCCTACGGTTGCACGAACACCAGCGGCCGCGACGATGTTCCGATGTTCCATTAGTTCCTGCAAGACAAGAAGCTTTCAGCTAAGTGGGAGGCTGCTGTGAAGCGAAACTACTTCAAGCGCTCAGGAACAACAGTGTTGTGCTCTAACCACTTCCGTGACAATTACTACTGGAGTTTATCAATAATGCATGCTTTGGGTCCTCCTTCGTGTTAGCACGCTGAACGGAAGGTGCATGTTTATTTCCCACCCTTGATGCAGGTTTCATCGCCAAGCGCCGCGAATTTTCTATTCGCACGTGTGTTGTGAAACAGCCTGCATGCAGCTACCATAACGCAGTGCAAGAGTAAAGTTTGCATGTGTTGGAAATCCTGGTCACGCCAGGACGCTGCGCTCCCCCTTCTGTCGCACACATAGAGAAACCGACCATCTCGTGTAGCTGACGGAATTCGCCGGTTACAAGTAGCTTGCGGATGGCGTGCTGATGAAGGTTCTATACTACACGTGCTAGAACAGCCGGTAAACTTTTCCCGCGTTCAAACCGTCTGTGTAGATTGCCGACAGCTTTGGGGAAACGCACAAATGCCGAAGATCGCATCACCGCGTACGTTCTACAAGGAGGCATGCAGGAACATAACACTACAGTTGTTTGCCCGGAAACGTACTCACTGGAACGCTGAATGCAGCTTAGCAAAAAACATACTCGCCAAAGAACATTTCCAACACAAGGAGATGCTAACACTTCGCCTTCGTTCGCGTGGAAAGCACTGCTTGCACCAGCATTTTTTGCTTCTTGGAGAGGCCGGCTCTTCGCACTCGGCTCGTGCATGTAGGGAGTAAAGTATAAACCCCTTACAAGTGATCTTACACACGACAGCGACAGCGCGACAAGCGAGGCGATGTCTGTCGCGTTCACTCGTCGCCTGCAAGCCGAACTCCACGCAAGCGACGGCTTTGAGCGACGACTTCCCGGTATGAGGGCAGCAATATACGCGCCGAAACTAGCGTGTTGCATGCTTTATCAATTTAAGTTGATGTATTTTACTGAAGGAGCATAAAATATTTCTGAAGGTCTTGCACTAGGTTCTTATTCTTGCACGTGTAAAATTCAATAGTTTGCTCATTCCGTGCGACAAACAGTAGTATTTGAGTTATGTACATCGAGTTCCGGCTTTGCACTATTGGCTAGTCGCTCATAGCATTTCTGGGCGACGAGCGAAGAGTTCTAGATTTCTAGAAACGAGCGATCGAGCGACAACACCGAGCGATCTGTTCAAGCGACGGCCCGTTTTGTCGCTCGAAGCCGTCACCGTCGCGCGCAAAATCGCTCTCGTGGAGTTTGGACTTAAAGCCGAACTCCTCAGAGAAACGCAAGCTCTCGAAATTTTCCATGACCGTCTCGGCAAAACACCACCAAACTACCTTGAACCGTGCTTCTGTGTAGCGGCGGCAGTCGATCCGGACGAACACCATTGTTGACGTCACGAGGCGCGCGAGCTGGGCGTGTCTGCGGCTGCACTTTTCGTCGAAATAAAATATGTTTGCGCTTTCTTTCGCTAAATTTCGATGCGATATTCGATTTCAGAGGGTTGAAAACCACGACGTACTGCTCTTCACTCATTTTTTCTGGAAAAGCTTTCAGCTTCTCTTTAATGTCATGGCAAAAATGAAAAAAAGTTACATTCTGACTCAATTTGTGGCTTCATTTTCGCAATGTAGCGTTCCAAGTAAAAATATGGCTTAGTCAGCATTGCATAGTATGCTTTTCTGCCTATCTATGTAGAGAGATTTAAAGGTGTAAATTTTGTTTTAAGCGAGAAAAAAATTTTTGAACCGCACAATCACAAGGTTGTGTGGAGCATGTGTTTGTTTCGCCTTCACTGCACATCACGTCGGTCGGCGTTTCAGCCTGCCTCATTTTACGTGTTTCTTCTTTTTCTTTTTGAAGAGAAGGTCTTCTTTGGTGACTTCAGGTTAATTTGGGGTTCGTGGGGACTGAGTTTCTGGCCATTGTCATCTTGTAAAATTATATGATTTCAGGCCTACTATGCACGTAGGACAAGAAAATAGGCGTCTGAGTTAAGCTTGGAACGAAAAAGATGCACCACCGCGTACCCGATAGAGTCATTGTATAAGAATGTCTGAAATTTTGGACGCAAGAACCCTTCACCGTCCGATTTTCCAGACTTCTTGCTGTGACCGCAGGTATCAAAGCCACCACTGCTGCCGTTTTGATTACCTCGCCGCCGCGGTAACGCTAGGCCTAGCTGCTTCAACGTTCGCTGTTAAGCTTCTTGCCGTTCGGCGCCGTGTTTTTCGTTGAAAGAATTCGCCGCTTTAAGCAATGGCACCGACTCTGTCTTTGTGGTCCTCACGATTGGCTTCGAAGCTCGAAAAGCACGGCGCGTTACATAATGCTTGCTCCTGAAAGTCAGCTTCGCCTCAATACGGAAATGTTATGCGGGGAAACATACGTTAGTCTTGCAGTGAAGCATAACAAGCGTGGGTAGGGCCAACTGTCACGCGACACAATATCTATTCCTTCACTATACACGCGTCCACCCGCCATCTCCTGTCACAGTACGAGCACTGATATGCCTAATAAGTGCACAGGTAGGCCTTTTCGGATGTGCGTGTGGCGATTTGAGCCCTTAACGGCAGTAAAAGACATGCATTCATTTCTTCGAACTGCCCGATTTCGCGAACGCCTTCGCGGACCCTAGGGAGTCCAAGAATGTGGACGTTGACTATACAACTGACGAAGAGGATGCTTCAAATGGTCCGTGGGGCGAACGCGCAGTGGAAGGAGGACAAGAACAGAAAAAACCTACGCATTGAAGAATGAACGGGAAAGGAAGCGTGACGCCGCTTTTTTCAAGGAGCTTGAGCTCAAAAAACGAAGTGTTGGCTGATGCCAAGATGCAGGTGCCCCTCATCAAAACCAAAATAAACTCCTTAAAGCAGTGAAAAGCAACATTGAGACACTGTGCGTGGGCTGAGAGTATGTCAGGACAGTTGAGGTTGACGCACCAGCTGTTTAGAGAGCATTTCACTTGTGACAAAGTTTGGGCCTGATACCAATGCGCTTGCTATCAATTGATAAAAATATCTCATATTGGAAAATATTTGTTTTTGTATGCGTCTCCTTTTTATTCGTATTTGAGAATGTTCGACTCGATTTGCAATGAGTTTTATCATTTAAAAAAAATATATTTTATTCGCTGTGCATTTTACTAATGCCTCCCTTCTGATTTATTTTTGAATTAAATGCTACTCCTTACTATTCAAACTGGAATAAGTTTTTTTTAAAATTTTTAGCATGCTTACTAGAGAGTGACAGCATCGGGCGACATGGTGTCAGCCTGTCTTGATGTAAAACAAAGTTCTGTATCACTCAGGGAACTATGCACTGGCACTCGGGGAAAACCTGGAAAACTAGGGGAATATGGAAATGTCAACTTAGTAGACACCCTGATATATATATATATATATATATATATATATATATATATATATATATATATATATATATATATATATATATATATATATATATATATATATATATATAGTTCCAAAGAAGGCAACGCTCCCAACCCACGCGCGAAGAAGTAGAAGAGCAGGGAAGGTGATGATGGCTATGTACAAATGAAAACGGCAAAGTACGTTAGTGCTTACACTAACTTCCCCCCGTCATGGAAGCGGCCAGCCTGGCCGCAGATTAGAGATTATCTAAATGGGGAGTGAGGGGCTTCATCCGCGAGACGTGAACAATTTCGGCATTCCGGCGGCGCCAGTCGGTGACGGAGTGTACTGGGCGGACGAGATAGTTCACTGCAGATGTTTGCTGCACAACGGTGCATGGGCCAATGTAGCGTGGAAGGAACTTCTCACAGAGGCCTGGGGTGCGGAGTGGAGTCCAAAGCAGGACTTGGTCTCCAGGGTGAAAACGTAGGTCACGGCGTTTGTTGTCGCAGTAACGCTTACGCTCAGCTTGGGTAGCTTCTGTGCTTTGCCGGGCGATTTGACGGCAATGTGCAACTCGGGCAGCAAAATCTTCTGGAAGCGACGCGTTAGGCGAAGAAGGTGCGAAAAGAGTTCTCTGTCGAATATGGTGGAAGGAGATCGTCTATACACAAGGAAGAAAGGGCTGTAGCCGGTAGTCCGTTGAATAGCAGTATTATATGCGAATGTCACAAAAGGAAGAATTTTGTACCAGTCAGTGTGGTCAGGACGGATATACATGGAAATCGTGTCAGACAGCGTACGGTGGAAGCGCTCAGTAAGGCCATTGGTTTGCGGATGATAAGTAGAAGTAGATTTGTGGACGGTATTAGTGGCCTGAAGAACTTCCTCAAGAACTTGTGAAATGAACGCCTTGCCAGGGTCACTGAGAAGAACGCGAGGAGCCCCGTGGCGCAAGACGATGGCACGCAAGAAAAAGTCGGCGACCTCAGAAGCGGCGCCGGATCGCAGAGGGGCAGTCTCGGCATATCTTGTTAAATGGTCTACTGAAGTGACAATCCAACGGTGACCGGAGGGTGTCAACGGCAAGGGACCATATAAATCAATGCCAACAAATTCAAAAGGTGCGTTCGGGCAAGGGAGAGGTTGTAGTAAACCGGCAGGAGGGGATGTCGAGCGCTTGCGGTGCTGACATGACGCACAAGAGGCAATGTATTTGGCCACCATTGTGGATAGGCCAGGCCAGAAGCAGCGGGTCTTTATGCGGTCGTAAGTCTTGTGGAAGCCTAAGTGGCCAGCCGACACGTCGTCGTGAAGTGCCTCTAATACCCGCAAGCGAAGGCAGCGAGGTAGAACTGGGACCCACCGGTGGCCTGTTGAGTGGTAAACGTAGCGGTGTAGCACGCCACCTTGAAGGCGGAATTGTCGAAGTTGGCGTCGCAAGCGGTTGTTCGGTGGTTCGGCGAACCCACTAAGGCGATCCATGAGAGCTCGACAGTAGGAGTCGGCCCGCTGAAGCGAGACGAAATCAGAGCGTGATGAAAGCGTAACTTGGTCCATGGGCGTTATCGAGAGTTGGTGTGAGGCAGGCGTAGCATCGGAACGACGTGGTGGGGAAGACAACGGTGCGTCACCGGGAGAGAGTGAGAGTGGGCAGCGAGTCAATGCATCTGCATCATGATGGCGTTTTCCAGACTTGTACGTTATAGTGAAGTCATATTCCTGCAAGCGGAGTATCCAATGTCCTAAGCGTCCTGACATGTTTTTCATTGATGACAGCCAACACAGAGAATGATGGTCGGTGACGATGGTGAAGTGGCGGCCGTAAAGGTATGGGCGAAATTTCTGAATCGACCAAACTATAGCCAGGCACTCTTGCTCAGTAATGGTGTAGTTCTGTTCAGCTGGAGAAAGTGTTCGGCTGGCATTTGCTATGACTTGCTCTTTAGATGCTGTATTACGTTGCAGAAGTACTGCGCCAATACCTTGTGCGCTTGGGTCAGTATGGAGTATGGTGGGGGCTCGATTATCGAAGTGGCAAAGCACTGGTCCGGAAGTAAGATGCCGCTTAAGAGCTTGAAAAGCCGACTTGCAGTCGCTAGTCCATGTGAAAGAGGCACCGGTAACCAGTAGCTTGTGTAGAGGAGCTGCTATTGCTGCGAAGTTGCGTATAAATCTACGAAAATATGACGCCAAGCCGAGGAAACTACGTAGATCTTTCTGTTGCTGGGGGCGAGGAAACTGGAGAACGGCACTTATCTTTTCGGGGTCAGGCTGGATGCCATCTTTTGAGACGACGTGACCCAATACTTTGATCGTCTTGCTTGCAAATTTGCATTTTTTTGTATTGATCTGGAGACCGGCATTCGCAAGGCACTTGAGAACTTCATCTAATCGATGAAGATGTTGGCTGAAGTCAGGCGAAAAGATGACAATATCGTCCAGATAACAGAGGCATGTCTTCCATTTTAGACCACGAAGTACGTTGTCTATCATGCGCTCATATGTGGCAGGAGCATTACAGAGGCCCCAAAAGGCATCACGTTAAATACATAAAGGCCATCCGGTGTAGCGAATGCGGTCTTTTCTTTATCAGTCTCGTTCATCGGAATTTGCCAATATTCTGATCGAAGATCAAGGCTGGAGGAATACTCCGCCCCTTGTAGTGTGTCCAAAGCATCGTCAATTCAAGGTATTGGATATACGTCCTTGCGTGTGATCTTAATGAGCGCTCAGTAATCCACGCAAAAGCGAATGGAGCCATCTTTTTTCTTTACCAGGACCACGGGAGAAGCCCATGGGCTAGATGAAGGTCGTATTATCTTCCGCGCAAGCATGTCAGCAACCTGTTGTTCAATGACCTTTCGTTCAGACGGCGATACACTATAGGGGCGTCGTCGTATTATAGTGGAACCATCGGTTTCGATGTGGTGTGTAGCTGCAGGAGTTTGGCTCAACACAGGGGAACAGCTATCGAAACAGGCTCTGTGTTTTGCCAAGACCACCATTAAGGCTTCGAACTGCGCGGCTGTTAGGTCAGAACCAAGAATGGCTGGAGGAGGGAAAGAATCATCCAAACCTGAGGTTGGTGCTGGCGATGAAGAAGGGCAAAGCGTAACTATAGAGATAGGTTGAGTGTCGGCGAGGGTTGCCATAGTCATCCCTTTGGGCAGCATCACAGGATCTGGGGTCGTGTTGCAAGCAGACAGAAGGGCGCGGCCACGTGAAAACCGGACGAGACAGGTGGCAATGAGAATTCCGCGAGAAGTGCAGCGGGAAGAAGGGGCGACTAGGGCGTCTCCGTCGGCGATCTGACTGGATGTTACTGCTACAACGTCTTTGTGACCAGGACGCAGGACGTAGTCTGCAGCGATGGCCAAGTTCACGCATGAAAGTGAAGAGTCCGCAACAGGTTCAAGCTCTGTATCCGTGATGTGGACAACTTCCTCTCTACATGAAATGACGGCTGAAGCAGAATGTAGGAAGTCCCAACCCAGTATAAGTTCATGGATACACGTTGGAAGGATGATAAACTCGATGTGGTGGCGTATGCCGTCGATGAGAACACGAGCAGTGAGACGTAGTAGTTCTGCGGAAACCCGCAAGGTGGAGAGAAGTAATGAATAAAGGGAAAATGAGACATCCACCCGTTCGTAGCAATTGCTACAAAGGAAACCCATACGGGTTCCTCGAAAGAAAAGCCTCATAGTTGAAGAAAAATTCGTCCTGGTCCGGGACTCGAACCCGGGACCACCGCCTTTCCGGGGCAGCCGCTCTACCATCTGAGCTAACCAGGCGGCTAGCAGATGGCAGAGCGAAGTCGAATTTGTCGACAACACGAAGCAAAGGCAAGAGTTTGACGTAGTAGTTCTGCGGAAACCCGCAAGGTGGAGAGAAGTAATGAATAAAGGGAAAATGAGACATCCACCTGTTCGTAGCAATTGCTACAAAGGAAACCCATACGGGTTCCTCAAAAGAAAAGCCTCATAGTTGAAGAAAAATTCGTCCTGGTCCGGGACTCGAACCCGGGACCACCGCCTTTCCGGGGCAGCCGCTCTACCATCTGAGCTAACCAGGCGGCTAGCAGATGGCACAGCGAAGTCGAATTTGTCGACAACACGAAGCAAAGGCAAGAGTTTGACGTAGTAGTTCTGCGGAAACCCGCAAGGTGGAGAGAAGTAATGAATAAAGGGAAAATGAGACATCCACCCGTTCGTAGCAATTGCTACAAAGGAAACCCATACGGGTTCCTCGAAAGAAAAGCCTCATAGTTGAAGAAAAATTCGTCCTGGTCCGGGACTCGAACCCGGGACCACCGCCTTTCCGGGGCAGCCGCTCTACCATCTGAGCTAACCAGGCGGCTAGCAGATGGCAGAGCGAAGTCGAATTTGTCGACAACACGAAGCAAAGGCAAGAGTTTGACGTAGTAGTTCTGCGGAAACCTGCAAGGTGGATCGAAGTAAGGAATAAAGGGAAAATGAGACATCCACCCGTTCGTAGCAATTGCTACAAAGGACAGTACAAAGGACAGTACACTCACCGTCGGGGTGAATGAATGCACTGTTAGCACCACGCAAAATAGGTCCAAGATAGGGCGTTTTTACTTTACGGAGCCGGGAACACAGATCACTCCGAAGAACAGAAACGGCGGCACCGGTATCGATGAGAGCTGACGCGGGAACACCTTCGACAGTCACAGAAAGCATGTTGGCCGGGCGAACAGGAGGAATTTTTGAAGACCGATAAGAAGCAGTTTCCCCTCCAAAAACTGCAACAGTTAGTTTTCCGAGTGCTGGTCGACAAAATGGGAAGTGGGGCGAAGCGATGATGTAGAGCGCCGGTAAGGCGATGGAGAACGACGTCTGGCCGAACGGGAACTATGAGGCAGATTGGGAGCAGCTGGAGGAGACGGAGAACGCTGTTGAGGGAACGAGTACAATCCGGGATAGTAGTCATCTGATCGGCGAGTGCAGTCTCTTTCGTGCTCAGCATAGCGTCGTCTTTCATCCTGCAGGCGACGGCGGCAGAAGCGAGATATATGGCCGCATATACCACAGTAAAAACACACCGGACGAGGTGGACGCCACTGAGGGTACGATGGCGCAGCAAGTGCTCTGGTTCCCACCGAAGCCAAATGGTCATAGGAAACGCCAGTAGGCATGGAAGTCACGGTAGGGGTGGGTAGCGAAACAACATCCACGTAGGTCGGTGTGGAGCGCGCTACCGGAGCAAGATGCGTCGTGGGTGTAGTCATCGCTGTCAACTCCTGCTTTACGACCTCGCGCAAGTCGAAGGTGGGGGTTCGGGCGCAGGCAGCAGGTGGACGCTTTAGGTCTTGTAGTTGAAGCTCTTCGCGGATGATGGTGCGGATAAGAGCACGTAGATCTGGAGAATGGGGATCCTGAGGATCGCTGCTGTCATGTGGAAGACGAATAGACTGCAGCTCGTTGAGGCGTTGACACGTTGAAGTGATGTCTTGGACAGAAGCCGGATTTTGCACGATTAAGGCGTTGAATGCGACAGGCCCAATGCCTTTTAAGATGTGGCGAACGCGTTCGGCTTCCGTCATGCTAGGATTCGCACGGCGGCACAGAGCCAAGACATCCTCTATGTATGAGGTGTAAGACTCTTGGGGAAGTTGGCGGCGCGTTCCCAGCTTCTGTTTGGCGACTTCTGCACGGCCAGACGAGGAAGCGAAGATTTGCCGCAGCTTGGAGGTAAACGTGGACCAATCCGCGATGTCGGATTCGTGGTTGAAATACCACGTCTTTGCAATACCGGTCAAGTAGAAGGCCACGTGCCTCAATTTCTGGGTGTCGTTCCACTTGTTGCAAGAACTCACGCGGTCGTAGTGGTCGATCCAATCGTCAACGTCATCACTACGGAGTCTCGCAAAGACAGGGGGATCGCGCTGAGGGCTCGTCACAGTCCAAGAGGGCACCGCAGGCGGGGTCGTCTGTGTGGTAGGGTTAGAGTTGCCGGAAGGGCCGGGGTTGGAAGTGTCCATTGTTGTAGGGGTAGCTGGGTGCAGGCGGCGACCGGAACGGAGCTCCAGGGAGGACGGGAACGCGAGAGGACGTCGGGGTCCTGACGTACCTCCACCACTGTATAATACCGAGACCGATCAAGTTGTCAAGCGCTGTTTATTCCAAAGAAGGCAACGCTCCCAACCCACGCGCAAAGAAGTAGAAGAGCAGGGAAGGTGATGATGGCTATGTACAAATGAAAACGACAAAGTACGTTAATAGTGCTTACAATATATATATTGTGAGCACAACACTTGCCTGACTGTGAACTTCATCATCTCCACATATCATCATCCATTCTACATCTTGATCTGTACATATCATCAACAGCTGCACAGCTTGATCCTTGTGGTAGCAGCATAAACTCGGCTGGAATAAAGCGGTTCCTTACGAGTGGTGGAGGTGCTTTTCGTTCCCCAAGACATCTCTCATGTTCTCACTGGAGCTCCGCTTGGGTCGCCGCATAACACCACCAGCCATGCTCGCTTCAGCGAATCCAGGCAAATCCGTATGCCACTACTCCACTGCAGCCTTTGCCTTCCGTTGTGACCATCGACAGCTACCGGCACGACCCTCAAGTCATTGCTGGTCTACGCGGTGTTAGATACAGGACCTCTTCCTGAGCCTCCTTCGAGTTCACCAGACCACATCGAATCGCGTCACACCTAATTAAGGAGCGCAGCAGCACATCTACCACGTTCCCGAGGCGCGGCACGTCCAATCAAGTTGGCGTCCCCCACCTCGTGCGCCGCAGGTGGAGCTATTGTCCCGCTGCTTGACTCTTCCCGAAAGTGTAGCAGGAGCCTGGCACGGCACCAGGTAACGTGGGTCCCGAGCCAAGCTGCTTTGCAGCTCTGAATGGTCGCTCGAAGACAACCCGTCTCCCCCATCCGCCTATTGTGACGGCGCTTGCAAGCTGCAAGGCAACAACGCCCGTAATGCACCGTGAAGCCCTGGGAGCAATCCCCCCCCGTCCGCCTTTGTGACGGCAGTTGCAGACCAGGAAGGCAATACCGCAGACAAGTAATCGCTCGGACAATTGGAGCCCAAGGAGCGACCCTCTGTGCCGGGTGTGACTTACATTCGCACGGGCACCTACCATTGGCCGAAAATGAAGCCAGCTGAGCGGGCTCGCCAATTGGCCAAAAATGATGCCACCTGAGCGGGTTTGCCGATTGGCTGAACGTGACGTGATTTCAAGACACCAAAGGGGTTAAAAGCCAGAGACTGGGAGCAGCAAAAGAGCATTCATTCATTCATCTCTTTCGAGCTTCTTACCACGGGCCGCAGCGTCCGAGTTGCTGCCGGCCTGTAATGACTTTATGACTGTTAATTTCTCTGTACTCTCACTGTAAATAATGTAAATAAACCTCCAGTTTTCATCTCAAAGTCCTCCTCAACCTCGGCCATCTCCCACACCCAACGGCAAGGTCCAAAATCTGGGGGACAGCAATTGGGATTGTCCTCCAGACCCAACAGCGGGGAGGATGTAGAGGACTAGGTCCAAAACTACAACCTCGTAAGCGACTTCAACAAGTGTGACAGTTCTCAGAAATACGGAATGTACTGCTCTACCTGTCCAATGTCGCGGAAACCTGGTTTTGGAACCATGAGCCAGATCTTCCTGACTTGGCGACTTTCACGCAACAGCTTCGGCAGATTTTCGGTGCCCCAGTTGTTTGAGTTGAGGCCACGAAAAAGAAGCTTGGGGAGCGTATCCATTTCGCTGGAAAATCATGCACCTCATACATTGAGGATGTACTTGCATTGTGCAAGTGTGTGAATGCCACCATGTCCCAGAGCAACCAAATATGCCACATAATAAAAGGCATAAACATTGTCGCCTTCAATGCCCTTGCTAAGCAAAATCCTGCTACCGTCCAGGATGTGATAACTATGTGCCAGCGACTTGAGGAGCTCCACTCCCTTTGGCTATGACCGATACTTCCGTCATTCGTCTCCCTTCGACCATGGACTTGCGCACGCTGATCTGCGACATTGTCCGTGAAGAGCCTCATGGGTGATGTTCGTCCTGTGCTCCGTAAAGTACCGTTCCTTCTCCACTGACTGGTTTGTGCGACATCATTCAGCAAGAGATCACATCCACATTGTGTGCACCGTGCTCTGACGGTCCCTGCACTCATTCGGTACTAACGTATGCCGACGTTGCGGCGCTTTCTCTAGCCATTACCGCCCCTCAGCATATGTAGAGTGAGAGAGAGAGAGGTGAAGGAGGGGAAGGAGTAGAGACCAAAACCTCACTCTCCCATGACTCGAACGGCACCAATTCGCACTCAGTAGAGGCCGAAGCCTGTGTCTCCAATGGCTTGAACGACATGACCCCCGATGGCGGAGAGATCCCCAGATTGCCAGCCTCGGGAGAGGAGTGTACCTGGTGGACCCCATTACCTCCACTAGCATCATCTTCAGCAGGCAAGAGATACTAAAGGCTCAGCAGAGCGGTCGATTTTGTCGACAACTCATTGAAGGGTTCAAAGCTCCCAAGAGGAGTAGTGTGGCAAAGCCATCAGGCACACATGAACAGCTGGTATTGCTGTTGGTGCCGAGTACGAAGCAGCTGGTATTGTTGGGGACACATTGGATATGTATCTACTGGACACTGATGGAGTTCTGCACTATATTCCATCTAAGGAGGCTCCCCAGGAGCCTTTCAAGGTGGTGATACCCCACAGTCTAAAGAAAGCCACCCTGAGCTATTTTCACATCTTGCAGTTGGCCGTACATGCGAGTGGCCTTAAGACTTTCAAAAATTTGTCCTGCTCCGCTACCAGCCAGGCATGAAGCATGACGCTCTTCACTATGCCCGCTCATGTCGCGTGTGCCAATGCGTGAAGCCTCGCACGGGCAAACCCCGCGGGCTTATGCACCCAATTGACAGCCAGCTACCCTGGCAAGTCGCAGTCTGTGACATTGTGGGACCTTTTCCAAGAAGCCGGTCAGGCTGTTTTTCTCCTGGCTGTTGCAGATCACTTCACGAAACGGGTTGAACTTTTTCCCCATTGGAAGTTAATGGCACACGCAATCTGGGACAAGTTGACCGAGGCCTTTAACTGCTTCAGCTTTCTGGTGGAGCCGATAACAGACAGCGCGTCCTACTTCACGGCCAAGGTGCTTGTGAATGCGTGAATCACCACGCTTCTTGATCTCAAGCCCTTCCAATATCTCCCTTGTCAGTTGATCATTGTCCAGCATTCCAGATTTCGATAGAATGTGTGTTTTGAACAGAGCTGATGATCAACTGACAAGGGAGATATTGGAAGCGCTTGAAATCAAGAAGCGTGGTGATGATTGTATCAGTGAAGCCTCAGTTTTTCTTTCGACAAAGGAACTGGCGTATCTTGGGAGCGACACTTAGAAGTTATTCTGTATCGTGGCTTCCTTGTGCGATGCAGATGACGGCCCTGTTTTTTCTTGTTGTTTTGATCCTTGACAGCAGCTATATATTCCCATGTCAAGAAATAAAACACTCAGTTGTTAGTGCGCCTACGTGTCTCGTGTCTCCTTCCTTCGTCTGTTGTTTTATTAGGCGCCTTCTTTGTAATCATGCATAACCAACTCGCCCACCAGCCTGTGCTCAGTGTATTAACGAGATAGGCTTCTTCTTGCAGTCTACAGGGAACCATTCGATTGGGTACATCTTTCCTGAACTTTGGGAGAGAGAATTTTTGTTTATTGCACAAAAAAAGTTGTTACTATAGATTACGAATGTGCCCAAGCATACACTCTTTCGCGAGAGAGCTGCCAAACCCCATGGACTGCATTCTGCGGACTGACAGCAGGGTGTGTGCCATGAAAGCTGGCCTTTCTGGTTTTGTGGCGGAACTGTGCTCATAGATCGATGTGGCCCTTGACCTGGCCTGTTACAACCTGGCAAAAGTGCAAGCTGGACAGAAGACCCAATAGGACTGGTCGCATTGGAATGTGCACTATGGTGTCGGCAATCTCGTCCTCAGATGCAACCATGTCTTGAGTGACGCTGCCAAAGACATCTCTGCCTTCCTGTCGGCCAAGTGGTTGGGCCTATGCCGAGGGGAGACCATAATGCTCCCTTTGGTATACAAGCTGGCTGACCCCCAAGGGAGACCAGTCGGTGTTCGAGTTCAGGTCTCAAACCTCAAACCTTTCGTTCCCAGGAGCAGTGACTGAGGAGAGGGGGAGGTGGCCGACGAACTGCAGGCAAAGCGCGACACAGCTGACCCCCGACGACGCCACTAGTAGAACCTGTAGAAACGCAGCTTGCCAGCCTTTCTCCCACTAGCTGGTAGCCGGACTTCATTCTCTACCATGCCGGTGAACGGAGAAATGCAGCTATGGGATAAGGGCACACATCGAAGCGATGACAGGCCCATGTGGCCTAGCATACCCTTTTATGTGTTCCCTAAGTCTTCCTTCTTGCGCAATCAGCATTTCTTCTTGGGCAATCAGCCGGGCAGGTACCTTTCTTGGCAAGCCGGCTATGCTGGGGGGGCTTCCTTGTCCTTTCCCTTGCATTGCCTGGTTTTCTCCCTGCGCCTGGTTTCACTATGCCTCCAGTCTATTTCTGAGCATGAGGCCTGCTGTCCCGGACCTTGCTGCCGTGACTGACTCCTTCCTTGGGGGCCACGAACTCATGCCAGCCTTGCCTCCCCGCTGCCTAGGCTTACACTCACAGCGGCCACTTTGCCCAAAGAAGCTCTGGCCCCTGGTCGAGGGTGGTCACTCCGGCAACTGCTGACCTAGATGCCAGTCATCCTGGTCTGCCATTCCTGTCACCACCCAGTGACTTTCGTGGTGGCTGCTGTGCCAAAATGACAGCCATGCCTCGTGTGTTTCAAGCAGTCCTTGTCCGGTGGACCTCAAGCATTGCTGGCTGACCCATGGTGTTGCCCTGCCCTGACCTTCCTTGGCTGCCAGTCCTTCCTCCTGGCAGTGGGCCCTTCCTGGTGTGTGGGACTTTTGTGACCAAGGCAGGTCCCTGGCTTCGCATCAAGAGGTGAGACATCTTCGCCTCTTCAAACAGCTGTGGCACCTTCTTCCTGACCTGGTCCTGATCAAGACGACAACCCCATCTTGGACTTTGCCCTGCTGGCTTAGCCCTCTTTGAGTCAACCTTGTCACTTGACCTCAGTCAGGCTCGTTTTCAAGCTGGCCTTGGTCTTTAGTAGGGGGGATTGTGGAGATCGAGGTGCATTCCCACACCTCATCCCCTAGCTCGCACATTCTGATGAGCTCGATCTCCGGGAACTTCCACTGCAATGGCACCATGATGGACATGGCTAGTGCACCGAAGCTAACTTCTGCGCGAACCGTGCTTCTCCCTTCTGAGGTCTAGTCACAGCGCGAGTGGTGACTAGACCTCAGTGACTAAGAGAAGCTCCGAAGCTACCATGGCAGCGCACGCATTAACGTTGACCTTTGTGGGTATGGTGGCCGGAACGAGCTAGTAGCCTACTGTGCTTACTTGAACTTGCCCGAAGTTGCATGCTTGTCCCAGACAAGAAGTAAGGCAGTAGTCGCCAAACTTTCTATGATGTTTGCCCGTCATGGAATTTCGTTGGAAGTTTGCACAGATGGAGGTCCCCACTTTGTTTCTCGTGACTTCAAGGCGTTCAGAGACAAGTACGACCTTATAGTACACACAACATCCAGCCCATGGTTCCCTAGGTCCAATGGCTTAGCTGAAAAAGAGTTCAAGTAGTGAAATGATTATTGAAAAAAAAGTGAGAACACAAACGAAGATTTCTGGGTGGGACTGTTAAATTACCGAACAACCCCACCAGCGAATGGATGAACAAGGCTGCCAGACTTTTCATTCCCCAGTGAAAATCCTGTGCACAAGCAACCTCAGAACTAAACACATGGTCAACCTCTCCCAATGCTACATCAAGGAGATGTTGTGAGGATACACCTGGACAGGTGGTGGGATCTTAAGGCTTAAGGGGAGCAGTCTGTGACGCCAAGGTCCTACAGGGTTCGCACAGAAGGAGGTTAACAGTACAGAGAAACCAACAACACCTTCTAAGGACGAATGAGCCCTTTGAACTAGAGGCATTCCCGGGAGATGACCTTGTGCTAATTGCAGGACCTTGTGTTAAGTGCAGGGCCGTGCCATCATGCCCAGTAAGAACACAAACTCCATAGGGCTTTGAACCTGCAGGGCCATTCCAGGAGCCAACTACAGGAAAGCACAACCCACCCTCTGCATTGTCTCCAAACGTGAGCCCTACGACTCCGCCCCTACGACGCTCTACGCGAGTGCAAAGGCCTCCAGGCTACCTGAGGGACTATGTGACCTCCATGCTTTGAGCAGCTTCTCCAGAGAAGGGAAGATGTATTGGTAGGGGGCCGCGCGCCAAGGACGTCTGGCAACACTGCCACATGAGAACATTATACAATGGTGAACACTTAATAGGGAATGCTTTTCTCACAGTTGCAAAGCTGTGTGCGTGTAGCTGCTTGATACATACGTCACCGGGATGCCCCCTGACTGGCCTCCCGAGTGGCGGCCCTCGGGTGCCCTGCCCTCTCCACCTGAGCTCTCTTCCACTAAGTGCCTCATCGCTGTGGCACATGCTCACAGGCCTGCAATGAGTTAGTTACATGGGACTTCGCTCTCACGGCTCCTCGTTCTCACGCTTGTTGGACCGCTACCTGATAGCCCTAGTGCAGCGGGCACACATGCTCGATCGGTCTTGCAGTGAGCCTTTGCCTGTGTGCGCTGTGACTGTCCCACTGTGTTGTATCTTGGGTCAAAAACCCATGTTTGTGGGTGATCTGAGTCCGGAGCCTTCTCTGCGCTGTGTCGGAGAGTCCATGAACTCTGCTGTAGCGCCTTTGTGCGTTGCAGAGTGGAGGAGTGTTGTGCCCTTTCCTGACCGTCGCTCATAGGGCGAGTCTTGTGCAAACCCATCTCCACAACGTATGCTTATGTTTCTGCATGTGTGTGTGTTGTTTGTGTGAGCACATGCGCGTTTCTGCGTATGTGTGCTTGTGCATGGGTCGTGTGTATGTATGGGTTTGTGCGCATGGGTTGGCAATTTTTGTGTGCCTGTTTGTGGGTGTACAAATATGCAGTGTGAGTGTGTGGACGTGCATGCGTGTATACATGTTTGTGGGCATGTGCTTAGGTCTGTGCCTGTGTGCAGGTTTGCTCGTGTGTTTGTCAATCTGTGTATTTGTGTGTGTGCGGGTTCATTTGCATCTGTGCACGCACATTTTTGTGCATCTGCAGCTGGGTATGTGTGTGTGTGCATGTACAATTACTCAGTGTGTACTGGGACATCTGTTATACTGGGACAACCCTGAGGGCCAGTCTTCCACTCTGGAAGAAAACCAGTTGTCGGGCTGACCAAGTGCCTAACCTATCCAGGATTATGCTTCTTGATGTTTTTGCGCTGCAACTGTTGCATCTTCCATCTGCTGTCTGAGGTATACTCCCAGACAACACGATGACCTCAGGTCGTTCAATCGCGTATGTGTAGAAGTCCTCAGGAGGTCCCCACGTGACCATCAAAACATCCCTATGAATTATATTTGTCCGGCCTCAGCATGTCCTCAGAGGAGCATTCGAGGATATTTTCAATATGTGTTGAAGACATTTTCAAGACCTAGGTATTCGCTTCAGCCAGTGAAATTCCTTTATTTCATTAACTGCAGTGACCTGTTTTCCATCACGGGCATGGCACCGATACCAGCATGCATAACTCACATAGCTACTTTTGCAGACCACTGTCGTATTCAGCATCTGCTCTTGGGCCCTGGATTCCTGGTGGCGAGGCCCGGCAGAAGAATTACAGCTTCCACCCACCCCGGTGCTCGTTTGGCTGAATCTGGATGCCTCTGGAGCTTCATCTGGCAACAACGCTCAGCAATTGCCATCACCCGCTCAACCAGCGCTGCATATAAATGCCCGCCGGAGACTGTATCCCTTGGCCACGGCACCGATACCAGCATGCATAACTCACGCACGCTACTTTTGCAGACCACTGTCGTATTCGGCATCTGCTCTTGGGCCCGGGATTCCTGGTGGCGAGGCCCGGCAGAAGAATTACAGCTTCCACCTACCCCGGTGCTCATTTGGCCAAATCTGGATGCCTCTGGGAGCTTCATCTGGCAACAACGCTCAACAATGGCCATCACCCGCTAAACCAGCGCCGTTTATGAACGCCCGCCGGAGACTGTATCCCTTGGGCACGGCACCGATACCAGCATGCATAACTCACCCACGCTACTTTTGCAGGTTAGTTACCTTAAGTATGCTTCTTGTCTTAGAAGTGACGATAAATGCCTTGTAGCGGTGTCGTGCCCAATGGAGCCGCTCGAGGGTATTAGGCGTGCCTTGTCTGTCATTTCACGATTGTGTTCTGCCTTGGTGAATATGCTTTTGTTACTCGCCGGTGACATTGAATCAAACCCGGGACCCGACTTTGATACTCTGAAAAAAACGCTTGCATCTGTGTTGGAAACAGTTAGAAAACTAGACAGTGGGCAGGAGGCAATATTAAGAGAAATACGTGGCTTAAAGGACAAACAGAATGCCACTGATAGACAAATTAAGCTTATTAAAGAAGAACAAAAATCAACCGCTGGGGAGGTCAAAAGCCTCAAAGACGAATAAACAGCAGTATCTGCTAAAGTCGCTGTCATGGCCAGCAAAGTTGCAACCCTTGAAAGCGCTCTTTCTTCACTTAATATGGCCGAGATAAGCAAGGTTGGCAGTCCACTGCGCAGCATCAGCGAGCAACTGCAAACCATTGTCACAAGTCGGGCGACACAGAAAATAGAATGCGTCGGTGCAACCTTCTATTTTTTGGACGATGACGAGTATAAGGAAGACTGGGCAGCTTCTGAATCGAAAATAATTAAGTTTTGTTCGGATAAACTTGGCGTACAAACAACCAGCACACAATTTGAACATGTACACAGGTTGGGTAAGTTCGCCGAGGACAAACGCAGACCAATAATAGCAAAGCTAAGCTTCTTTAAAGATAAACAGGTCATCCTAGCATCTGCGCACAAACTTAAGGGATCTGCATTGTCGATTCGAGAAGACTTTTCTCCATCGACGCAGCTTGCTAGGAGGAAGTTGGTTGAATTTGCCAAAATGCAAAACAAAGCATTCAAGCTGTCAATAGACAAGCTACGTATTGACAATAATACTTACATGTATGATCATGCAACTGACAAGGTCATTTCATCTCAAAGATAGCTAGAAAACGGTACTTGTAGAGACGTGCCGTAAATAACCCAATCAATTTCATCAGTACAGTCCATATCCTTATCTTTCACTAACATTCGAAGCCTACTCCCAAAGCGCGATCTGGTGTGTTCTTTTATCGAAGACAGTCATTCCGACATTACCGTTTTGACAGAGACTTGGCTACGACCCGAAATAACCAACAACGAAGTTTTTCATGATTGCCCTGTGTACAACGTATATAGGCGTGACCGCACCGAAAAAAGAGGAGGTGGCATCTTAGTAGCTGTTAATCGAAATATTTCATCGCATATCATAGACACTAACTCAGCCCTTGAAATTATCTGGGTTGCATGCTCATCCTTATCTGTCAAATTATTAATTTGTTCTTGCTATCCTCCTCCTGATTATGACCAATCATTTGTAGAAGAATTACGTTACGGGATTGACAATGCAACAAAACAATATTCTGCTGAGAATATCTACATATTCGGCGACTTTAACTTTCTGAACATTGATGGGCCGCAGCTATCATCCCCTTGTCACAAGTCGGTTGAATTCATTAACTTAACCTTAGATTTCAACTTATTTCAAGTTGTCAGAGAGGCCACTCGAGGAACTAATGTTCTAGCAGTGGCGTAGCAACAGGGGGGGCCGGGGGGCCGTGGGCCCCGGGTGCAAGGGGCCAGTGGGGGGGGGGTCATATACGTCTTAAGAAACCCGGAAATTGTCGATATCCTCGCCTTCCTCGACTACAACCGGGGGGGTGACAGAAGACCTATGGGCCCCGGGTGCCAGACGACCTAGCTACGCCACTGTATTCTAGACCTGATTTTCACTAACGCTCCTGAAACAGTCGGTACAATTTCTTGTCTAGATGGTTTTAGTGACCATAAACTGCTTCAGTTACAAATTACCGTGCCTTTAAAATTTACGGGAGTCACGGTTAAACAGATTCGCGATTATAATAAAGCTAACTATGCTAAAATGAATACTGACCTGGATGCGTTCTTTAATGAAACCTTCTTGCAGTCCTTCCAAAATCGTAACATTGATGATAACTGGGTACTTTTTAAAAACGCCATTTCCGCTTTAATTGTCAAGTATGTTCCTCTAGTCACAATAACGAATGATAAATCTAAGCCTTGGTTTAATAAATATATTCGTACTCTACGTAACAGAAAAAAACACTTATACAAACGTGCTAAGAAATCGCGCGATTCTAATTTATGGGCTGAATATAGAAAGTGTTTAAAAAATACTGCGCTGAAGTAACCTCGGCTAAAGACAAGTACTACTTCCACGACCTACCTTCATTACTAGCTTCTAATCCTTGAAAGTTTTGGCGAACCATTGCTCCAGACAGCACTATCCATCACATATCACTACAAAAAGATGACCAAATCGAGCTGTCAGATCAAGAGAGCACATATGAATTCAATAGGTTCTTTTCATCTGTGTTTACTGTTGAAGATCATTCCAAAATGCCCATTATTCCTGATCATGAATTTAGATACACTGAGCCCATTGCCATCACAGTTCAAGGAATCACATGCCTAATTACTAACCTTAAGGTATCTTCCTCTGCTGGTCCCGATAACATATGTTCTAAAATCTTGAAGAATACATTGTCTATATCTAGCAAAATATTATATCACATTTTTTCACAATCTTTATCAACAGGCCATCTTCCACTTGACTGGAAAGTTGGAAAAGTAATTCCAGTGTTTAAAAGTGGTAACAGAAATATGGCGGAGAACTACCGCCCTATCTCGCTCACTTGCATATGTTGCAAAATGCTTGAGCATATTATGGCGTGGAATATTTATAACCACCTCGAGTTTAATAACTTCTTTTTTAATAACCAGCATGGGTTCCAAAAATCTTTTTCATGTGATACGCAGTTACTAGAGTTCACCACTGACTTGCACTTTAACATGGATAATAACCTTCAAACTGATTGTATCTTTCTTGACTACTCAAAAGCATTTGATCGAGTTGCTCACTGCCGCCTCATCGCTAAGCTATCTGCTCTTAGACTTGACTCCCTAACGCTATCTTGGCTTCATAACTTTCTATCTTTTTGCAAGCAGTTCACAGTCATCAATAATCTTGCTTCTTCTTTTTCTGATGTGACATCCGGTGTTCCGCAGCGCAGCGTGCTAGGCCCTTTGCTTTTTAAAATTTATATTAATGACCTACCTTCTAACATTTCCTCTTGCATGCGACTGTTTGCTGACGACTGCATCGTATACTGCACTATTGAAAGTCATGATGACCATTTGATCCTCCAAAAGGACCTTAACCTCATTTATACTTGGTGTGATAACTGGCTTATGATGAACTCGAATAAGTGCAAAACAATTTCCTTTACTCGTAAACAGTCACTTTCTAACTTCACGTATTCAATAGACAATGGTTCACTGCCCCGTGCGGTGTCATATAAGTACTTAGGCTTGCATCTTATATCCGACCTTTCATGGAAGTTACATATCACCAACATATGTGCTAAAGCGTCACAAACGCTGGGTTACTTACGTCAAAATTTGCGTCATTGCTCAGCTCATACACGCGAATTGGCATATTTAACCTTTGTCCGCCCACAGCTTGAATTTGCTTCATCCATCTGGTCGCCTCATCAAAAGTATATAATCTCAACGCTGGAAGCCGTACAAAATAGAGCCGCTCGATTCATTTCATGTAACTATAACCGCCATTCCAGTATAACAAAAATTAAGCTAGGCATTTCACTCCAGACATCAAGTCTTCGTCGTTCTGTTGCTCTTTCATGCTTAATACACAAATATATTCACAGCGTAATGCTATCCCCATTGCCACTTGAAAAACCATTACGTACATCCATGCGCCTTCATAATCACCTCAGCATCAAACGCATGCATGGTAGAGTGTATAAGCGCGACTGGACGAGGACGTAGGAAGAAACAGATACACAGACACAGCGCTTCACTTTCAACCATAAATTTTATTTTCACACGCATTGATAAATATATACCGTGCGAGCGGAAACAAACGTGACAGCAAAAAAAAAAAAAAAAAAAAAAAAAAAAAAAGAGAGAGAGAGAAAGAACATTGAGTGGTGCATTTCGTTGAACCGAACATGTGTGCAAGGCAAGGGAAAAACATGTACTACAATGGTCACAAAGATAAACCGAGGAATCCTATCTCCTTTTCCGATAGTGACATCGAAGACTTGCTTACGTACTTTTGCTCAAATTTTGCAATCTCGTAGGCCTCTACAATCTCCCTCGTCATCCTGCTATGAGCCTTGTACAGAATGGAAGTGCTTTCAAACATGGGTTTGCAGGAACAATCTCTGCAGTGAATACCCAAATGACCTGAGATTACCTTAGTGACGTTATATTGATGCTCTTTTAATCTCTCGTTGATGCATCTGCCGGTTTGACCAATGTACGTTCTTCCGCATGAAAGTGGGATGGCATAGACAACGTTATGAGTACAGGTTACAAATTGTTTGCGATGTTGGGTAGAACATGCCTGCCTTTTGTTATTCTCTGTGTTAATCTGTTTGCATAGCTTCTGTAGACGCTCAGGGGCAGAGAAAACCACGTCTACCCCCGATTTCGCCGCTATTCTTCTGAGATTATGTGAAATGCAATGAATGTATGGTACCACAGCAACTTTCTTTGTTCTAGCATTCGCACTGCTTGCATTCGACGCATTTTTGCACTTCTTGCTTAAGCCCTCCACGACAAAAGTTAGCATACGCATCGAGTAACCAGAATCTGCCAGGCGCTTGGCCTGCTCTTTGAAACTGGCTTCCATTTTGTGGTCACACGACTTCGTCAGAGAACTGTTGAAACACGATGTTACTACTGCGCATTTTACAAGTTTTGAATGAGTGGGATGAAATGGTAGGACTGGCTTATTGCCTCTTGGCTGATAACTCCAGTATGTCATTTGTGGATAAAAGTACAATCCCAAGTCTAAAAACCTTATGAAATTGCCTATGGGGACTTCATGTGTCAAAGACAAAGGGGACAACACTTTAGTGGCACTTTCCAACACTTTCCATTGACTTAAAGGACCTGTACTATTCTCTCCCACAGAATGACGTGATGAAATGTGTATCTGACTGCATTGACAAGTTTGGAGCGGTTCGTTTTCAAAATGCTTGTTGTCTGACTAGCGACAGATTTTTAAAACTACTTCGTTTTTATGTTAATTCGACTTACGCGACTTGGGAAGGAAATGTTGTCAAACAAAAAGATGGCATATGCATTGGGTCATGTATTGCTCCCTGCTTAAGTGACTTGTATCTAGCTAACTACAACCAGGTTCTTGATGAACGCCTGAAAAATGACACCAATGTCGCGAAAGTCTTCAGATTCGTTGACGATCTTCTAATCATTTTAAATAACAAATCAGACAATTTTGACTCGCTGGTTTAAAAAACCGTAACCTCATTCACTATAGTGTTGTTCCCATTGTCTTTGACACATGAAGTCCCCATAGGCAATTCCATAAGGTTTTTAGACTTGGGATTGTACTTTTATCCACAAATGACATGCTGAAGTTATCAGCCAAGAGGCAATAGCCAGTCCTACCATTTCATTCCGCTCATTCAAAACTTGTAAAACGCGCAGTAGTAACATCGTGTTTCAACAATTCTCTGACGAAGTCGTGTGACCACAAAATGGAAGCCAGTTTCAAAGAGCAGGCCAAGTGCCTGGCAGATTCTGGTTACCCGATGCGTATGCTAACTTCTGTCGCGGAGGGCTTAAGCAAGAAGTTCAAAAATGCGTCGAATGCAAGCAGTGCGAATGCTAGAACAAAGAAAGTTGCTGTGGTACCGTACATTCATTGCATTTCACATAATCTCAGAAGAATAGCGGCGAAATCGGGGGTAGACGTGGTTTTCTCTGCCCCTGAGCGTCTACAGAAGCTATGCAAACAGATTAACACAGAGAATAACAAAAGGCAGGCATGTTCTACCCAACATCGCAAACAATTTGTAACCTGTACTCATAACGTTGTCTATGCCATCCCACTTTCATGCGGAAGAACGTACATTGGTCAAACCGGCAGATGCATCAACGAGAGATTAAAAGAGCATCAATATAACGTCACTAAGGTAATCTCAGGTCATTTGGGTATTCACTGCAGAGATTGTTCCTGCAAACCCATGTTTGAAAGCACTTCCATTCTGTACAAGGCTCATAGCAGGATGACGAGGGAGATTGTAGAGGCCTACGAGATTGCAAAATTTGAGCAAAAGTACGTAAGCAAGTCTTCGATGTCACTATCGGAAAAGGAGATAGGATTCCTCGGTTTATCTTTGTGACCATTGTAGTACATGTTTTTCCCTTGCCTTGCACATGTATTCAGTTCAACAAAATGCACCACTCAATGTTCTTTTTTTTTTTCTGTCACGTTTGTTTCCGCTCGCACGGTATATATTTATCGATGCGTGCAAAAATAAAATTTATAGTTGAAAGTGAAGTGCCGTGTCTGTATATCTGTTTCTTTCTACGTCCTTGTCCAGTCGCGCTTATACACTCTACCATGGATTCTAACCAACTAGCCCGCCAACGTGTTTTAATCAAATGCATATTTGGTAAAACTAAAGCTTTCAATTCCTCGGCTTTGCCACAAGCCATCGCACTTTGGAACGATCTTCCCGATGCCATTGTTTCAATCACTAACCGTGAAAATTTCCCTGAGCGCTTATATACTCATTTTACAAACTAAGACTGTATAATGATGCATTTTTTTGTTCTGCTTACTGTTACTGTTACTTTTCTTTGTTCTTGTTCATGCTCATCACATATTGTATAATCCCCGATCACTCAATGCTCCGACCAGAGCCTGTGATGTACCTTAAATAAATAAATAAATAAATAAATAAATAAATAAATAAATCTACAAACAGAGAAATTCAGGCTTAAAACCACAGCATGCACTTATTGCTTGACAGAGCATAGTTTTGAGCC
Organism: Dermacentor variabilis; assembly: GCF_050947875.1. NCBI lineage: Eukaryota > Metazoa > Arthropoda > Arachnida > Ixodida > Ixodidae > Dermacentor > Dermacentor variabilis. The sequence continues at coordinate 378,982 of NW_027460280.1, forward strand.
CTTTTGCAGAGGGCTCAGTATATGGCAATACCAAATGAAAACTTAGACGATAGTGATTCACCCAAAACCATTTTATCAATTTTACTGAACAGTGTATGCTGCACTGACGAAGAAAGGTTGAAAGAAGTGTGATAAAGCGAGGAGACTTAACTGCTTGAAATGTCTCCATCAGAAAACACTGAAGAGCTTGAGCCCATAAGAGTCTCTGAAAAAAAAAAAAAATAATTAACAGCACATAGTCTAAACCACTTTAATTCAAGCACAGAGTAATGACAGAGTTTATGCCACCTACTTGGAAGCACTGCAGCACTAAGTTATTGCATAAAGCACCAAAGCAACTTCTGGTGATTGAATGGCATGGATTGAATGATTGAATCTTTATGGCAAAATCAATCCCCTCAAAATATATTTCTTTCAGGACGAATAACACTGGGGGAGGCGGGGCGAAGAGGTAGCTTTAGGCTGGCCAGCCATAGTGCAGTGGGATCTCGCAAGCAGCTGACACCGCGGCCGTTCAGCTTGGGCACGCTAGCATGCCCGAGCTGAGTGCTACCTGCGTGCTGCCTGTATGTGAGCCCATCTTCTTCACTGGCTGTGGATGCAATAGTCACGCTGCTACAGGGTCCCCCTGCTAGTGCAAAGCGTTATTGAAATAAAGTTCAGTGGTAAAGTCCAGGTAAAATGTGAAGATAGTGTTGTCGTTGGTAGTGTCGAGTTCATGCAATCCGAGAGAGATGTACCAGGCAGCACCGGAAGCGACCTGCTACAGGTTCTCGTACATGTCCAGGCCTGTAGAAGTCGGAGCTCCAAAAGTAGACCGTCTGGCAGCTCGGGACTTGCATAAAGATAGCGCAAGTGTTGGTCACTCATTTTGTTGACCTAGAAGTGACTCTCAAGCTGAAGAAACGAAGATGGCAGAACTGCTCCGGCAAAACTTCGGTAGGCCATGCATCCACGGAAGGTGCGAGCACAGAACATTGGAAGGCTTGCCTGCTGCTGCTTGTGGTGAAATCTTGAATGCTGATAGCATCATGGTTGCGGTGGTCACTGAATGCATCGCGAAGGTTGTGCATGTGGCGTCGCCGTGCCTACGGCAGTGAAATTTGCGCCTAGTGGAGCCTGTGGAAGAGCCTCTGTATCGGTGATGAGTGAGGTGCCCCCGAACCAAAAGCGGACAACTTGCGGTAACGTCCAAGGAAGGAGAGCGGCAGGCAGGTTGTAGAATAGCTGAAAGTGCTTACGTTTGGCCCGGTGAATTCCTTGGAAAGAGTCGTCTTGCAGCAGCCTTTGAGCTAGCGAGAAGGCTTGCAAACCGAGTCTGCTGCTGGAGCCGGTGCATGCTGACAATCGGCACTGGTAGACGCAGGTTATGTGGGACGGCAAGACGCAGAATGACACAATGGTTCATATGGCGAGAGCTGTTTATTAATTTGTTTATTTTATTTATTTATTGATACTGCAATCCCGGTGTCGGGATTATAGCAGGGTGGGAAAAAGAATTAAGCAGTTTAACAAAAATGGCAAAATGTAAACAAAAGAAATAAGGGTGCAGGTTGAAGCTCTGCAGCCAGCATCAGGAATACATTTGAACAAGATATCAAACAGTAAAAAAATAACATACACAATGGAACAGTAAAGTGATGAAATGCAGTAACACAGACTAGGTAATATGTTGAGCGAATAACGTCAGTGACGGTTGCAACACTTCATTGTTAGTGAGGTTATCCCAATCGGTTATAGTTCGTGGAAGAAATTAGTATTTAAAACAGTTATTACGGATGTGAAAAGGAGTTACAGTTAGCTGATGTCGTTGTCGGGTCGCATACCCAGACGAAAAATGAACTAAATGGGTGAGTTCAGTTCTGTAGTGTCCTTTAATTAATTGGCACATGAATTTAAGTCTTGCAGAACGATTTCGCTCATTTATTGTCGGCAGACCAGCTTTGATTAAAAGATGTGTTATCAATGTACGTCAGTAATTATTATGTATCGAGCAGGCCTCGTTTGAACCCTTTCTACTTTGTTTATGTTAGTCTTAGTGAATGGGTCCCAAATGATAGCAGCATAATCTAAGGTAGGCAATACAATACATTTGTAAGCAAGGAGGCGGACAGATTGAGTGGATAACCGCAATGCACGTCTTAAGAAAAACGATTTACGAAAAGCGTTACACGTTATGAAATCAATATGTTTGTTCCAGCCGAGATTGTTAGTGACCCAGAGCCCTAGATATTTATATTCTGCTACTTCTGCAAGTGGGGTCACATCATTAATGCTGTAATCAAACGGTAAGGCATTCTTTCTGTAAGTAATCCTCATAAATACAGTTTTTTCAAAATTAATGGACATTTGCCATGATTCACACCATGCAGAAACTTTTTGCAACGCGCTATTTAGTAGTATTTGATCTGAGACACTTCTTACTTCTGTATAAATGACACAATCATCAGCGTAAAGCCTAATTTTCACAGGAATGTTAGACGCAATATCATTAATATATATTAAAAACAAGACAGGCCCAAGAACAGAGTCCTGAGGCACGCCAGAGTGAACTGTAAGCTTGTCAGAACAATGATTGTTAAAAACAACGAATTGTTCTCTGTTTAAAAGGTAGGCTGAAATCCACTTTACTAATTGTTTGTTATGAAGTGTTGTGTCTAACTTATAAATTAACTTTTCGTGAGTGACCCTGTCGAAAGCTTTCGAGAAATCTATAAATACGGCGTCAATCTGTGTTCCATTGTTAATTGAAGAGGAAAAATCATGTATAGTTTCTACTAGCTGTGTACAAGTTGAGTAACCCCTCCTGAATCCATGCTGATATTTAGTAAAGAAATTGTTTGCTTCGAGGAAGTTTGATATGTGATTGTGAATTATGTGCTCAAGTGGTTTACAAGCAGTCTATGTTAGCGAAATTGCACAGTAGTTCTTGATCAATCGCTTGTCTCCACTTTTGTGAAGCGGTTTCACTCTGGCAGTCCCCCGTCTCGGGATTCGACTTTCACACAAGGACCTTGTAAATAAAGCAAACAAATATTTAGATGTCCATTGTGAATATCTTTTCAAAAAGGCATTAGGTATGTTGTCCGGTCCAGGGGATTTCTTTACCTTGAGGTTAAGCAGCATACTTAAGATACCATGCTCACTAATGACAAGATCCTCCAAAGGTGGCAGTGAGGCTTCAAAATTTGGAAAGATGTTATTATTGTTAGTAAATTTGGACTTAAAATGTTCATTGAAGACATTAGATAGTTCTTGTGCATCACTGACCAGAACACCTTTGATTTCAAACTGATCATGGGTCTTTGAGGTTGGGGAAACCGAATGCCAGAATTTCTCAGGAGACTGATATAAACTTGGGCAAAGATTTTTAAAATGATGCTGTTTGTTAATGACCGTTTGCTTTTTCAGCTGGGAACTAAGAAAAGTTATTTTTTGTTCCAACCCCGGAGAAAGACTGTTTTCTTTTCTTTTCTGTTTCATGCGCTTCAGCCTGAGAAATCCATGGGTTTTTTGTCTTCTTTTTAACAATAACCGGCATTTGACATTCATGTACCATGGCCTTGAACTGGTCCCAAAGTTCTTGAACACTTGCAGTGTTATTACAAAATGCATCAAAATTAAAGGAAAGAGCATCAATAATGGAAACATCGTCAGCACGGGAGAAGTTTCTAAAATGCATTTGAGGGCAAACTTTATCAAGAGTCATGCCGTAAAGAGCCAGGAGAACAGCCTGGTGATAGGAGATACCAGGTATCACTACACACTTAGTTGCATCGAAGATTGTTCAAGAAATGAAGAAGGGGTCTAAAATAGATTTTGAATTCCCTTGTATTCGGGTGGGGTGCTCTACAGTTTGCGTCAAGTCAAACGAGAAAGCTATATCAAGCATTGCCTCACTTGATTCATCACTATGTGTTTTGAGTGCGAACGTTGACCAGTCAATATCTGGCAAATTGAAGTCGCCTGTTAAAATAATGCGATCATTTAGCTTAATAAAGCTTGTCATATAATCTTTAAGGTTATCCAATACTATGACAGGCGATCCAGGCGGCCTATACAGTGCTCCTACAATATACCGGACATTGTTGTGGTATGCCTTACAGAAAATGCATTCAATATTAGGCACTTCAGGCATGCTCAATATATTTAAATATTCTTTAAAGAGTATGGCAACTCCTCGACCTTTACCACCACGGTCTTTCCGAAGTACACTGTAGGAAGCCGGCACAAATTCACTATCGTAAATGGTATCATTTAACCATCTCTCTGTTAAGACCACGATGTCAGGATCTTCGCAAAGTAAAATTCCTTCCAAATTACTAATTTTGTTTAATATGCTTCTGCAATTTACATTTAGTATTTTTAGTGATTTAGAAATGGGCTTGTGCTGGTCAGTTATTTTTATTGCTCAGCTTATAACGGGCACCTTTAACTTCATCCCAGCCGTACATTACATTGTCAGCGGACAATGTATTCACCGTGGCTCGATTAGCCTTTTCTTGCGCGGCACTCTTCCACAGGTGCTTTCGTATTTCTCGCGTTCTGGTGAAAAAGTTTTCAGAGATTGATATTTCGGAACCCTTTAGTTTGTGCGCGGATTTCAATGCTGATGCCTTTTCTCGGTAGTCTAAAAATTTGAGTATTACGGGGCGTTTCTTATCTTTAAATTTGCGACCGATTCTATGACACCTCTCAATGCCAGAGACAGTTAATCCTAATTTGGCCTGAAAGACCTCAGTCACTACCTTACTTTCAAGCCCAGCTGCTGTCTCTTCATCATCGTCAGTTAGCCCGTATATAACCAAATTGTTTCTGCGGCTCCTATTTTCTAAGTCATCGACTTTAGAAATGCGAGCAGATAACTGTTTATCAACCTTCGCAACAGTGTCCTCCATTGTTTTCACGCGTTTGTTCAGTGCGTTCAAACCAGCCAGCTGTTTTTCAAAACCTTCTATGTGTTTGGTCAGTGCTGAAATGTTTTTCTCAATATTGTTTTGAGAACTCTGCAAGGCTTCCACAAATGTGGTCAACTTTGCCTGGCCAATCAGTAATTCGGAAAGCATTTCTTTTTCTTTAGGACCCGGATTTGCCTCTATATCGCCACATACCAGCAAGTCACTTGGCATAGAAATGACATAACTGAAAACATTTAAAAAAGATAGTGGGCAAGGCAGCAGCACTAAGAAGCGATCATCGCTTCGATAGCATTTAGTAGGTAAGTACTGACTAACCTGCAGTACGAAACAGAAGGGATTCCTTAGCATGTTGCCGCTGAGGCTGCTGCCATGCCCACCGGTGAAGCTCGGTGTGGTCTGGCCTTTTATAGCAGGGAAGTGGGTCATGTGGTCCGACGTAAATGCAGTTTGCATAGATGCGGTGATGATAGTTGGTGGCGACGAATCTTCCATGAGGCAAATGTCACCGGCACGTGTCGATGACATCGAATACGCCCCCAGGATTTCATTGCTGCGTGGTGCAGCGGGAAAACAACCGCATGATGATGGCTCGGTTTGCAGCAGAACTGCCACAACCTGCAGTACGAAACAGAAGGGATTCCTTAGCATGTTGCCGCTGAAGCTGCTGCCATGCCCAGTGCTGCCAAGCAGCGCCAGCTGTAGGAGACTGAGCACTCAAAGTGACATAGTGAGCAAGGTCGGCTGCCCACAAGTCCACGTAGAAGTCATGGCCGGGGGATGACAGCCGGAGCCTGGAACCTTGTTAAGAAGGAAATTGCTGTCCAGCTGGATGAACCAGATGACCTGCATGTTGATGTAGAATTCGCGGACACCTATCAACTGTGGGACGTCTGCCGGACTGCGTGACGCCACGTGACTCACCTTGGTAGAGTCAGGCGTGCTGACGATGGCATGGCTAGGCTCGGTCGTCCGATGTCATCAATTTGTGCGTTGATGCTGACATGGCTGGGCTCGATCGTCCGGCATTGCCAATTTGTGGGTTGACGCTAGCATGGCCGGGCTTGGTCGTCCGGTGTCACCAGTTTGTGGGAGGCGGCGCAAAGAGGTAGCCGCTGTAGCTACAGTGTTTAGGCCCGCCAGCCAGGGTGCAGCGGGATCTCTGGAGCAGCCATGGGTCGACTGTGCTAGCGTGTTCTATTCTTGCGCTATCTGCACGAGAACCGATCTTCTTCTTTGCTCCTGTAGCTGCACGACTACCACCTTCAAAGCAGGTGAAGAAGATAAGCTGACGTGCAGGTAGCACGAGAATAGAACACGCTAGCGTGCCCGAGCTGAGTGGCTGCGTTGTCGGCCTCTCCAGGTATCCCGCTGCACTATGGCTGACCGGCCTAAATAAACTGTGACTACGACTGCTACCTCTTCGCGTCGCCTCCCACAATACTTTACATTTTCTTAACCGTGACATGATTTAGGAAAAAAATTAAGTACAGCTACACACAACTGCATGCAACTTTGATGACGACATAGTGCAATATTTGCACTGAGCACGTGCTGGTGGGCGAGTTGGTTATGCATGATTACAAAGAAGGCGCCAAATAAAACAACAGACGAAGGAAGGAGACACGAGACACATAGGCGGCTATGTGTCTCATGTCTCCTTCCTTCATCTGTTGTTTTATTTGGCGCCTTCTTTGTTATCAATATTTGCAGCCTGCCACACTGCCCAAATGTTGTATTTCTTGAGTGTTTTCAACAATGCTCTTGTCATTAAAAACAGTGTGAAAATAGACTTGTAGCAGAAAGGTTGAGAGTGACATTACAGTGGCAAGCTCCGATACGCGCATGACTGGAAGGACAGGACGAGGAGCTGGAGGCGAGACACCATCACGAATTGTGCCACGGGATGGTGGTAGCAGTGCATCTTCCCTATCCGCGTGCACAGCCTCCCATGCCTGACTTGTCAGAGCTGTCGCTAGAGGAGCTGGACGGCAAGTCGACTGAAGGAGAGGACTGGCAGCGTAGGGAAGGGAAGGAGATTGCTGCTGCAGCTGCGTCGCTCTCACTGGCTGGTAGGTGCTGCAGTGTAGCATGGGGGAAGGTGCATGAGATGGAGTTGGTTAACACGGTCGGAGGCAGTGGAGTTGTCCAGATGCAGAGCTGGGGTGCTTTGGATCGGCTCTGCAATGCTAAATACTTCTCGTCGATGGACCTCAAGTCTGGCTATTGGCAAATAGAAGTCGACGAAAGAGATCGCGAAAAGACCGCCTTCATCACGCCAGACGGCCTCTACGAGTTCAAGGTCATGTCATTCGGACTGTGCTCGGCGCCTGCAACGTTTCAGCGCGTCATGGACACGGTGTTAGCAGGATTGAAGTGGCAGACATGTCTTGTTTACTTGGTTGACGTCGTTGTCTTCGCCGGAAATTTTGACAATCACCTTAGGCGGCTTGTGACAGTGTTAGAGGCGATCAAGTCATCAGGGCTCACTCTGAAGCCGGAAAAGTGCCGCTTCGCTTACGATGAGCTTTTTTTCCTAGGCCATGTCATCAGTAGATCAGGAGTACGCCCCGACCCACAGAAGACAGCTGCCATGGCAAACTTCCCGCAGCCAACCGACAAGAAGGCAGTGCGCAGATTCCTTGGCATGTGTGCCTGCTATAGGCGCTTTGTCAAGGACTTTTCACGCATCGCGGAGCCGCTAACACAACTAACCAAATGTGATGTCGAGTTCAAGTGGGAAACACCGCAGGCCAAGGCATTTTAAGAACTCAAACGATGCATGCAGTCACCACCGGTACTTGCACACTTCGACGAGGACGCCGATACCGAAATCCACACTGACGCCAGTAGCCTAGGCCTCGGTGCCGTCCTAGTCCAGAGGAAAGAAGGACTTGAACGGGTGATATCGTATGCTAGCCGGTCGCTGTCAAAAGCGGAAAGCAATTATTCTACGACTGAAAAGAAATGCCTCGCCATCATTTGGGCTACAGCTAAATTCCGTCCTTACCTCTATGGCAGGCCATTCAAAGTCGTCAGCGACCATCACGCGTTGTGTTGGTTAGCTAACTTAAAGGACCCTTCAGGACGGCTGGCGCGGTGGAGCCTCGGACTGCAAGAATATGACGTCACGGTAATATACAAGTCCGGAAGAAAACACTCCGACGCCGACTGCTTATCACGTGCCCCCATCGATCCCCCGCTGCAAGACGACGAGGACGACAATGCCTTCCTTGGGATAATAAGCGCGGAAAACTTCACTAAACAGCAACGACCAGACCCGGAGCTAAAAGGCCTCGTCGAGTGTTTGGAAGGGAACACCGACGTTGTCCCCAGGGCATTTAAGCGCGGGTTGTCTTCGTTCACGCTACAAAACAACCTACTCGTGAAGAAGAACTTCTCACCAGTCCACGCCAACTACCTTCTTGTTGTTCCGTCGGCGCTGCGTCCAGAAGTACTGCACGCCCTACATGACGATCCGACCGCAGGGCACCTCAGTTTCTCCCGGACGCTATTGAGGATACAAGAAAGGTATTACTGGCCGCACCTAACCGCCGATGTCGCCCATTACGTCAAGACATGCCGAGAGTGTCAGCGACGCAAGACACCACCGACAAGGCCAGTGGGATTACTACAGCCGATCAAGCCTCCTTTCCGACGTTTTCAGCAGATCGGGATGGACTTGTTAGGACCGTTTCCGACATCAACTTCTGGAAATAAGTGGATCGCCGTGGCGACGGACTATCTCACCCACTTCACTGAAATTAAAGCTCTACCGAAAGGCAGCGCAGCCGAAGTGGCGAAATTTTTCGTAGAGAACATCCTGCTGCGACATGGTGCTCCAGAAGTCCTCATCACCGACAGAGGAACGGCTTTTACAGCAGAGCTCACGCAAGCCATTCTGCAATACAGCCAGACAAGTCACAGGAGTACAACTGCATACCATCCGCAGACGAATGGTCTCACGGAGCGCCTGAACAAGACCCTCGCCGACATGCTAGCAATTTAGTACGTCGACGTCGAGCACAAGACGTGGGATGCGGTCCTGCCGTACGTAACATTCGCTTAGAACACGGCGGTGCAAGAGACAAGACAGATCACGCCATTTAAGCTGGTTTACGGCAGGAACCCGACGACGACGCTCGACGCCATGCTGCTGCACGTCACTGACGGGGAAAATCTTGACGTCGCTACCCATCTCCTGCGCGCCGAAGAAGCCCGACAGCTCGCCCGCCTACGGATCAAGAACCAACAGAGGACCGACAGCCGACACTACAACCTCCGACGACTCTTCGTCAACGTACCAGCCCGGCGACCGTGTTTGGGTTTGGACACCGATACGCCGACGAGGACTGAGTGAGAAACTATTGCGCCGCTATTTTGGACCCTACAAGGTTATTCGACGTATTGGCGCACTGGACTATGAGATCGTGCCAGACGGAATTTCGAATTCACAGTGGCGCCGCGCACGATCTGAAGTGGTCTACGTGGTGCGTCTGAAACCCTTTTACCATAGAGTTTCTAATAATACCCTAGAGGGAAATGTGGCGCTAGTGTCTACGGGGGTTCTCATGAGCGTTGCCTCAACCTACATGGGAATGATGGGAAGTACAGGCTTCGGATTGACTTCGATCTTTAGACTAGTGGCGTTTGCTTGCGGCGCATTAAACGAAGCTATACTCAAATATTATCGCATAAAAACTAATTTTATTTCTGCAGTATGTCACGTAATGTACAACACGCTACATAAACTTTGTATGACTGTGAGATGGAAGCATGGTTTACTATGGTTTATCACCAGGACACACCAGGGTATGCATTCTTGTGCGATTATGTTCCCTATTCAACGCCAGAGAATAATTATTTATTTATTTTTGCAACAGATATAACAACCATGCATTTACTTATATAAAAATACTCGTCAAGTATTATTGGAAGTAAAAATGTTGTATTGTGAGAAAGTTTTGCGCCCTTGAGCGGAATGCTGCAAGTGTCGTCTGCTACGACACCTGCTCGCTGTAAACGCGAGACATTTCTCGCAGACGACAGGCACTTGCGAACTCTCTTGCTCTTTCGAAAGGCTGCGTCAGCTGTCACGATTGCTGAACGTCTTCAAATACTTTTAAGCACATCTGCTGCAGTGCTAGCTAGGACGCTAGTGGCCTCATACGAGTATGCTTCATCATGCTTTATATTGAGGTACCACTTCCGAAGCGTTATGGCGTGGCTTTGAAATTACCCATTTTGCGAGCCTAGACTACAGCCAGGAAGCAGCAACCTGTCCTACCACATGTAAGTTTGTGTTCTCAGAGACCTAAAACACGCATTTCAATGAGCACATAAACCAGCAATGCATGATGAAGCCGTCAATAAAATTTGATTGTCAAGCCACTAGAAGTACAACTGTATATGTCTTGTATCAGTAGTGCCTTCTTTTCCCTATTCTGAAGTTTCATAAAGCACGTAACGCTACAGCGTCAACCTAACACACTTAACAAACCAAAGTCCAAACGCTCAAAACATGTTCTTTCAATGTTTACGATGCCATCGCTTTCTCGTCAGGACTTCGACACCACACCGCGACACAAACATCGTCTCAGTCGCTGGCCCAGCGCGCTATTGCCACTTCGAGCAACATAACAAAGGCAGAGAGCTTTGCGTTGCACTGTCCCACTGCAGGTTATAGCAATTGAGCTTGAAGCAAAACCAAAACTGAAAAAAAAAATACTTGTAGACTGGTTCGCCAGTCAACAGAACGCCAATCCGAAGCCTGCACTTCCCATCATTCCCATGATGGTTGAACGATCGCAGCGCCAGATTTCCCTCTAGGTGTACTAATATGAAACTCTATGCCTTTTACGGACGCTGACGAACTTCCTTATTTTGTTGTTTTCTTTGCTACGGGTGTTCTTCTTTCGTTTGTATGCAGCATCGGGTCGATGCTTTTTAAGAGGGGGGTATTGACACGTGTACACCCGTGAGCAAAAGTATACGGAACACGGGAGCGCATGCCAAACTAGTGCCAAACTAGAGTTACTGTATGTGCTACCGCAGGTAGCAGAGTTGCGCGTCTGTTTTATCACGCCGCTAGCGCCTCTATTGGCAGAGCGTCATCACGTGGTAGCCAAGCAACCGTGCATTGCGGAGAAGCAGATGTTCGGGCCAATTTTTGTATTTCCCGACGCCGCCGCTGCAGCGAACTGGATTGACACAAGTTATCGCCTGTCAAATTCAAATTCAATCCGGCCGATCTTGCCGTTCGCTGTCCACGTGCGTGCTAGCTGCGTAGCAACAACGCAACGTGCGCAGCGCATCTCACGTTTGTTTCGTCGGCCTGCCTCGTGACACCTTACCGCAGTAATTGTTTTTCTTCTTTTGTAAAGCTAGTGAAGGGTGCTCAGGTAAAGACACCTGAACAAACAAATTTTCAGCCAACTGCCTATTGCGTCACGTGTGTATGAGATGAAATTGCTTGACTAACAGCTACGTGCTTTTTGGGCTGTGCTAAAAAAATTCACAGCTGGAATGTTAAAAGCTACTGCAAGTCTGGATTTTTTTAAATAATGGAAGCACGTAGAGTTATACAGAAGATTTAGCTGGAATTACCAGTTTTCTGCGTGTGATGCACCACACTGCTTTCACAGAAGTGCCGTAAAAAAGCCAGCTCACATTTTCATGATTATGCACTGCTTGGGTTGTTTCTGAATATGAAAGAGGTTACTACTAAGCAAAGATATTTAATCTACTACAGCTTATGTGAACCAGGATGCAAGAGGAATGAATGTCGTCATTTAACATACGGTAAGGGCCTAACTGTGTTTTGAATTATTCCCTATAATGTAGCTATGTCAATCCTGTGAGAAAAACTTTCGCTACACTCCCACAGAAGGCTACTTTTGGAATCCCTGCAGTGAAAAGGCACATAATGAAATCACACTTGCAGGTGTAGCTGATATCCATTGCTTGCTGGTAGATGGATATGTTCCTACACAAGATTTAATGGGGTACCAGAGTCGAAATAGCAATGGTTGGTCATTGATTCACCAGCAATATTTTAGACTGGCTACATGTTGAGAGCTATGGCACATAAGCAAGTATGAGCCTCATTATATTTAGTACAGTTCCTTTTGTAAAAGAGCACCACTTGATAAAGCTCACTATATCAAAATATTTGCACGCGCATATACTAGTGTTTGTTTTTTTCTCTGAAATTCGCATTGTGATTTTATTGCCAAAAAAAGAGGTAGTTGCAAAGAGTAGTTGCAAGAGGCTGTTGCAGGAATTTGATGAGCCATGCGCGTTTCTGATCGTCCAGAGTGTTTTTGTTCTTCGTTTGCTTGATGTTGTTCGGCGTATTTCGATTCAACTTTTTTTAAATTGTTTGATTTGTTGTTAGCTGTGTTTTTTGCTCCTGTTTTCGACATGTTGTTTCTCTTACCCCCCTCACGCAATACTCCAGTTGGAGCCTGTGAGGTATGTGTATAAATAAATAAATAAATAAATAGTTGCGGCTCGGTGCCTTTTGTTACTGTTTACATGTTAACGAGCACGGTTCTGCTCTTAGTAGCGTATTTATCTCTGTTGAAACAAAACCTGAGTGCCAAGCAGTATTCAAGCGAAGGAAAGTTATTAAAGTGTCTGATTGTTTACCTCAATTACTAAAGTTTGTCCAGTTTTTAATACGCTATCTTATTTCGAACCTTATACTACCTTGTGAAGTAGCTTTTTCGCACGAAAATTTTGTAGGATTTCCGGAATCTATAAAATAACATCACCATATTCCTTAAGTTTATTCGGTGCGATCTAATCGTTACCGTCGCGGTTCACGAATGCTGCATCTGATCGGCGTATATAGAATACACAGTCTATTCTAGATACGCGAGTGCCCATACGTTATTAGGGCGGAGAAAGTGCACAGGTGAATGCAACTAAAAAAAAATAATAAATTAATATACGCGCTGCATCTTACGCCACGCGCTAAAAAAGGGCAGCGCCTTTTTCTTCACAATCTAATCAAGTCAGCTGTTTCGATGCGCTTTGTTTGCGATTTGGCGGAATAGCGATGCACAAGCGATGCAAAAGCGCCCACGGTCGATCGACGATACGCTAGGCATGTCGCCTGCAAAAACGGTGCGGCTTCGCCGCATAGACTTGGTTGCTTCTCTGGCAAGATGGCGGACCTACGCGCAACTCTGCTACCTCCGGTAGCATATACAGTAACTCTATGCCAAACTGCATCGACGCGCCGTCTACCAACGCAGCGCCTGCTGTCGAGAGGGCCGCTAGAGCAGCGGTGCGCATGCGCGTCCCATCATATCTGCCGGCCTGACATGTAGCTTTGCCTGACGTCGCTGCGGTGCTCGTAGACTAAACGTCCACTGGGCGTCGTTTTCGCTGCTCCGTCGCATCTGGGCCATTGTTTCACGCAGCGGCTGCGGCGGGCACGCGCGTCTGCTGCGCTTCGCTTTCATTCTTTCTTCGGGGGAATTATCGCACGCTGCACTGCCTTCTCTGACGCCTTTAGATGACTCGCACAAAGTGGCCTTCTGCGGCTTTGTGTTATCTCGAACTGTTCCAATGCTTGCTGCCGCAGGTAGAAGCAAGGTTTTGCAATCGGTGTCCGCCGTCGCGTTAAGAATTAGAACTTAGCTGCAGGGGCTACCATGCTCCCCAAGCAGCATGATGCTAAAAGGAGAAATTAGCGGCATCGTACTGCCTTTATTTCTTCAAACCCTTCAATAAGGCTTGAACAAGAAATGCACGCGAGGGTGCCACTACAGACAGCAGCGGCAACGCTGACACATTCGCGAGAATATAAAATCAGGTGCAGCTGTGCGGTGCACGCTGCCGTGAAGTTCCAATTACGGTTGCCTCCTTGCGAATCGGGTCGGGGTGACCGACCTGAATCACTGGTCGGGATCTCCTCATGGCATCGTGTTTCGAGCGGGAACCACGGCACCTTCGAGGCGTCATCGCCGCCTATGGAAAATTGACAGCGTAGTGAAATCATGCCTACAGTTGTGAAAATTATAATCTACGAAAATAACAGCAACACGTTGGCTCGTCCTAAGTGCCCTCAAGACCGCAGTCTGTCGATGGTCACCCCGACCAGTGATTCAGGTCGGTCACCCCAGCCCGATTCGCAAGGAGGCAACCGTAATTGGAACTTCACGGCAGCGTGCACCGCACAGCTGCACCTGATTTTATATTCTCGCGCATGTGTCAGCGTCGTCGCTGCTGTCTGTAGTGGCACCATCGCGTGCATTTCTTATTCAAGCCTTATTGAAGGGTTTGAAGAAATAAAGGCAGTACGGTGCCGCTAATTTCTCCTTTTAGCATCCTGCTGCTTGCGGAGCATAGTAGCCCCTGCAGCTCAGTTCTAATTCTTAACGCGACGGCGGACACCGATTGCAAAACCTTGCTTCTACCTGCGGCAGCAAGCATTGGAACAGTTCGAGATAACACAAAGCCGCAGAAGGCCACTTTGTGCGAGTCATCTAAAGGCGTCAGAGAAGGCAGTGCGGCGTGCGATAATTCCCCCGAAGAAAGAATGAAAGCGAAGCGCAGCAGACGCGCGTGCCCGCCGCAGCCACTGCGCTAAACTATGGCCCAGATGCGACGGAGCAGCGCAAACGACGCCAAGTGGACGTTTAGTCTACGAGCACCACAGCGACGTCAGGCAAAGCACGGCCGCTCAATGGAAACACACTGTTCCATTGAGCGGCCGTGGGCAAAGCTACATGTCAGGCCAGCAATATGATGGGACGCGCAGGTGCACCGCTGCTCTAGCCGCCCTCTCGACAGCAGGCGCCGCGTCGGTAGACGGCGCGTCGATGCAATTTGGCACGCGCTCCCGTGGTCCGTATACTTTTGCTCACGGGTGTACTTATCTTTATCGGGCGACCACGTTTCGCCGCCTAACAAATGTAATCGCACAGCGCGGGACGCTCCTGCATGTATCCGAAGTTTCTGGAAAGTTATCGATGCTTCTACCCAGCTGTCGGTTGTCGCCGAACCTTGTGTTATCTGATTTCATCGCGTGACGCGAATGGTGTAGAACTTTGTGGAAAGCACGCGGGTCCGAACGATTAGTCTGGAACATTCGACGACTGCTGTATAAAAGCCGACGCGCTTGACCCGCTGATCAGATTTTCGACGATTGCCGACCGTGTTAGCCGCTATCGTTGTGCTATAAGTGTAGCCTGTTTTTGTGGGCACAGGTTCGCCCAATAAAAGTTAGTTTTGTCTTTCACAGTATTGCTACTGTGTTCTTGAATGTCACCACCACGTGACAATATGTTATATACCCACCCCTTACGTAATACACCTACTACGGGGTCTTTAACCCTTTGAGGGTAGATTTTTTTCGCCATATGCGACCGCCCAGGGTCGATTTTTTTTATTGCAGATTTCAATTCTTCTTAGAGACTTATTTTGAAAAAAATGTACCGCAATATTTCTAGGGTGACCCTAAAGTGAGAAAAAAATATTTTGCATTGGTATATATGTACTCTTCATTCATGAATAACAAGAATAAAAAAGGAAATAAACTTATAGGAATTAATAATTTGATGCATTTTTATACACATAGTTCAGGGCCTTGAAAATGCGCACATGAGAGTATTTCGCAAGACTCAAATGTTCCTGCTCTTACACTAATATCTAATATGGACATCCATAGCGTAATCGAACTGCGTAGGTGCACGCACTCAAGAAAACTGCGTGGTTGTGTGCCCGTCAAAAAAGCACAATGTGTGACAAACTTCCGCTAATCTTCATCTTATCGCCAACCAGAGGCAATTAGTTTTCGCGAGTGTCAAAATAAAAAAAAAAGCTACGGAAACGCAAGCACGGTAGCATCCTTACTATGTGCAACCCTGTGAGCACTGAACGAGCGAGAAAGATGCGGTCGCCCTTTGAATGATTAGGAATGAGATAGCCATCAGTTTGCAAGTGCAAGAAGCCGAAACCGCCCGCGAAAACAAAACCAGAACCGCACTCGCGCACGCGCGCGCTAATGCGTGGGTGGTACTATATAGACGCGTGGGAGCAAACTAGCGCTAAAACAAACCATGCAACGAAAACCGAGAGAGGGAGGTGTGCGAAAAAAATTCCCTGTATTCCCACATAGTGGCAGCACATGACAGAAAAGAAAAAGTTAGGAAATTGGCATGCATTCTAAATGTACAGACGGTGTGGTAAATATACGGCATCGACCATTTTCGGACTTGTTCACGACGTCGTATATTTATGTCATTGACCCTCAAAGGGTTAAGAAAATAAAATGAAATATCTGCAGCAGTGAACAACCGAGAATACCTACCCTACCACGCCATGGAATTATTGAAATGGGCCCTTTCTTTTACATACTGCTTCTAGTTGTGCACTTGTGCTTGCACAGCAGGTGAACTTGCTTTGCACGGCGATGTTGCCCCCCTTAAGGTGGCCATTGCCTGCATATAGGACCGCACTTATGCTGGTTGCTGTATCAGTTACACACTACACTGCTCCTTTTTTCATAATCGTATGCTGTCAAACAAACATTGTGCAACACAGTTTAATCTTGATAGATGAATTCAGATCGGCTTACAAACAGTTGCTCACACTTGCTGCAACCCTGCAATGCAATCTTGGTTTACTGGGGCAAGTGTGATGCAGGTTCTTTCTTTATTGTTTCAGATGGTTCCCTGAGGCAAAGCCTCCGAGAACCCAATTAAGCACAAAGCCGTTTCTTGGAAAATGTACACGATACTTTTAACGCAACTCGTGTGAAAAAAGAAATATAAAGTAAACACTCAATGGAAATTTACAGCAATAAACCACTACACTCAAAGCTAGAACAGTATCTACACCATGCGAGTTATGGCAGACCTTGAGTGTAATTGCATGCAACAGTTGATGTGAAGGAGTGGAGGCGAGGCTACGAAAGAAGAAGCGGCGTTGGTCTCGCCAAAAGGTCTGTGTGGTTGACCGGCGAACCAGTGCGTTGCAGCTCCGGCTTGGGGATGAGACGCAGGGACGTGCACATGGAGGTGGCGTTCTGGCCAGGCAGCTGGGTGCAAACTCAGGCCCATAGCCCGACTGCTCATGCTCTGCCTGCGGTCATCGGAGTTCGCCGGCCTTGGGCAGCAGTCCATAATCGGGTAGAGCTGCAACACGTGGGAACAGGTTGGCAGGGGGCCCCGGTCGAATAAAGTCCCGAAGGCTCGGGTCCAGAACCCTACGGCCCGTCTTCAGCTTCTGGTCCAGTGGCCGGCCTTCGCCCTTGCCTTGCGTCCTGGAACTTTCCCCCTCTTCCGCTAGTACTCTTCACTTTCTTACCGCTCTGGCCGATTTTTCTTTGCCTGATTGGTAACCTTCGAAGTTTCGTGTTCACAGGCAGTTGGCCCCCATGAGACCTTTTGATTGGATTCCTTTCTTTTTATGTTATCTTCTTGTGCTGTACGTTCTCGTGCCTGATGCTCTTCGATCTCATTGTCTTTCACCTAGCACGGGATTTGCCTCGGCATGCGCACTCTTTGTCATCCTCTTGTTTTTTTCTCTTACCACAGCACTGTCTCGCACACTACACACATCAAATCAAGAAAACCAATCTTGGACACCAGAAAGCCAGAAACAGCAAGAAACGAGAATTCTTTCACTCAGAAAATTTATTTATTACAACCGAATATCTAAAAAAGAAAAAGCAATTGGTATGCTTTGTGTTGTGCTACTTAGCCTGAAGCTTCTTAAATTTGTGGACTACATGCAGCTGCGTTGTAAGAAAGAGTGCACTTCGAGCTTTGGCTATGCTGCCACAGAAAGTTGTCATTGGGTATAATTGCGTTAATAACGCGAGCAAGTCAGCGCTGGGCAACTGCAAGATGTATGAAGCTGTGCATTGTATTCATTGCCGGTCATGCTTGTCTGCGGAATGCAGCACTTGTATATATGCGGGCTGGACCACCGCTAATCACAGTCCACTCTTGTAGAGTGCACATTTCTATGTAAGCACTGCCACCACAGAAATAATTTTATTCCAAACGGACAAGTGAAATATTGCAACCACGTATGTCCTTGGTGCAGAGGTGGGACAGCTGCATAGCATCTCCCATCTGCAGTTGGATGGGCCTGCGTGTGGATGCATGACACTGCCTATGGATGCATAAATGTAGGCCTAAATGCTGTGTTTTCCAAGTTTAACGAGGTGTTGTGGCTTTTGCATGACATTGAGGCACAAATAAAATTGTGGAAAATAACATGTTGACAATTGTATGAAAGTATTTTTGGGCTTTCATATCTGACCATTGTGTGCAAATAGCTTTGAAAATGCAATATTTTTAACATTTTTATGAGCAAAGTACAGAAAAAAAAAGAATAGTGCCTAAGTTGTTTAATAATAATACCATGTCTACCAACTATTATAGTGTAAGTTTTTATTCTCCCACCTGATTTTGTGCGGTTTGAGAAAATTGAAATGACACTCGAACATATTGGCGCGTCTATTCTTCTATGCAGACGACAACGAAGATAGGGACATTAACGGACTTCGTCTAGTGGGTCAGTGGGATTTCGGCAAGGACGAAGAAGACGTGTCTCTGGCCTGTTTTGTATTTGGACAAGTTGTCCTGCGGCTCTTGAACGTCTCCCTGTCTACTGTCCGCGTTGTATTGCGACAATATAAAAATATTTTTCCCCTGGAATATTTGAGGGAAAAGGTATTCATACCAATGATGTTAAAATAAAATTGGATATAGTCAAGTGCACCAGTTGGCATAGAATGAGTCATATGTGCAGAAATGAGCATGCAAAGTGTGTGCTGTACCCATGGTGTCTACAGAGCAAGGTGCACTGCTGACCAGGAAACTAATTTTGGGAAGACACTAGCGTTTAGGTCGGCTAGCTTCCTGCTCATAGGTTATCAACTGTGGAAACAAGAGGTAATGCCTGTATCTGTTGGGTTGATACCATGACCCCTGCTGCGCAGCTGAGGCTTGGGGAAGAGGGATGTGGCTCATACATTCTTTTAGGGCCAGGGCAGAGTGCCAATGTTTGCGACTTGGAGGTGTGTCCTACCCCGTGATTGTTAGCCACTCACAGTGGTGGATGTTTTCACCGGCAGGCATTGTGTAGTGTGTGATGTCAGAAGCAGGCCAATAAATCCTTGCATGCAGACTTGGTGCACAGGCAGGACGATCACATGGGTTCTGAACCAGGGTGTCTACCAACTGGGAAAAGCGGGAAAACCGAGAATTCTCGGGGATTTTGAATAGTCTGGAAATACTCAGCGAAAACTCAGGGAATTCGTGCTTCTATCAGGGAAAATTAGGTGTAATTTTATTGAAAGGGAACGGAAGTCGCGGTAATGCTGGCTTGTGTAACAGAGAGACATCGTAACGAATCGTCTTTTGACGCCATGTCGTCGGCTGGAACAGTTGCCAGCTAGTGTACAGTCAATGGCCAACTTTCTGGAGGCCCGACGGCTCCGCTGCACCACCACGTACCTTATAGAGTCAGTGTATAAGAACATCTGAAATTTCGGACGCAAGAGCCCTTCGCCGTCCGATTTTCCGGACTTTTTGCCGTGACCACAGGTCCGAAACTGAATTAATCAAAGCCACCACTGCCGCCGTCTTGATTACCTCGCCGTCGTGGTAAACGCTAGGCCTAGCTGCTTCAACCGTTTGGCGCCGTGTTTTTCATTGAAAGACTTCGCCGCTGTAAGCAATAGTACCGACTGCGTCTTTGTGGTCCTCGCGATTGACTTCGAAGCAAGGAAAGCAGGGCGCGTTGCATAATGCCGTCTCCCAAAAGTCGCTTTGCCTCAATACAGAAATGTTACGCGGTGAAGCATACGTGAAAGTATTACGGTGAAGCACAACAAGCGTGCGAAGGGGCAATTGTCACGGGAAACAATATCTATTCCTTAATTATACACGCATACATCCGCCATCTCCTGTCACAGTACGATCACCGATATGCCTAATAAGTGTGCTGGTAGGCCTTTTCGGGTGTGCCTGTGGAAATTTGAACCTTTAATGGCAGTAAAAGACATGCATTCATTTTTTCGTACTGCCCAATATTACGAACGTTTTCGTAACCCCTAGGGAGTCCAAAAAAATTGGACGTTGTCTGTACAGCTGACGAAGAGAATGCTTCAAATGGTCCGTGAGGCGAACGCGCTGTTGAAGGTGGACGAGAACAGAAAGGACCTACGCATTGAGGAATGAACGGGAAAGGAAAGGTGCTGTTGCCGTTTTGAAGGAGCTTGAGCTCAAAAAACAAAGTGTTGGCTGACGCCGAGATGCTGGTGTCCCTCATCCAAACCAAAATAAACTCTTTAAAGCAGTGAAACACATCACTGAGGCGTCGTGCTTGGGCTGAGAGTATGTCAGGACAGTTGAGGTTGATTTACGAGCTGTTCAGAGAGAATCTCAACTGTGACAAAGTTCAGGCCTCATACCACTGAGCTCGCTTTTAGTTGATAGAAATAGCTCATATTCGAAAATATTTGCTTCTGTATGCATCTCCTTTTTATTCGTATTTGAGACTTTTCCACTCGATTTGCAATGAGTTTTGCCATATTTTTCAGATATTTTATCGCTGTGCATTTTTACTAACCCCTCCCTTCTGACTTCTTTTGAATAAAATAAATGGTACTCCTTACTATTCAAACTAGATTAAGTTGTTTTTTAGCATGCTTACTGAAGAGTGACAGCATCGAGCGACATAGTGTCAGCCTGTCTTGACGTAAAACAAAGTTCTGTGTCACTCAGGGAATTTTGCAAAGGCACTCAGGGAAAACCTGGAAAACTCAGCGAAGTTGGAAATGTCAACTTGGTAGACACCCTAGTTCTCCCATCTGCGATTCTGAAATTGTTGAGTCTAGGCTTTTTCTTTGCAACGAGTGGCAACAATCGGGGGAACTGATTTTACAGTGAATTTTTCTTTTGCCTTGTCAACTTGTTCCACTGGGCAGTGTGACTCAAGCCTTAAATGTATTTAGATATGTGTCAGGCTTCTCTCTGCCCCTCAGTCTTCCCTTGACACGCTTGCATTGAATCTATTGCAGTGGTAACCAGGAAAAGCCAATGTATGTGTTTTGAGGGAGCCTTCTTTTTTTCTTGCAGCACAGACAAGGAAGACACCTTTGGCCTAGGGTGAGTGTTGGATTGGATTCGTGGTGTAAGAAACGGGTGTACAGTACAAGCATTTGAGGCTGCTCAAAGTACAACAAGAAAGCAGGGGCACCTTGCACGAATTGTTCTTGGGCGGGGGCAGGGTGCTCTGCATCCAGGAAGAAGGGGCCCGCGCTGCCGCCGAGGCCCTCTCAGCCACGCAGCTGGAGGTGGCCTACCGCGAGGCTGGTGGTGGAGCTGCAGTGGGGGCTGGCTGGCTGGACGGCCTGCTGGGCTGCCTCCGCCCTGTCTGGAGCATCTTGCACAAGGCTGACGACCGGCAGGGGCCCGGTGAGTGGTTATTTGACCTCGATAGGGCCAACAAAATGATTGCAAATAAAAGTAGCACTCTTAAACAAAATAGAAATCTGACACACACACAATTTTGAATGAGGAAAATGTAGCATGCTTCCGATTCTCTGACAGTCAGAAAAAGATGAAACCAGCAAAGTAGGATGCAAATTTACACACACCTAATGTCCATTATGGTCGTCAATATTGGACAGCTTCTTATCACTGCCTCTGGACCCCAGCATTGTCGCGTGCCTTGCAATCCACTTGATATTCTACATTCCTTGAACCACTCCACTGGAACCTCAATTGGAATGGTGGCTCACTTAATCAGTTCGTCCTACAGGGCTCAAACACATGATGCAACTCCATTGCTGTTAGCTTAGCTTTTGCAATTAAAGCCTCAAAGTGGCATGCTGCCATCCTGTGATGACAGTGGTGATGATGATGCTGGCTCGATGGTAGGCTTTTGCAAATACTGCAAGTGCGGTTTGTAGTCAATTGTAATGCGCAGGCAATTTTCAAATGAATTTCCTTGGAAAAGCACACATTAGAATGGGGGAAATATGGTATTTATTCAGTTCAGCTGCCATTTTTGCTTGAAAAAGTCTTCCTAGGGCAGACCAAAAATAAGCATTTTCAGCAGTAGATGATACGTCTTTGACCCAGTCACCTAGCACCGTCAAGACTGGGGTCACCATTTGACATTGTGCCAACCAGTCAAGTTTGAGTTATTTCATTTCATTTAATTTTATTATTACCTTAAAAGCCCCATAGGGGCATTACATAAGGGGTGGGCATACATATATTTATTATACATCAGTTTAAGGATAACAGAGCACAAGTTTTAAATACAGCACACGTGAAAATTAGGTGCATAATTCCATCTGGTACACACATAGATAGCATATCCCATACATGTTTTTTTTATTCTGAAAAATGGTCTGTTAATTTTTGCATGAATGTAGGTGCACAGGTTATGGCGGCAATTTGGTGGGGCAGGTTGTTCCAATCTGTTGCTGCACGAAAGAAGAATGAGCCTGAAAACGTGGTAGTATGAGTGCGAGGGCGGCCAACTTGGTATGCGTGCCGAGTGCGATGGGATATACGTGCAGCGGAAATAATGTACACAGTAGTGGTTGATTAAGTGAAGTATGATAAAACTTATGAAAAAGAGAGAGAGTTGAAATGCAACGACGATTAGCGAGTGTAACCAATCTGGATTCTTTTTTCAATGATGAAACGCTGACGTTATAGGAATATGTTCAATGGACGAACCTTATGGCACAGTTTTACACTGATTCAAGTGCATTGCTTAGATATGCTTGATGAGGGCTCTATGCGGCACCTGCATATTCGAGTTTAGGTCTGATTATGCTTTTGTAGGCTAGCAATTTCACATGCTTGGGCGCCTGCTTTACGTTTATTTTGAAAAATCAAGGGATTTATTAGAAGATGAGATGACGTTAGTAATATGTGCACTCCAAGTCATTAGTAAGGGTAACACCAAGGTATTTGTAAGACTGTGCAGTTTCTACGTCTACATTATTTATTGTGTATGGGTAAGCTAGTGGGTTACGTTGGCGGGAGAATACCACTACTTTACATTTATTTGGGCTAATTGTCATTAACCAGCAATCACACCATTGTTGCAAGCGGTTAATATCCTCCTGAAGGGAGATTTGGTCAGACATGTTAGTAATTGTTTGGTAAATGACGCAGTCATCTGCAAACATGCAAATATTGCAGGATGCATGCAGAGGTAAGTCGCTAATATATATTAAGAAGAGCAGAGGCCCGAGGACAGATCCTTGTGGAATCCCAGAAGTTACTGGTAGGGAAACAGATGGGCTGTTGTTAATAAGGACAAACTCCGAGCGGTTACTTAGGAAAGCTTCAATCCATTGCAATATATCGGGGTGCACATTCGCCAGAGATAGTTTTAGTAATAGTAGTTGATGTGGTACCTTATCGAATGCTTTCGTGAAGTCTAGGAATACTGCGTCTGTCTGCTGTTTAGTATCTAGATTAGTGTGAAGATCATGAAGGAAAACTGCCACTTGTGTTTCGCAGGACAATCCCTTGCGAAATCCATGCTGTGAAAAATGAAAAAAGTTTCCTGCATCTAAAAATTTCATAATTTCTGTATAAATGACATGTTCCATGATTTTGCAAAGTATGCTTGTTAGCGAGATGCATGTGGTATGATGCCAGTTGAGAGTGATGGCGAGAACAGCAAGCACAAATAAGCAGCACTGATGTCTTTAGTATTTTTTAACACTGTTGAGTTTATGTTATCTATTCTGGCTGAGGATGTTAGTTTAAGATTGTCAATTAGAGACAAAATACCATCGGCAAAGAAGGTTACTGATGGCATGACACTAGTTGAGTTGTTAATTGTAGAGGGAAATGACAAGCTAGGTTCATAGGAGAATATTGACACAAAAGCTGTATTAAAAAGATTAGCACATTCATCATCGTCGACCGTTTCACCGTTTTTCGTTGACTAATGCAATACTGCTTATTTCCCGAGAATTGATCACCTGCCAGAACTTTCTTGGATTAGTGACTAGCATTTTTGGTAGATCTTCGTGAGAGAAAGACTGTTTTACCTCCAGAATAGCTGATAAATATGCGCATTCTGCTGCATAGTACTTATCCCAGGCGACTGTGTTTGTCCTGCCATTTGCTGCATAGTGCAAACGTTTTTTTTTTTTATTATCAAGTCTCTTCAAAGAATTGGTGAACCACGGCTTCTGAAGTTGCGTTCGAAACCCTTATCTTTGGAATGAACCTGTCAGCTATATCAATTATTTTTTTCTTTGAACCTTTGCCAGTTAGTATGGATATCCTGTTTGTTAAAGGTTGCCTCGAATGAAATAAAGAAGTCGTACAGATTATTGCGTATAGCCTCGTAGTTGCCTTTGTTAAAAAGATGTATTGTCTTTTGAAGTTTCTGGCGTGGAATTGGTGCAAAGTGAAAGGAAGCGTGAATAAGCTTATGGTCGCTAATTTCCTTCAGATAGGTAATTGATGATAAACTGTCTGGTCGACTTGTTAGTATTAGGTCTAATACGTTGGCTGTGTCTTGTGTGACGCGCTTCGGTTCAGATACAAGTTGAGCGAGGTTAAAATTAATACAAACATCAATGAAATTTCTTGCTTCTGTCTGATTTACTAAAGATAGAGCTATATTGTGCCAATCGATATCTGGAAAGTTAAAGTCTCCAAAGAGGAGGAGGTCAGCTTTGGGGTATTGAAAAGTTAGTTTGCAGAGTACATTGTTAAGTTGACAGGCAAAATCTGGGCTACTGCGAGGGGATCTATAGCATACGCCCAAAAGAACTGTTTGTGGAGCGGTGTGGCAATAAATGAAAAGGATTTCCTAGTAGGATATGACGCTAACACCAGAAAACGATAATTGTTGACTGACAGCTATAAGAATGCCTCCTCCTCGTGTTGTTGTGCTATCCTTCCGAAACACATTAAAATTCGGTCATATTTAAAACAGCGCCAAAAGCATGGACAAGGGAGGACACAGGACGAGCGCTGACTGCCAACAACACCTTTATTGGAACCTGCGCAAATATATACAATTTGCAACAGGCATAAAGAGTGGAAGAAGAAGGGGAGGGGAAGGCGAGTCATCGTCAGTCAACGACTGCTGCGCATGCGTCAAAACCATTAAACAATATAAAAGAAACCATAACATAGTGGACACGGCCAAACTGCTTAACTTCTAAGGAACTTAGGTTCTTTATCACAAAGTGCTATGGAAGGGGAACTAACACAGGTGGCTCCTAACTGACACGTTGAAAATGCCTCAAAGATTTCTCTGGCCATCTGATTGCTGTACCTTTTCAACACACGCGCGTCGTCAAGAAGTGGAGAAAAGCCACACTTGGCGCAATGAACAGCCAGATCACTGCCAGTCTTAATCTTGACACAGTGCGCATGCTCACGCAAATGTTAATTGATACAGCGTCCTGTTTGCCCTATGTAATTGCAGCCGCAAGAGGTGGGAATGGAATACACCACATTGGTACTGCAATCTACAGTCTTGGCAACATGTTGCTTATTGCACGGTCCAGGTGTTCTCCGGCTTTCGTTTATTTTTTCGCACATCCTTTCCAACTTTTTAGGTGCAGTGAACACGACCTTTATACCAGCCCGCCCTGCGGCTTTCTTGATGCGATGGGACACACCATGTATATACGGGATCGCAACAGTCTTGGTTAAGACATCACCCGCTTTGCGCTGTTTCTTGGGGGAACGAGCCTCTTGCAATAAAACTTCCGCCAAGGATGACAGCAGTTGTTCAGGATAGCCACTTGATTTAAGGCTGCTGGACTTGATTGGAGAGGCTGCGGGACATCGAGTGGTGGCATAGAGCGAACGACCGCATTTCTAAGGGCCCCTAGGGCGATGGAGCGCTTCACCACTTTAGAAGGGTTGGATGTGTAGGGGGGGAGGTGTTTTTTGGAACGCGGGGCATACATCCAACACGTGTGCCCTTCCTGGAGGTGTAGTGCAAGGTCTAAAAAGCGGAGTTGGCCTTTTTCTGGCAATTCTCTTGTGGACGTCAAACCTCGATAGATGCACTTGAATTTTTCAAACACTTGGTTGACCAGGGTTGTGGCTTCATTAGGGTGTGCAGAAAGGATCACCAGAAAATCGTCGACGTAGCAAAACACCTTCTTAACAGGAATTGTGCTGAGTTGCTCCTGGAGGAGACTATCATAGTGTGCCAACAACAGATCACTCATTATGGGTGCAATACGAGAGCCTATGCATATCCCGTTCTTTTGCACATAGAACTCTTCATTATGCTGGCTGACAGTAGATCTTAGGTAAACCTGCAGTAGGTCCAGGAAATTGGCGACGCTGGTGCCAACCCCATTCTGGAACCGGACTTCACCGATCGTTTCTATGCCTTCCTGCAGGACGGCGAAGAGGTCATCTTGAGGTAGGGAATAATATAGGTCCTTGATGTCTACCAAGAATGCCTGTGCTCTTTTGATGCTTGACTCCTTCAGGAACTGGTCTACCTCTGTCGAGTTGCGCACTAAAAACGGGTCATTTATTGGAAGCTGCCTGAGGCTTTCCAGAAGGTAGGACCCTAGGCACTTTTGCCAAGTGCCCACTTCCGAAACAATGACTCTGAAGGGGTGGCCCATCTTGTGAGTTTTAACAGCAAAAAAGGCGAAAAGGCACATTCCTTTGGAGCGCTTCATCGCCTTAGACAATTTTTCGAGACCAGCTTCCTCACATCTGCCTACGGCGAACTTCTTGGTCTTGGAAGGGTTGAACCCATCGGCAACTTTGAAATTTTCTTTGAGTGCGCATTCTGCGGAAAGGTGAAAGTGCAGGGAGTGGCATACAACACAGTGCGCGTGAGCATGCGCACTGTGTCAAGATTAAGACTGGCAGTAATCTGGCTGTTCATTGTGCCAAGTGTGGCTTTTCTCCACTCCTTGACGACACACGTGTGTTGAAAAGGTACAGCAATCAGATGGCCAGAGAAATCTTTGAGGCATTTTCAACGTGTCAGTTAGGAGCCACCTGTGTTAGTTCCCCTTCCATAGCACTTTGTGATAAAGAACCTAAGTTCCTTAGAAGTTAAGCAGTTTGGCCGTGTCCACCATGTGATGGTTTCTTTTATATTGTTTAATGTTTTTGACGCATGCGCAGCAGTAGTTAACCGACGATGACTTGCCTTCCCCTCCCCTTCTTCTTTCACTGTTTATGCCTGTTGCAAATTGTATATATTTGCACAGGTTCCAATAAGGGTGTTGTTGGCAGTCAGCGCTCGTCCTGTGTCCTCCCTTGTCTGTGTTTTTTGGCGCTGTTATAAATATGAATGATCCGTACGAACTAGCTCGCACCCAAACCCTTCTGAGTAAAATTCGGTAAATCAGCCAGCACTTCCAAGTCTGGAATATGGTCACTAAGCCAGGTTTCCGTGAGTACCAGCACATTGCTTTTAGATGTTAGTACAAGATTAGACACATGTTCGCGTTTTGCAATGAAGCTTCGTAAGTGAATAAAGATTACGGAGATAGAAGTGCGTGATACAACTGCTATTCGGGGGCGTCGATTTATTTTTTGATTACGAAGTGGTTGCTATACTTCTTTAAACGTCTGCAAAGCTTCATCATATAGGTAGCGCTTGGAACCTATGAATAGCATTTTAAAATGTAGGGAAAATGGCACAGACTTAGCTTTTGCGAAGGCGACAAGGTGTTTACAGGCATTCCTAACAGCCGGCAAAAAATCTTCGGCAACGCCGAAGTCAGTGCCTTTACAATTACGGCCATTAGAATGGACAGGTTTCTTTGTTTTAAAGAATACAAATTTAACTATAATTGGGCGCTTGCGATCAGGGGAATACCGAGCAATTCGATGCACTTGCTCTATTTCCTTAGGGTCAAGCGGCACTTTCAGATGATCCGAACGGTGGCGTAAGATAATTTTTTCCGATTCGTTTGATGGCTCTGATGCTGATGGATCGAGGAGGCCATAAAAAATCAAATTATTTCGCCTTGACCAGTTCTCAGCATCACCTACACGGGCATCCAGTTTATGAACCAGCTGCATCATTCGTTCACTGTCTGCCCGTATGGATTGCATATCGGCTTGCATGGATAAAAAACTTTCGTAATTGCCCTTCAGGTGCGTCAGTCTCTCACTTAGAGTCTCTAGAGATGCAGTTGTAGCCATGTATTTGTTTTTGAGATCTTGCATCTCAGTGATAATTGTATCTTGGTCAGCGGATACCTTCTTCATTTCGGCAAGTAATGCGGCGTAATCCGGACCGGGATTACTTTCAATATCCCTAGAGAGTAACAAAAGGCATCTGATAACCCAAAGGCACTCAGGAACAACACACAAGCAGCACTCCGGGCTCGGTAGCTGCACAAGAAAATAATTATTGGTTTTCTTAGCGTAAAGAGAGCTTGGTTCACAGACCTGCATGAAGAACAGCAGCGGGTTAGTGGACCGCATCGTGGCAATGCCACGGAGCCCACAGTGTGCCAGGGGTAGTCGCTCTTCTTTTATAGGCAGCTGGATGGTTGTTGACGATGGCAGCAGGGCCAGTGGTGTTTCATCGAGGATCCATTCCTTCACTGGCGTCGTCGTCAGATGGGTTGAATCCCTGTTGGTTCCGATATCCCATGTTATCACGTCATCGAAGCACTGGTGCGATCATCCCAAACCGACGCTCATTGATTTCGCAAGAAGAGGCAGAAGCATTCGCATGATAACTGATGTCCAAACCTGCATGAAGAACAGCAGTGGTTAGTGGTACGCATCGTGGCAATGCCACCGAGCCCACTAAGCCCACTTGGTAAAGTCCAATATAAGGATAAAAATAAAGTCGGTCAAAATGAAATGAGCTGACAGAGTGAATAGCAGCTGGATTGAGCTTACCAAATGTCCTATTGTATATGACATCCATTGTAGGTGTCCCAGCTAGTGCCCCATACACTTCTAGGCCATGGCTGGACTGCATGGTGGATGGGGCTGGTGTGTCAGGTGGTGTGCCACGTGCTGCTCAACCATGACAGACCTTCGATCTTGTTGCAGCGTGCAAGCTGTTCTCTTTGATTACGTCACTGTCTTGCCAGTTTCACGACACTATGGACAATCCAAGTGGAAAGCTGAAGCAAAAGACCATTGCATTGGAACAGAAGGCCATAAAGGCTGTCAGGCCACTCGCAGATTCTTTTGTTGCTGTTTTATTAAAATTTAATCACATACATGGCTGTGTGGTGCTTTGACAGGCCGCAAAGCCATCTTCTTTTCATGTTTGAAGTTGTGCACCCCACTGGGCATATATTGGAGTAAAGGGCACTAATGGAAGTAATTTTAGCTCTAAAGGTTTCATGTTTTTGTGATTGCCAGAATCAATGCCATGTTACATTATTCTTGTCATAAAATCGAGTGCATGTTAGATTTGGGGATGCACGAGGTTTTCTATATTGAACAGGGTGTGGATTAGATTAGGGGGAGGCATTAGAATCGGGTAAATGCTGCCACAGAAAGCAGTGATGTGCTTCAATATTTTCTCTGCACCTTCTTTTAATTCAACCCGCTGGATAATTCCATCACTTTTGACGCTTCCACCAAGGTCCAATTGACGAAACGCAGCTGTATTTCGCTTTTGATGCATCACTGCCACAGGTTCCCTAGGGCCAGTGCATAATGACAACTAAAAATTTGAACGCCCTACAAAGGTTTGTTAGAATTTTTTAACAAAATCCACATCTGTCTGCATCTGTAAAATGTTGGTGTTGTGAATGATACAGTAAGTGGTATTTCTCATGGCAGTATACCCGCCAAGCCAAATTTTGAAGTGAACAATGGAATCAATACAAAGCACCCTAATTATTTAAATGTGTAGGCATTTATATGCTTCCCGAATGAGAAAACTGTCCGTCCCTTCGTCATGTAAGACTATTGCTTTCAAGATAGAACCCGCGGCAACGAGTGACTTTGCCTTTGTGCTGCCTGCCGCTTCAATGCCAACGAAATGGTGAGAACTCAGCGCTCACGGCGCTCTCAGCACATACTGCACTCTGCCCGTTTCGCAGATCGTTTTCAAGATATGGGCCCGCGCGTCTGTCTTCAGTGCTAAGTAAGCGATGAGAACATAGCATGCCAAGCTATCAGGGGGAGCTGCCGCACTCGAAAGTGCGAATGTGTACTGAGTTTGCAGCTTACAACCTCTGTGGGCATCGTACTTACGCCTCCATTATTCGCTTTTCAACAGCATGTGAGACGCTGCGAGTGCATGCTGTGGCTGACCTTGCCAAAACCCGCATGGTGCACACTGTAAATTACCTGCTTGCGGCGCCAAGGCAGGCTAATCTATTAGCAAGGGAGCACTTCCATAATCAGCAGGTGTACCATTATGGAGGTGCAACTTCACGTCCTGCTCACCATCCCCCACATGCAATGGTTACTGGAACCTTCTTCATCACCACCACATGCGACATGCTGTGCCTTGCTAAATACTTATTTATTTATTTATTTCAGCTACCTGCAGCACCTGAAGGCATTATTGCAGGGGGGAATACACAGGGTTACATATGCACGGATGAAATACATAAGTGATCAGACAAAGAAAGCACCACAATAGAAAGATTCATGCCACTATAAATTCAACAGCAGTGCTCAGAACAATATTTCTGTGCGACTATCAGCAATTTCCTACTTTAGCTGATTCCACTGGGATATTGTGTGGGGTAAAAATCGAGTGCCGGAAGATGTTTGTTCTAGAAGTAATCTCTCTTATTTATCTGAGTCTTATTTCCCCAGTATGACTCAGATAAGTTTTTAGAAAGGCACCCTAATACATGTAACCTAGGAGTGCACTAAGCGCCCTCATAGGCCAAATAGCAATGAAACAATGGATGAGTGGGAGGCACAACTCGCCCATTACGACTTGGCAGGACAAAACTCCTTAATTAGACAGTTATAGAATAGTGAACGCAACTACAACGTACGCTATACGCTATAGTATAGCGTATGCTAAGCAGCGCACGTTTTTTACAGTTTTAGTTGCCCTGTGATATCTTCAGATCTCAGAGGCCATATGCCGTCGTCGGGGCTATTTTCTGACTGTTTCATTAGGTGGCACCGACATCTTGAATGTTTCGTTAGGCTTCGTCTCGCTCGAAACGAGAAGCGATGTCAAAAACTCCACAAGGTTATCCATAATGCTCTGTCTTCCAAGCAGTCTGAGACTAAGCGAAAGCCGTTTACACAGTCATTTGCTACGAACGAAGTGAATTTTACAAAAGCAACGCCAAATTCAATTTGAAGCGGGTAGCCGGGACAGCCACCATATTTTCTGCAAACTACGCAAACCACACAATGACACTAACGCTAAATTTGAGAAATAGCGTGCGTACATTATACGCTGTGGGTCGTTTAGCATTCTGCATATGCACAGTAATGACCCACTATGTTGTAGTGTACGCAATGGTATAGCATACACTAAACTATAACTGTCTATTAGCCAGGTCAGGCAGGTGGCAGAGGCCAGTGGGGCCCTGGACTGGGGGGCTCCGACCACCCCTTCTTAAAATCTCTTACTGACAAATAAAGTTTCTCTCTCTCTCTCTATATATATATATATGTATATATGTGTGTGTGTGTGTGTGTGTGTGTGTGTGTGTGTGTGAGTCATTTCCAGAGCCATTTATTTCGTTTCCCGTTAGCATGTTTTCCGCATCGCTCACAGATAACGTCTTCCTGTCGTACCTTGACTTTCACCTCTGCATTTCAGTTGCCCGAAAAAGAGCAGTGTGCTATGACTGAGCCAAAGGCTGCCAAAGTTTTCTAATTTATGATGTTTTGCCAGCACCTTGCTGATGTGCTTTCCCACACCAAGAACAGTAGGGGTCACTGGTGCAGGGTGTCTGCCAGCCGGTAAAAACAGGAAAACCGGGAATTCTCAGGGATCTTGAGTAGTCTGGAAAAACTCAGGGAATTTGTGCCTTTATCAAGGAAAATAACTGCAATTTTATTGAAAGGGTCGAAAGTCGCGGTAATGCTGGTTCGAGTAACAGACAAGAATCGTAATGAATCGTCTTTGACGTCCTGTTGCGGCTGAAGGAGTTGCCAGTGTACAGTCGACTATTGACTTTCCGGATTCCCGATAATTTGGACGGCTTCGCGACACCACCGTGTACCCCATAAAGTTAATGTATCAGAACGTCTGAAATTTCGGACGCAAGAACTCTTATCCATCCGATTTTTTAGACGTTTTGCTGTTACTGCAGGTCCGAAACGGCATTAATCAAAGCCACCACCGCTGCCATTTTGATTACCTTGCCGCCTCGAACCCTCACTCTCGCACGCAGATCCTCTGGCAGCTGTAGTCACCACTTCGGCAACGCTAGACCTATAGCGGCTTCTAAGTTTGCTGTGAAGCTTCTTGCCGTTGGGTGCCATGTTTTTTATTGAAAGAATTCACTGCTGTCAGCAATGGCATGAACTCCGCCATTGTGGTCCTCGCAATTGGCTTAGAAACTTGAAAAGCACGATGCATTGCATAATGCCTGTTCCCGAAAGCCAGCTTCGCCTCCGTACAGAACTGTTACTTGGTGAAGCATATGCAAAAGTATTAAGACATGTTTTTTGCTGCAATTGAACACATACAAAAGGAAGAAACATAAAGACAACACGGGCAGCCTGTGTTGTCTTTCTGTGTCTTCCTTTTGTGTGGGTTCAATTGCGGCAAAAAACATCTCTTTTAGCAAGCACCAACTAGGCCAACAAGCAGTTCTGTTGCAAAAGTACTGCAGTGAAGCATAACAAGCGTGGGAAGGGACTATTGCCACGGGACACAGTATGTATTCCTTAATTATACACGCTTTCAGCTGGCATTTCCTGTCACAGTATGAGCACCAATATGCCTAATAGGTGTACTGACAAGCCTTCAGAGCGTTTTTGAATGTGTTTGTGGTGATTTGAGCCCTTAAGGACAGTAAATGACATGCATTTATTTTTTCCAACTGGCTGATTTTTCGGACGTTTTTGTGGCTCCTAAGGAGTTCGAAAAATCAGACACGGACTGTGCAACTGACCAAGAACATACTTCAAATGGTCCGTGGGATGAATGAGTGGCACAAGGAGGACAAGAACAGAAGGGACCTACGCATTGAGGAATGAATGGGAAATGAAACATGCTGCCGCCGTTTTGAAGGAGCTTGAGCTCAAAAAACAAAGTGTTGGCTGATGCCGAGATGCTGGTGTCCCTCATCCAAACCAAAATAAACTCTTTAAAGCAGTGAAACACAACACTGAGGCGTTGTGCTTTGGCTGAGAGTTTGTCAGGACAGTTGAGGTTGATTTACGAGCTGTTGAGAGAGAATCTCAATTGTGACAAAGTTCGGGCCTCGTACCACTGAGCTTGCTATCAGTTGATAGAAATAGCTCATATTCGAAAATATTTGCTTCTGTATGCACCTCCTTTTTATTCATATTTGAGAATGTCCGACTCGATTTGCAAGTTTTTTCGAAGACATTTTATTTGCTGTGCATTTTACTAAGCCCTCCCTTCTATTCTCTTTTTGAATAACATAAACAAACACTACTCCTTAGTATTCAAATTGGATTAAGTCATTTCTTTTAAAATTTTTTTTCATACGCTTACTAGCGAGTGACAGCATTTGGCGATATGGTTTCAGCCCTTTTGACATAGAACATAGTTCTGCATCACTCAGGGAATTTTGCAAAGGCACCCAGGAAAAACCTGGAAAACTCAGGGAATTTGAAAA
This sequence comes from Dermacentor variabilis, assembly GCF_050947875.1. Taxonomy (NCBI): domain Eukaryota; kingdom Metazoa; phylum Arthropoda; class Arachnida; order Ixodida; family Ixodidae; genus Dermacentor; species Dermacentor variabilis. Next base: position 412,636 of record NW_027460280.1, read on the forward strand.
TATCGAACTTGGTAGACACCCTGCTGGTGGCACCAGACAGCCATTGACCTTCGATAACTAGTGGGGCTCCCACGTTTTCACCGTGAAAAACTTTAGACGGCCTTGTTCATAAAACATGCAAGCGTGAGACATTCTGGAGGCTCAGTCACGACAGCGGCACAAAAAAAGTTACAGAAAGAGTCTGGTGCTGTTCACTACAAACATTTGACTTGGTCTAGCTGTGCAGTATACATGCGACGCCTGCAGCTCATAGCTTGGTCCGAGTATTCTGTACCGATTATTTACGCGTTCACGAGAAGATTGCTAAGAAAAACAAATTTTGTTGCTTAAACGTTTTGGATGTTTCCTCCCTGCGGAAGCTACTGCAAGAGGCTGGGGATATTTGATACACCGATGAGGTCTGCCAGCACTGCTTTACGCGCCTCAAGGAAATCCCGTCTTCATCTAGTGACACCCGCAATGAAGCAGACGAGGAATTTCTTCAGGAAGAAGTGATTGATGACTAGAACAGGTACGTCCACCTTTCTTTTGATGTTTCACCATTGAAGCCACCATCTTCCATTCACAAACGCAGCAGACGGTCTTACGGAAAGAGAAAACGGGTCGAGATTGAAAACGTCGCGGTGACGAAGATATGCTCAACTTTAAGCGCTGCATACGAAAGCATCAGTACACCTGAACTGTCTGTGACAGAATGTCCTGGATGCGCTGGCTGGTTAAATAGCTTGAGGCAAGTGTACGAGGCTTCAAGGTCCTATCGAGAGCATCTGCGTCTCTAACCATTGTGCCACCAGAACTTGAAAGCAAATACATTTGAGAGGCAATCCCATCTGTTGCAACCTACATGATCAGAAAGGCCCGAAGTTGGTGCAAGAAGCATAGAATGCGGTCAGATTTTGATCCATAGATGAAGTCAAGGTTAAACCCATTGAATGTACAAGCTGCGCTCGACTACTTCACGAAGGACGAACTTGGGTGCTCTCGGCAGAGCCCGAACGAGAAGGACGTTGTGTCAGTCATCACAAATGGCCAGAGAGAGTGCGTCTCAAATCGGTTTATGACACGTTTTATCCGCGAGATGTTCCAGATGTTCAAAGCAGCACTTCCCGAAAGTACCTTAGCCCTGTCAAAGTTTTGCAGCCAATGTCTAAAATGGCTGCTATTTGCACGACAGCAAGAGGTTTGCATTTGCATTTATTGCGCTAATGTCAGCCTTTGTGCCTGCCCACTTGCGAACGTAACTAGCATGGAAATGTCATTGGAAGGCATGAAAGCAGTGTGCTTTTGTGGCTCTCCAACCACAGATTGTATGTTAGGTGAATGCGAGCGCTGCCCATGGAGTGAAAGACTCACTTTGGCTAGTCTCGGAATATTCAACAAGGACGAGATCACATTTGTTGTTTGGTAAAGCGGTGACTTGACCAAGAAGGCGTCTCCAACTCTTTTTTGTGAAAGCTCGGCAAATGAGTGACCAAATGAATTCCTCACGAATACGTATGCCACACTCAAGCTATGGCTATGGATGAGGCATAGAAGTGGGATCAGCGCAGAAGCATTGTTCTGTATTTTGATTTTGGAGAAAACTGGACAGTCCTTCTCTCAAATGAAACACCATTGTACCACTGGAATAAGAAACAGATCTCTATTTTCACCTGTGTCACCACGACAAGGAAAGCAACACACAGGTTTGCTCTCATAAGCGATGACATGCATCACGACACAGCACATGCCTGCTACGCCCTAGGTAGAGTGCACGAAGTGTTAGATGAAAAAGCACCCGTCTACTGTCACGTAATCTACACCAGCGATGGTGCAGCGCGCAATTTTAAAAATAGGCTGCCAACTGCATGAGTTGTGCCACTCCAAGTGTACGTCTGCGAGGTGGATATTTGCCGCTACCGGGCATGGGAAGAATGCCTGTGACGGTGTGGGTGGACTCTTTAAACACCAAGCTTCCCTGCAGATCCCTGGTTTGGAAGCACCGCCTTCATTCAGTCTGCACACGAGATGGTCTCCCAACTTAGCGGCAAGATCAAGAGTGTGGCCCTGCCTATGCGCCTGCTGCAGCCATTAACGCACATCGTCACAGAAGTCAGTGGAGTGGAAGTCAGTGCCGCATGTGCCGGCAATTCAGTCACGGCATGTGTGAATGTGTGCCTGCGATCAGTCGAGCAGACATGTGCTGTCCGTTGCGAGAACTGCCGCTAGCCAGCTGACGGTGATTAAACCCTTTTAAATGCTAACTGCAAAGGACACGCAATAAATTTGTTCGAGCGCCACAAGTACTATTGAGTTTCTGCTCTCTTGTGTCCCAGAAAACAAAGTAAAAAACACATTCTCTGTTCTTGCCATAATAAAAAACAGAGGTAAACCTTCCTTCATTTGCGGCAACCAATGCCTTTTCCTTTTTTAAGAGAGAGTAAATGTTAACAAACCGGAACGAGTCATTGCGGCACTAAAGCCAGCACGTTTGAAATGGGTCACTTTGGCCCGTTATATTTTGTGAATAAAGCAAATGAGGAAACATTATCACACCCATGTTTTGCACAACATAAGCGGACTTCCATCCAAAATTTTTTCGAAAATTGGAACCAGAGTTTTTAAAATTTTTTCTTGAACATGAGCTTTTTTGAAAAAACTTATTTCTTTATCTATATTTTTCTTTTCTTGTGTTTCATGTAGGAAGATAATCTTTTGCATAAATGTTGCAAAGAGAATGTTCTATGTTTGACACATTTTTCAAGTTTCCGTGTAAAATAGAAAATGTGCCAAGACACATTAAAATTACATCTTTCTGATTTGGGCCATGTTTGGAGTTTTCTTACATTCTTTTCTTTTGTGAACAGCATAAGAAAACGCATGAAACTAATTTACTGTGAAGTGTATTAAAATGAGTATAAAAGTTTTTTGACATTTTTAGTTTGCAATTACTTCGGCCGTGAAAGCAGAAAATATTGTGGTAAGTGATAGGAGGACGCTCGCGCTGCCACCTTTATATGTTTTTTTTGCTTGCTGGGAATGCTTTTGAGGAATAAAATTTTCGTTTTCGTGCAGTTTGAATATTCTTACATATAAAAAAACCAGCCAAAACAAAAATATTAAGCGGACACGCATGTTTGATCTCTTGTAGAATAACCCTGCGGCTTTTGGTGCAACCTGGTTACATTTTGCCATATTAATAATCACTCCCTGTGAATCGATGGTCATTGGGGCCTTGCAAGTGCAGGAATGTAGTGTATGTGATGAACTACATTGGCATCATCAGCATTTGCGTGAACTGCATATAATGATAGAGCAATAATGTTTTGACTTTGAAAAGGCTGTTTTCCATCTATCAAAGAAACTCTTACTATGGAAATAATAGTAATGTGGGCTAGAGTATTTGTCAGGTTTGGCGAATGTATTTATGCAGCCATCAATACACTTGAAGTTCCTATATGCAATACACTCTGCAATCACAAGCTCAACCTGCAGTCGAACCAGGCACATATTCTGTAATGGATTAGCCTGCTTCAGCTCTGCACCTGAGCAGATTCCTCCCATGGATGATCTCAGGAAGGCATCTTTTCAACCTCGACTCAAAGACATCACCACACATAGACAACATACCAAACGCTTTTATTTTCAGCAGATATGGTGCTTCAAGTTCTTGAGCATCATCTCTTTCAAGTCTCTGTCACTAGGCGAACTTCCATGTGACTGAAAGTTTGTTATTCCAATACCAAAAACAAGCAACACATTAATGTTTCCTCGCACAGGCCATTTCATTGTGTCTTTGTATTGGAACAACTATGGAACACAGTATATTCAAGCACATATCCCTTCTTCTTGAACAAAACTGCCTGCTCAACACTTGGCAACACAGGTTCCAAAAAGAGATATCAACAACAACTCCACTGCTGGAAATCATTCACGACATTGTAGCCATTTTAGACAAGCAAGACAAAATCGGCATGATTTCTTTAGACTTCGAAAAAGCTTTCGACCATGTTTCCCATTTAGTGCTTTTCATTTAACTTAAGCTTACACTAAAAAAAAAAACAACACTTGAGTGGATGGATGCTTGTTTTTCCTGTCGAAAATAGGTGGCTCTGATTCACCACCATTAGTGAAAACGGGCAACCTGCAGGGATCAGTGCTAGGGTCACTTTTTTCCTGATTTTCATTACTGAGATCACACGAGACATTCTAGTAAACGTAAGGCTATTAGCAGATGACTACATTCTATATCATATAATTCGTAGTCACCGTGACGAGGACCTCTTAAATTCGGCACTATTAAAAGTACATGCTTGATGCAAAACCTGGCAAATGAAAGTAAATAATGAAAAAACAGTGGCTATGGCTGTAACTCGTACAAAGCTTCGTCTCTAATCTGCCTACATTGTCAATGATCATAAATTCCCATTTTAAACGTTTTAAGTATTTAGGTGTCATATTCAGCTCAGATTTTAAGGGAGGACGTGGCAACGAAAACTTTTTTTTTTATTTATGGAAATAAATTTATGAAATTTGGCATGCAGGTGTGATTTGTCATGCTGATATAACTGAAAGTAGTTTTGTGCGATCTATTATAGTTTTTTAGTTACAACACTTGACACACTTGACTACCTCTAATAGTCATCCACAAATTAATGAAATAATTAAACATAAGTTCGCCAAGATTTCCACATCAACATTTCACAAAGGCCAATTCTGTGCAATAAAGCTATTCGTTCATTTTATAAATGCTGAAATGAGCATAAAATATATTTTTTTAACTTTCCTATGCATATTGTCTTACTAATGACTTTTGAAAAATATCCATTATAAATTTTTTTTATAAGGTGCAGATAAAAATGGACAGCTTTATTGCACTCATCAATCCTTTAGGATCTAAGTGTTAAAGAGAGAATGATTTTGTCTTCATTCGTTGTGAAATATCACTGGGATGATTGAAAGCAACTGCACAAAAAATGAAAGCTGAGAAAACGGAGCTCAAAGTTTAATTTGTTCTAAACATTTAAATATTTACTTTTAGCACCTAAAGCCTGCCTGGGATGTAGTCCTTTGCCTTTGAGGACACATTTTCTTTACATTTTGATGTAGTTTTTCACTTCCTTGCAGCAGTTTCTTGCAGTTTAGTTGCCTTTTTGATGTGTTGTGCGCCCATGCGTCATGCAGAGGTAGATGACAGCGTATTTGAAATGTCCGCTCTTGTCTCCTCTCTTTGTGCAACCTCTTCATTAGTCAGAGTTGGAGTTGAAATCGGCACCTGAATATTTCATGCAAGAACTTTTGCTCTCGCCGATGTCACATTGCCGTCACAACCACACGCGCACGCACCGTCACAATTGCACGCGGATGCGCCATCAACACAGCCCACGGTCCCATCATCAGCACCGCATTCGAACACGCTTTCCCAGTCACCCATATGTGCCAGTCGGGCCTTGTCGACAAGGCCAGTGGCATCTGCTTCTACTGGTAGTTTTCTCTCTCTGTTCCACGCCTTTTGTGGTCTTTCTTACACATGGGCCATTCGGAACCTGCTTTCTTTGGGGCTCATCACAGAACATGTGTGTTATGCTGCCACAATCGTCGGTCACATTGATTGGAACGCATAGCTCGCTGCTGCGCAAATGTGCACGAGAGGTTTGCCAGCAATTAAAATCTGCGACAGCGAATAGGAGCGTGCCCTGTGGCCCACGTGACTATTGCGGCCAATCACAGTGCCGCTTTTGCCTTTTTTTGTTGGCGTTTGCTGGTTTATTTTTTGGTGCAGAAATATGTCGCTGTGGCTATCTTGAGCTCCGATGTCTCCTCTTTATGACAATACCAAGATGGCAGTGCTGTATCAACGGATAGCCAAGTTATCCGGGGTGCGACGGCCCCTTCCGAAGCCCGATTTTTTCGCAACTTTTGATGACAACACTCTAGGAAAGCGCTGTTTACTCGATTTCTACCGCATATTTCGTTACAGTATTTCACCACGAGGTAAATGAAGATCCGTGGATCGAGAAAAAATAATAATAAATAAACTGGAAAATAGAAAAATTTTGACAATTTGACCACTTCAATTGCCACGTCCCCCCTTTAATGAAGAAGCATGTCGTTTACATTGAAAAGAAAGTGTTACTTCAATTGGGCTGTTTAAGGAGGTTTCTGAAAAGGTCCACACCAGAAGCAAGATCTTATTTATTTATTTGTTTGTTTGGGTATCCTAAAGGCCTGAAAGGGCATTACATGGGGGGGGGGGTTGAATAGAACATAACAAAAATAGTCGCAATGCAGGCAAGTACGGCGATTCAGGAAACACGGAAATGCAACACCAAGTATAGCATGGAGGACCAAACTAAAAAGAAAAAGGTAAAGTACTAACATGGACAGTTCAATACAAAATTCTTTTTTCTAAGTGCAATCTAGGCAACACTTCACAAAACAATGGGAGCATCATGTGGATATGCTTTATGCTTTGTTTAGTTTCTAATAAATATGACAACAGGCACCTCATGAAGTAGCGAATACAGAAAGTAAAACTATTATAAACTGCCTTTACATTCGAGAAAGTAATTTTAACGACACTTTCATCACATCTCAACATTTCAATTGCCACTCTCATAAAATAAAATGCAGAAAAAGGTATCGCCACAAAATCCACGGCTTACAGATAGCCTTCCGAAAGCAATGCGGTCACGTGAAAATTTGTATAAAATAACAAAGCAGCAACCTTTCAATACTAAACTGCTTGCCCATTATAAAAAATTTTCTAACTCGCTTTCTGCACAGCTGAGAAGTGGAAAGAGAAATTATAACGAACAAGAAATTATAGAATGTGGTAATAACACTAGAAAAAAAGTGGTAAATAGTTAACACCTTTTTAAACTGTAACTCTCAGAGCGTCATTTCGAGAATCATTGACAATGACATGGTATACATTAATCCGCTTGATATTGCAAATGCCTTTTGTGATGCTTTCTTCAATAACACTTCTGATTCCGCTTCATGCTGTAACATATCCTTTAAACGATTACCTCATTCATTTTTCCTTTTTCCAACAACACCTGATGGATAAAGTTTGTAAACAGGGATAAGGTGCCTCAGAAAGGCTGGCCAGCGTTTCGATAGGAGGACCTATCTTCGTCAAAGGCGGCCTCGTCATCCTCGGCGTGTTAGTTTTAAAGCGTTAGTGCAGTGACGTCACGTGCGGGTGTTGTCACTGGTGGCTGGTTTAAAAAGAGAGACTTCTGAGGAAACGAGCGCTGTCGTCCGACATCTGTGAGCTTCGTTCCCAAGACGAGGGGACAAGAGCGGGAGAGTGGGAACGCGGGGAGAAAAGAAAGAAAAGAAGAGAGAAAAAAAGGAAAAACGAAAAGAAAGGCGGGGGAAGCCAGGGCGACACCAAGACAGAAAAAAAGGGGGAGTGAGAGAAAGAACAAGAAAGAGAAAAACAAAATTTTAAGAAAGACGGGGGAGCGTGTTGGGTATGCGAGAGGTTAGGAAGCATTCAGGGGTATCGTTGACGGTTTATACCACAGTGTGCTATTCCATCTGTCAGCCCTTTTCTTGTTTTTGAACACTTTATGGAGTAATTTTAGTAATTGAAACCCTTAAAGCCACTAGTGCTGGCCTAAATAATATTAACGGCTATCACATTAAAATGACCGCTTAAATATCGCTAACGTCCTCTCAGCTATCATTAACCGCATTTTTAAAACCTATGTTTTTCCACGTGAACTTTAACATGGTTGAGTCATTCCCGTTTTCAAAAAAGGTGATCGCAGGCTTACACAGAATTATATACCCATTTGCATTCTTCCATTTTTTAATAAAGTTATTGAAAAACTTATCGAAAAGCATCTAACAAAATATTTAGATAAATTTAGTATTCTTTCCCCTTATCAGTTTGGCTTTCGTTCTGGTTTTTCAACTAATCTAGCACTTATTTCTCTTACTGATCATTGCAATAAAAGTGATTGATGAAGGTAAATTTGCAGCCTCAATGTTCATTGATCTATCCAAGGCCTTTGACACAATCACACAATTCTTTGTGCTAAACTTGAAGCCATCAGAATAACTGGTCCACCTCTACTTCTAATCCACAGTTACTTACAAGATAGAAAACAAGTTAACATTTCTGGGTACTACTCTAAAGAAGCTACTACTAACATTGGGGTACCACAGAGGTCCTTATTAGGTCCTCAACTTTTCCTAATTTATATTAATGACCTGCCTAGTTGCCTCTCCTCATCGAAGTGTATTATTTATGCTGATGATACTACTATATTTAGTTCTAACAATTGTATATCAATGCTAACATGTAAGTTAAACGAAGATGTCGTGAAAATTTTCACATGCTGTGAACTTAACAAGCTGCAGATTAACCATAATAAGACCAATTTTGTTGTCTTTGCCACATCAGCAATCGCCTGAGCTCCTTCAATATATTTCCATCAACAATCAATTTCCATCACAATTTGTTGGTGGTGCTTTCTGTGGGTCATATCGACGAACCTGGTTGTAGTGCCCTTTGTGCACTGTGGTGTGAAGAAGCGTCACGTCCTTTCCTGACCGCGCTTGCAAGGTAAGCCTCGCACGAACCCGCGTCCATAACATATTGACTGTATCAGTTAAAATTTTCATGGTATGGTAAGCAAGCATGCATTGGAACCTGTGCCAAAAATGCTTGCTGCTGCCCCAGTTGGCTTTTTCCTGTGTCAGGACCTGCACCGAAAGATGAAATGTCTGTTCCACCTCTACAAATGTGAAGCCTACCTAAAATAGTGAAAAGCAGAGGTTTAGAATCTACCACCAGTGGCAGCAAATTCCAGGGCAGTGTTTTCAAGCCAGTGGTGTTGTAGGTTCTTGGTGCAGTATCTTGCGCTGTTGGTGGCGCTGTTGGTGGCGCTGTCACTACTGACAACGCAGAACGTGGAATCACCGGCCCAGACAGTCACACCGGTGATGCCAGATAGGATGACGACTGCGCAGAACGTCTGGCGGTGAGCAATAGCCAGACACTTGAGCAGCATGAACGGTGGCACGCCAATCTAAAAAAAGAAAGCGAAGAGCAGAGGTTGAACATCTGCCACCAGTGGCCGCAAATCCATGGTGTGTTTTAAGTGTCTGCTACCGGCCACGAGACAGCCGTCCTGAGTGTACCAACCTTTTTAACGAAGCAGTCGAGCTAGTTACAAGTTCCCTAATTGCATCCTAATAATAGGTGGTGATTTCAACTACCCTGCCATAGACTGGTCAACATCACCCGTTAGTACGCATATTTACCGGGCCGACCACCTTCAGTGTTGATTCTCTTCATACCATGACCTCGTGCAACTAGTTCATGATCCCACCTACTGTTATCACATTTTAGATCTTTTATTCACAAACAACCCTGATATTGCAAAAGCACATGTCCTAGAAGCCATCAATGACTATAAGGTAGTACAACGAGAAGAAAGGGGGTTAACCGAGGGGCCCGATTTTTATTAGTCACATCATAAGAAGCCAGCAAACACTGGCACCAAGGACAACATAGGGGAAATTACTTGTGCTTAATAAATGAAAAAGAAATGATAAATTAATAATAAAGTGTATGAAAAAACAACTTGCCGCAGGTGGGAACCGAACCCACAACCTTCGCATATCGCGTGCGATGCTCTACCAATTGAGCTACCGCGGCACCGTTTTCCCATCCACTTTCTTGGGTATTTATGTGTCCTAGTAGAACCCTGGGAGTGTTAGCCAGCTCCACCACTCGCAGACCTTGGCGGCGGACGTGGAACGTCCTTTTTGCCGCAAGCGTCACGAGAACGTGATATTTTTTTTGGATGAAGGCAACTGGTCAATAAACCCACATATGCTACCTGAAGGCATCGCGAAATGCGGAGGTTGTGGGTTCGGTTCCCACCTGCGGCAATTTCCATTTATTAACTTTAATTTCCATTAATTTATCCTTTCTTTATTTCATTTATTAAGCACAAGTAATATCCCCTATGTTGTTCTTTGTGTCAGTGTTTGTTGGCTTCTTATGATATGACTATAAAAATCGGGCCCCTCAGTTAACCCCCTTTCTTCTCGTTGATTACATAATGAGGGTCTCGAATCCGACAACATTGATGCCTTCAGGTAGCATGCGTGGGTTTATTGACCAGTTGCCTTCACCCAAATAAAAAAAAAATAACATTCTCGTGACGCCTGCGGCAAAAAGGACGTTCCACGTCCGCCGCCAAGGTCTGTGAGTGGTGGCACTGGCTAACACTCCCAGGGTTCTACTAGGACACATAAATACCCAAGAAAGTGGATGGCAAAACAGTGCCGCCTTAGCTCAATTGGTAGAGCATCGCACGCGAAATGCGAAGGTTGTGGGTTCGGTTCCCACCTGCAGCAAGTTGTTTTTCATCCACTTTAATTTCCATTAATTTATTGTTTTTTTATTTCATTTATTAAGCACAAGTAATTTTCCATATGTTGTCCTTGGTGTCAGTGTTTGCTGGCTTCTGATGTAAAGTAGTGCAGTGTTCCTTCTCAATTCATTATGCTGATTCATTATTCGTTATGCAAAACATGAACCTAATGCTGCAGAACTTTTCAAATGAATTCCAAGAAGATTTGGAAAACCGTTCGACTAATCACAACTGGTGCATATTTCGCGTTAAGTTAAAGGATATAAAAGCTTCCTACGTGCTGAAATCTTTAATGCAAAACATTTACGGTAGAATTTTGTTAATTCGATTCCGGTTAATTCAATTTTTTGGTTGATTCGTTTTTGACGGAAATTTCCGTCTGGCATCCATATATATTTCTACAGGCCCAAACTTCCGTTATCTCAATCTCAAAATTGACCCTTGCCGAATAATTCAAACTCAGCTAATCAGCTTCGCCGCAATACAGTTGTGTTATGCGGTGAAGCATACAGATTCATTGCGGTTAAGCATACTGAGAATAGAAAGGTGTCACTGTCATGGGTCATAGTGCGTGTTCCTTAATTATACAGGCACGCGTGCACTGTCTCCAATCACAGTACAAGCATCTAGACACCTAATAAGCATAATGGCAGCTATTCAGAGCTGTTTCTGATGTTGCTGTGGTGATTTGAGTGCTCATTTTGCCTGCCATGCATGTCTCATAGTAGACCCTTAACGGGGCCTAGTACGCATTCCTTACTTATATGCGCACACACGTGCCCATGAGAAGCAGAGGAAAACTATCTGTGTTTTGGAAAAGTTAGTGAAAAAGAAGGTGGTCAGTTGAAAAAAAGTAGCTGTTTCAGCAGAAAGGCGAAGCATCGATTCCGATAGCAAATTAGTAAACAGCCATAATAAGTAAGGATTGTAGTTTTATCGGCCATGTAAACTTGTAAGCACACGCTTGCTAACTAAACTAACAAGCATGGTATCAGCGCGCACAGGCAAAAATGCACACATCACACTCAATGACCACGGACACTCGCTGTCAAAATGCTGACGTAAGGAAGAGCGGCAGGAGCAGTGACCTTCATGCTGTCTATTGTTTCAACACAAACTGAGTCGAAGTTATCAACAACTCCAAATAAAGGCAAGAGTTGTTGATAAGTTTGACTTTGCTTTGCCATCTGCTAGCCATCTGGTTAGCTCAGATTGTAGAGTGGCTGTCCCAGATAGGTGGTAGTCCTGAGTGCGAGTCCTGGACCAAGACAAATTTTTCAACTGCGAGGCTTCTCTTTCGAGGACCCCATATGGGTTTACTTCGTAATAAATGCTATGATTGGATGGATGTCTCATTTTTTCTTTATTAATTACTTCTCTCCACCTTGCGGGTTTTCGCAGAACTATTACGTCAAACTCTTGCCTTTGCTTCGAGTTGTTAAGTTTGACTTCGCCCTGCCATCTGCTAGCCGCCTGATTAGGTCAGATGGTAGAGCAGCTGCCCCGGAAAGGCAGTGGTCCCGGGTTCAAGTTTCGGACCAGGAGGAATTTTTCTTCAACTGTGAGGCTTTTATTTCGAGGAATCTGTATGGGTTTTCTTCGTAGTAATTGCTACAATTGGGTGGATGTCTCATTTTCCCTTTATTAATTACTTCGCAGTTCAGTTCGGTTGATTACCATAAAAGACCCCCTTAGGGGCATTTCATGAGGGGTGGGTTTTTATAAAATAGCGAAAACATCGTGAGAAATAATTATTTAACAAAATAGTCGGTTACAAGTTCTGTGAACGAAGGTGGACAAGTGGTAGTAGCGATGTTGGTGGGAAGGCCATTCCAGTCTGTGGCAGTATGGAAGAAAAAGGAGGCTGTGAAGGTTGTTGTCTGTACACGTGGGCGCGCTTCTTGATGTGGATGGCTGGTGCAAGGAGATATGCGTGCTGCTGCTGTGATGTAAGGCTCTTGATTAAGGGAACAAAAGATAAACTTGTGGTACAGGGAAAGACTGGAAATGTGACGTCAACATGAAAGCATTGACAAGCCGGATTCTGATTTCAGAGATGAAATGCTGAAGTCGTATGAGTATGAGGTATGAATGAATCTAACAGCACGATTTTGAACTGATTCTAATGCGTTGGTGGGATAGCTTGATGCGGGTTCCAGATGGCTGACGTTTATTCCAGTTTAGGCCTGACAAGTGACTTATATGCTAGTAATTTTACATCTGGTGGGACGTGCCATAGATTCCGTTTTAGAAAACCTAAGGTTTTGTTAGCTGCGGAGATAATGCGAGTGACATGTGCACACCATCTTCATCTGACGGGTACCGCAGAACTATTACGCCAGTTGACTTGATTATGCCCAATAATCTCTTGCATTGAGATTTGACTACATATTGAGCCAACTTCACCAACAGGACTGGGCTAAACTTGTTACCGAGAACGGTAAGCAGGATGATAGCTATGTGATCACCTGTCTGACATGGGAGGTTCATAGTACAGTCAATCCCAGTTATACATTTAAACCTTGATGTTGACACATGTTTATCTTTATCGGGTGACTGCGTTTCACCATCTAAAAAATGTTATCACTCAGCACAGGACGCACCTGCATGTATCGGAAGTTTCTCAAATGTTATCGGTGGTTCTATTCGCTGTCTGTTGTCACGGAACCTTGTGTAATCTGATTGCCTGTACGAGTGACGCAAATTGTGTTGAACTTTCTGGAAGCCACGTGGGCACCAGCAATTATTCTGGAACCTTCAATGACTCATGTATAAAAGCCGACGCGCTTGTCTCGCAGATCAAATTTCGATTATCATTGACGGTGTTTGCCGCTATTGTTGTGCTTTGAGTGTAAGCTGTTTTTGTGGGCACAGATTTGCCCAGTAAAAGTTAGTTTGTCATTCACAGTATTCTTACTGTGTTGTTTACCAGCACTACTGCATGACAATATAACCACGTCGGCAAAATTGGCAATTTGCTTTGTTCCATCGAAAGATTTTTATGTTGAAATTTGACCTTTTATGCAAATAAGTAGTTGCCAATGAATTTCTTTTACATGGAAGGGGCCACAAAATAATCTGGAATTATCAGGCAATCAAAGTAAATTTCAATGAGAAAAAGTTCATTTTGTTGAATTTAAGAATTGACTGCGAAAGATAACGGTTTCATGCCGTGTCGACAATTCAGAAGGGTTTGGGTGCGAGCTAGTTGGTACGGATCATTCATATTTAAAACAGCACCAAAAACACGGACAAAGGAGGACACAGGACGAGCGCTGACTGCCAACAACACCTTTATTAGAACCTGCGCAAATATATACAATTTGCAACAGGCATAAAGAGTGAAAGAAGAAGGGGATGGGAAGGCAAGTCATCGTCGGTCAACTACTGCTGCGCATGCGTCAAAACCATTAAACAATATAAAAGAAACCATAACATGGTGGACATGGCCAAACTTCTTAACTTCTAAGGAACTTAAGTTCTTTATCACAAAGTGCTATGGGAGGGGAACTAACACAGGTGGCTCCTAACTGACACGTTGAAAATGCCTCAAAGATTTCTCTGGCCATCTGATTGCTGTACCTTTTCAACACACGCGCGTCGTCAAGGAGTGGAGAAAAGCCACACTTGGCGCAATGAACAGCCAGATCACTGCCAGTCTTAATCTTGACACAGTGCGCATGCTCACGCAAATGTTCATTGATACAGCGTCCTGTTTGCCCTATGTAATTGCAGCCGCAAGAGGTGGGAATGGAATACACCACATTGCTACTGCAATCTACAGGCTTGGCGACTTGTTGCTTATTGTACGGTCCAGGTGTTCTCCGGCTTTCGTTTATTTTTTTGCACATCCTTCCCAACTTATTAGGCGCAGTGAACACGACCTTTATACCAGCCCGGCTTGCGGCTGTCTTGATGTGATGGGACACACCATGTATATACGGGAACGCAACACTCTTGGTTAAGACATCACCCGCTTCGCGCTGTTTCTTGGGGGAACGAGCCTCTTGCAATAAAACTTCCGCCAAGGATGACAGCAGTTGTTCAGGACAGCCACTTGATTTAAGCCACTGGACTTGATTGGAGAGGCTGCGGGACATCGAGTGGTCGCAAGAGCGAACGACCGCATTTCTAAGGGCCCCTAGGGCGATGGAGCGCTTCACCACTTTAGAATGGTTGGATGTGTAGGGGAGAAGGTGTTTTTTTGGAACGCGGGGCATACATCCAACACATGTGCCCTTCCTGGAGGTGTAGTGCGAGGTCTAGGAAGCGGATTTGGCCTTTTTCCGGCAATTCTCTTGTGAACGTCAAACCTCGACAGATGCACTTGAATTTGCACTACTGCATGCGCAGCAGTAGATGCGCTACTGCATGCGCAGCAGTAGTTGACCGACGATGACTCGCCTTCCCCTCCCCTTCTTCTTTCACTCTTTATGCCTGTTGCAAATTGTATATATTTGCGCAGGTTCCAATAAAGGTGTTGTTGGCAGTCAGCGCTCGTCCTGAGTCCTCCCTTGTCCATGTTTTCTGGCGCTGTTTTAAATATGAGTGTCGACGATATCTCCACATCGACAGTACAATGTGAAGCCAGCCATGCTTTCGTGCCCACTCCACTCCCGCGGCTTATAGTGTCGCCGAAAGTGGGATGAAACTATCATGAAAAGCCCTGGCATCGTGAAGCAATTGCTTTGTCTGCTTCTCGCTTCAATACGTTTCTGAAACTTGAGATTATGCGACCTCCAGTACCATACACATGGGAAGACAGTTCATATTGTGCCATGCCATCTCGGCACGCCTACTCTTTGCACACATGGAAGATTTACCTTTAAAACGGGACACGCAGGCTGCGTATGTGCTCAGCTGAACTGGCAGTCATGGGCAGCCATGGCTGCACTAGAAAGGAAAACACATGCTAACTTGCCCCCCACTTCCTCTCCCTTCCCCTCATGCACGCTTAATCACGTTACCATGAGATTATTCCTCTCCCCCATTTCCCCCTGCTCTGGAACGCGGTGCTCATCAAGCTACCATCCTTGTCCACTCATGCCCCATGCTTTCACTCGCACCAAAGCAGACAGCGCGCGAGGCACGATTGGATCTTATCGCACTTGGATTTTATAAAGAACATGACGCTGCTTCGCTTCGGTGGTTGCTCTTGGTCATGCAGCACATGATTAGAAAGGTGCGTTTGCAAGCAGTCGCTTGTAATTCAATCATCTGACAATCTGTGTCCACATAAGTTTCATTTATTGTCTTGGTATTGCTTTGCGGCTGCAGTGAAATTCCGTTATATTGAAATCGTGTACAAACACAGTTATATTGAGGTTCTAAATACATGGTGTTCTATGGACAAGAAGTTATAATATGGTAAATACATTATTGAATCAAGAATTTTGTTATATTGAAGTTCATTATATCGAAGTTCAACTGTATCAGGTATATCCAATTGTCGCCTTTATCTAACTGGTGTAAAATCCCCTTAGAAATCTCATGCAAAAGTATAGCAATGTGCTACACGTATATTGAACTCCCGTTCACCGCCACATTCAATATTCAATGCTGTGCTGCAGCCCTGCAAGTATGCTTCTTTTAATGGAGATGCGATCACTTGCGTCATTAGAAACATTTAATGCTGAAAAATTTGAAACAGCATTGTTTTGGCAGATGTCGAACAAGAGATGAAATTTGAAGGGCAGTACATGCCATGGAGGAAAAATTAACAGGGAGTAATTTACAGTTGATGGGCAACTTCAATGCAAAGGTAGACAAAAAACATGCTGGAGACAAGGCATTGGGAGAATATGGCATAGGCACTAGGAATAGGGGGGAGTTATTAGTAGAGTTTGCGGAACAGAAATATATGCAGATAATGGATACCTTCTTCCGCAAGCGGGATAGCCGAAAGTGGACATGGAGGAGCCCGAACGGCGAGACTATCTGTGCTAACCCTAGCATCATACAAGACTTGGACGTGCTCAGCAAGGTGCGCTGCAGTGACCATAGGATGGTAAGAACTCGAATTAGACTAGACCTGAGGAGGGAACGGAAGAAACTGGTACATAAGAAGCCAATCAATGAGTTAGCGGTAAGAGGGAAAATAGAGGAATTCCAGATCAAGCTACAGAACAGGTATTCGGCCTTAACTCAGGAAGAGGACCTAAGTGTTGAAGATATGAACGACAATCTTATGGGCATCATTAAGGAATGTGCAACAGAAGTCGGTGGTAACTCCATTAGACAGGATGCCAGTAAGCTATTGCAGGAGGCGAAAGATCTGATCAAGAAATGCCAATGTATGAAAGCCTCTAACCCTGCAGCTAGAATAGAACTAGCAGAACTTTCCAAATTAATCAACAAGCGTAAGACAGCTGACATAAGGAAGTATAATATGTATAGAATTGAACATGGTCTCAGGAACGGAGGAAGCCTAAAAGCAGTTAAGAAGAAACTAGGAATTGGCAAGAATCAGATGCATGCGTTAAGAGACGAAGCCGGCAATATCATTACTAATATGGATGAGATCGTTCAAGTGGCTGAGGAGTTCTATAGAGATTTATACGGTACCAGTGGCACCCATGACGATAATGGAAGAGAAAGTAGTCTAGAGGAATTTGAAATCCCACAAGTAACTCCGGAAGAAGTAAAGAAAGCCTTGGGAGCTATGCAAAGGGGGAGGGCAGCCGGGGAGGATCAGGTAACAGCAGATTTGTTGAAGGACGGTGGGCAGGTTGTTCTCGAGAAACTGGCCACCCTGTATACGCAATGCCTCATGACTTCGAGCGTATTGGAATCTTGGAAAAACGCTAACATAATCCTAATCCATAAGAAAGGGGACGCCAAAGACTTGAAAAATTATAGACCGATCAGCTTACTGTCCGTTGCCTACAAAGTATTTACTAAGGTAATTGCAAATAGAATCAGGAACACCTTAGACTTCCGTCAACCAAAGGACCAGGCAGGATTCCGTAAAGGCTACTCAACAATAGACCATATTCACACTATCAGTCAGGTGATAAAAAAATGTGCAGAATATAACCAAACTTTATATATAGCTGTCATTGATTATGAGAAAACGTTTGATTCAGTCGAAACCTCAGCAGTCATGGAGGCGTTGCGGAATCAGGGTGTTGACGAGCCGTATGTAAAAATACTGAAAGATATCTTTAGCGGCTCCATAGCCACCGTAGTACTCCATAAAGAAAGCAACAAAATCCCAATAAAGAAAGGCGTCAGGCAGGGAGATACGATCTCTCCAATGCTATTCACAGCGTGCTTACAGGAGGTATTCAGAGACCTGGATTGGGAAGAATTGGGGATAAGAGTTAACGGAGAATACCTTAGTAACTTGCGATTCGCTGATGATATTGCCTTGCTTAGTAACTCAGGGGACCAGCTGCAATGTATGCTCACTGACCTGGAGAGGCAAAGGAGAAGAGTGGGTCTAAAAATCAATCTGCAGGAAACTAAAGTAATGTTTAACAGTCTCGGAAGAGAACAGCAGTTTATGATAGGTAGTGAGGCACTGGAAGTGGTAAGGGAATACATCTACTTAGGACAGGTAGTGACTGCGGATCCGTATCATGAGACTGAAATAATCAGAAGAATAAGAATGGGCTGGGGTGCGTTTGGCAGGCATTCTCAGATCATGAACAGCAGGTTGCCATTATTCCTCAAGAGAAAAGTTTATAAGCAGCTGTGTCTTACCAGTACTCACGTACGGGGCAGAAACCTGGAGGCTTACGAAAAGGGTTCTACTTAAATTGAGAACGACGCAACGAACTATGGAAAGAAGAATGATAGGTGTAACGTTAAGGGATAAGAAAAGAGCAGATTGGGTGGGGGAACAAACGCGAGTTAATGATATCTTAGTTGAAATCAAGAAAAAGAAATGGGGGGGGGGGGGGGCATGGGCAGGACACGTAATGAGGAGGGAAGATAACCGATGGTCATTAAGAATTACAGAAGGGATTCCAAGGGAAGGGAAGCGTAGCAGAGGGCGGCAGAAAGTTAGGTGGGCGGATGAGATTAAGAAGTTTGTAGGGACAACATGGCCACAATTAGTACATGACCGGGGTAGTTGGAGAAGTATGGGAGAGGCGTTTGCCCTGCAGTGGGCGTAACCAGGCTGATGATGGTGATGATCATGATGATGATGAATTTACAGTTTAGCTCGCCTGCGCATATGGATGGCTCATGCAAACTGTGGCCATTCGTTAATGGCAGGAGTACATTGCCATTCTCCTTCAAGAATAAGAAAGGCCTCCCAATTTGATGCACATTCCACAAGAAAATGTGAATGACAATCTTTGGGCATCAGATACCGAAGTGGAGATTTCTGTATTTATAGATACTACGATCTTAAAGATCTTAGCAGCGTGGTAGATGAGTAAGTTTACAAAACAATATAAATACAAAAGCGGGGGAACTGCACTAAAAAATCCTTCACACAAGTGCTTCACACAAGAGCAAAAAACAGGTGCAAGAACAAGTGCTTCAACGTTATTTCAGCAATCTTTCCCAATCATACACTCAAACAGTGCTATCACTAACAATCTCAGCAAGTGCAAAAAATTTTTTTAAATAAATATATGTCTAAAAAAGGGATAATGAGTCCTGTGTTATTTATTTATTTATTTATCTATTGATACTGTTTGCCCAAAGGCCGATACAAGGTGGTGTAATCATAAAATAAGCTTCAAAGATTGCTACAAACACGAGCGCTACACAGATCAATACAGAAAATACAACTGCTTAGATGTGCCAATTTTACACAAGAATATAAGCATCATATAACAGGCACTGAACACTACAAGCAACAAATGTACCATACAAAATAGTATTTTCAACATCACAAACAGAAACTTCAATATCCCGTAGGATCATTTCAATCATGTCATGTTGCACATGCTGCTTATCATTGCACAAAAAAAGCTAATAATGTGAGAGGATGGTTACATAGAAGAATAATAGGCCAGTACAAATTTTTCAAACTGTTCAAGAGAATCAATTTCGGTTATGCTTTGTGGTAGCGCATTCCAATCTTCAATTGCTTTAGGAAAGAGGGAGTACTTAAATGAGTCAACCTTTGCTGGTATGGGCATATATTGGCCCTCGTGGCTAGACCTAACGGACCGTGATATCCATGACATTCTCTTTTGTAAGTACCTTTGAGTGTCGAAATTGAATTGGTTTTGTGTCATTAAATAAATGAATTTTAGTCTAGCCGCTTTTTGTCGCAATGAAAGCTCGGGCAGGTATAGTTGATTGAGCATCTCAGTCACAAAATCCGTGCACCCATATTTCGACATAATAAACCTTGCTGCATGCCTCTGTATTTTTTCAATTTTATTTACTTCATTCTTCTTGGGGAGCAAGTTAAGCCTCTGTCTTAGTGACCAAAGTTTAACCTCTGTGGCATTACATAAATTAGTGATGTGTTTTTTCCAAGATAAATCATCTGATATCATAATGCCTAAACACTTGAAGTGGCTCACTTGTTTTATTGGTCTACCATCTAACTTGTAATTGCAATGTAACACACTTCTTGTTTTTCTAGTTATTCGCGCATAAACAGTTTTTTCGTAATTTATTTTGATTTTCCATCGCTTGCACCAATTGGTGATTGATTCTAGTGCTGAATCTAATTTTAATTGGTCCTCAAGACACGAGATTTTAGAGTATATTAAGCAATCATCTGCAAATAAACGAACCATTAGCTTATCATTAAGGCCATCTGTCATGTCATTAATATAACATAGAAATAATACAGGTCCTAACACAGACCCTTGAGGGACACCTGATGTTACTTTTGGAATTTTCGATTTGTTTTCTTTCACTTCCACGTACTGCGATCTGTTAGTAAGGTATGAAAGAATCCACTTTATTTAAATTAACTCCAATATCAAGTAGTTTACCAATCAATTCTGAGTGTGAAACGTGGTCGAATGCTTTTAATAAATCTAGGCAGATTCTGTCCACCTGACCTGTTTCATTAATTACCTGAGCAAAATCGTGTACTGTTTCTGCAAGCTGGGTGATAGTGGACAGTTGGCTCCTAAATCCACGCTGGTTAGAAATAAATATGTTCGAGCTTTCGATATAGTTAAAAAGCTTTTTGATAGGATATGCTCGAACATCTCGCAGCAAGCTCATGTAACTGAAATGGGTCTGTAATCTTGAACTCTATGTTTGTCCGCAGTTTTATGAACTGGCACAACTCGTGCCATTAACCAATCATTTAGCAAATTGTGCTGTTCAAGAGACGCGCGGCAAATTACCAGCAAATACTTCACGATCCATTCAGCATATCGTCTCAAGAATTCATTAGGGATGCCATCTGGGCCAGGAGACTTCTGTGTGTCTAGACCTAAAAGAAGTGAAAGTATACCTTCTACAGTTAAGGTAATGTCTGGCATGTCTGAACGAGCATTAGTCATTTTCTCTCTTATTTCTGCAGGCAATGGTAGGGGAGGGTCAAACACGGAAGGGAAAAATTCGTTGCATATATCAGCAATTTGTGCAAAGTTTGTAATTGTAGACTAATTGCTGGTAACATACCTCACATCCTCACGTGATGGAGCAAAGTGCCGCCGTAAACGCTGTGGCAAATCTTTCATAAACCGTGATAAAGTGTGGGAATAGTAATGTTCTTTCACAGTAGATAACTTTTCCTTTAGTATTATCGAAAGATCTCGAATCTCATTATGATCTTTATTTTTAATTTACCTTCTACATTTTAATTTCCGCTTTAACTGAATGATTTCTCGGTTCACCTAAGGATTTCGCTTTTTCACTTTTTTTATCTTCATTGGAACATAGTTATGCAAACAGTAATTGACAATACCTTTAAACTTATGCCACAACGTATTGACCTCAGCTGCTTCATCAAACGTCTCCAATGCCATCTCCAGATAATCTAGGATGCTGACATCATCTGCTGCAGCAAAATTTCTTACGTGTATTGCTTCTCTGTGAGGCTTGACTGGTAACACTTTCTTTATGCACAGTAGGACAAGTTTGTGGTCTGAAAGTCCGTTGTGAACAGAAACGGCATAATTAGTAATCCTGCTATCTATAAATACAAGGTCAAGCACTGACTGTGTGGTTGGTCCAATTCTAGTTGCTTCATTAACAACCTGCGTAAGATCTCTGCTAAATACCATGTCCAATAAAGCATCACAGTGTTTCAAGTCTGCTGAGCCCGTCTGCCGCACATCCCAACGAATATCTGGCAGGTTAAAATCCTGAACTTAATGTTACAGCGCAAACACCTAAGACGAACCACAAAAGGAAGAGACGACACACATCAGCGCCAGTGTGTGTCGTCTGTTCCTTTTGTGGTTCGTCTTAGGTGTTTGCACTGTAACGTTAAGTTCAGGATTATGTACCAACTAGGCCCAAATGAGGTTAAAATCACCTGCTATAATGAGACTATAATGAGTGTTTTCAGATAGATTGTCAGTCAAAAAGTCGTGAATTGATTTGAGAAAGGCAAGTGGGGCATTAGGAGGTCTATAAACAGCACCAGTTACGTAGGGAGAGCCACACAGCATTGATCTACACCAAATACTTTCGTTATCGGGACATTCGCATATCATCACAAGCTCAATATATTTTTTATGAACAATCGCTACGCCACCACCACGAGTTTCATTATCCTTGCGGATAATTTGATAAGAGGGGGGTATTATTTCGCTTTTGCCTATGTCCAAGTGCAACCAGGTTTCAGTCACAATGACAATATCGGGGTTATACAGAAAAAGAAGGTGTTCAAATTCAGTGGTTTTGTTCACTAGGCTGCGAGTATTAATATTTATTAGCGTGAAATCTCGAGTTTGGTTTCTGCTGTGTCATTCAGACTCACGTGCAGTTTTGTTTTTCTTGCTTGTTTTTATTCTACAAGACTGCGCATCGTTTCATGCATACAACTCGTTGTCAATAACAATCTTGTCATACACCAGGCGAACCTTAGGCCCCGTTCCCTTTCTGCTTTCGCATTTTCCCATAGATTTTTCCGCTTTCGTAGCCTGTTTATAGAATAATCATCCGAGACAGAAATACCGGTCCCTTTTAACTTTCTGCAGTTCTTGAACACCGCAGCCTTTTCTTTGTAGTCGAAAACCCTCATGATAACTGGGCGTACTTTTCCTTCCTGCTTTCTACCCAACCTATGTATTCTTTCCATTGTGGTTATGTTAACATTAAGTCGCTTTCGGAAAAGATCAGTTAGCACTTTCTTTTCAATCTGTTCAGCAGTCTCATTTTCACTTTTCAGAATTCCAAACACTAAGATTATTTCTACGGCTGCGGTTTTCCAGGTCAGCTATTTTCTCTTGTTGCGCTTCCATGGCGATTGCCATATCCTTCAAGATTGTTTCAAGGTGGGTAAATATTTCATCATACTTCTCTACTTCAAGCATTCTTTGGTTCAGCTTGTCTGGTTGAGTAGAAAAGGAAGATTGGTCCGCCTTAATTCCTTTTATGTCTTCTCTCATTTCTTTTTGCCCGTCCAAAAGTTTCTGCAGCATATCCTCTACCTTAGGTCCGGGGTTTTGCTCTATATCGCCACTAAGCATCAGCAACATTGACATGCATGCCATGGCAATATCAACACAAGCTTTGGGGCACGGCACAACAACAATAAACCTATTGTCACTTCTGAAGCACTTTCCAAACTTACTAACCTGCAAATAGAGGACACGCAGTTCAGTTGGCTTCATCCTAATATATTCGCCGTGCCTACGAAAAACCTCGGTGCCGACTGCCCTTAAGTAGCCAGCACACTCCGTTTTCACAGCGGGGGCGAGGGCCGTCATTGTTCTATATGCATGCGCCAGTCCATACATGATAACATCCGAGGATAGCTGCGTGGCATGCTGCAAGCAACGATGGTCAGTAGTTATGATGGCCAGGCCCGTTCATGAAGCATCCGTGAAGTCTGTGGCATAGCACAGCAAAATCTGAAAATACAGGACACGCAGTTCAGTTGGCTTCATCCTAATAGATTCACCGTGCCCAGTTTACAGTTTATCAGCCAGCTTATTCCAATCTGCTATAGTTCTAGGAAAAAAAGGAATACTTGAAGCAGTTGACACATGTTGTAAATGGAGTTACAGCTAGTGAGTGTCGCTGTCTGGTAGTGTAACCTGTTGTATAGGTGATAATGTGAGACATGTAGATGTTGTAGTGACCATTTATTAGTTGGAAAAAGAATTTCAGACGACGTACACGATTTCTATCACTTATGGAAGGCAAGCCACTCCGAGATAAAGAGTTAGTAATAGAACTACGCCCATATGTATTGTAGATGAATCGAACTGCTTTTTTTCTGTAAGCTTTCTAGCTTTCCAATATCGCTTTTATTGAACGGGTCCCATATAGCTACAGCATATTCTAAAACGGGGTGAACAAGAATTTTGTATACCAATAGATGTACTGTTGGTGTGGAGGACTTTAATATGCGTGTTAGAAAAAACAACTTGCCGCGACAGTTTGCTATTACTGTGTCAAGGTGCTTTGACCAGGAAAGATCCTTTGTTGTGTACAAGCCAAGGTACTTATATTGCGTTACCTCTGACAAAAAAGCATTTTCTGTGCCATAGCGATATAGCAGTGGCTTCTTTTTTAAACCTATCCGCATATACACTGCCTTTCGAAGTTAATGCACATTTGCCATTATTTACAACGCTCAGCTACCTTATTAAAGTCCCTGTTCAACCTGAGTTGGTCATCTTCCATTGTTATTTCATTGTCCTGAACGCAGTCATCAACGTAAAGCTTGATTTTAACAGAGGTTAGTGACAATATCATTTAAATATAACAAAAAGAAAAGGGGGCCAAGAACGGATCCCTGTGGGACGCCAGAATTGACAGCAGCCATATCAGAGGTTATTTTATTTACAGTAACAAACTGATGGCGGCTTGTAAGGTAGGCTTTAATCCATGCTAATATTTTATCATTTTTAAGCACAGCTCCTAGCTTATGAAGCAATTTAACATGAGACACCCTATCAAATGCCTTGCTGAAATCCATGAATATCGCGTCTGCTTGTTTCCCTTTGTTTACAGTGCTAGCAAAGTCATGTATGATTTCAGCTAGTTGAGTAGTCGTTGAAAGGCCACTTCTAAAACTATGCTGCATGTTTGTAAAAATGTTATTTCGTCTAGAAAACCAGTTATATGTTTATGAATTATATGTTCTAAGAGCTTACAAGGTGTTGATGTTAATGAAATCAGTCTAATTCTTGATACGAGATTTATCCCCCGATTTATGTAAAGGTTTTATTTTAGCAATTTTCCAGTCTTCTGGTAATGATCCTTCGTTGATTGACCTCACAAATAGAATGTACAAGTATTCTGCACACCATTCAGCATAACGCTTTAGAAAACAGTTCGGAATATCATTTGGGCCTGGAGATTTTTTAATGTCAAGCTTTAACAATAAATTTAGAATACCCTCTTCCGAAATAACAATGTCGGGAAGAGAAGGCAGTTCAGCAGAAAAGCATGGTAAGCAGCCATCATCATTTGTGAATGCACTCTTAAAATGGTTATCAAAAGCAGAACATACAGTTTTCCCATCCCGCACACTTTCACCGTTTATAATAAAGGTGTCGGAAGACGAAGAGGCCAGCATCACAACCCTCCAGAATTTCTCGGGACATGATCTGATAAAGTCTAGTAGTAATGTGCTGTGATAATACTCCTTATCGTTGACAATCTTTTCGTGAAGTTTTTTTGGACAAGTTATCAATATTGGCTTTCAGTTCTTCGCCGTCCTTTATTTTGGCGCGTTCCTTTTTTAATCACTTAAGTTTCCGCCTCATCTGTAACGTCTCCCGTGTAATCCATGGATTGTGGGGCTCGGACGTCTTCACTATTTCAGGAACAAAGCATTCCACACAATAAAAAATGAGGCCTTTGAAAAAAAGAAGCCAGAGGTCGTTCACACTACAATCAAGGCCTTGAAAGTGATCGTTGTTAAAAGCTAGCACATCTATTATACAGTCATCCTGTGCTCTTGAAAAATTAGGAAAATATTAAACCTTATTGGTTCGATTGATTAAAGCACTTTTCAACGTCGGGACAACTGCTTTGTGATCAGAAATACCGGATGTTACTGTACATGAGATGCAGTCTTTTATGTACCCGCCGTGGTTGCTTAGTGGCTATGGTGTTGGGCTGCTAAGAACAAGGTCGCGGGATTGAATCCCGGCCACGACGTCCACATTTCAATGGGGGCGAAATGTGAAAACACCCGTGTACTTAGATTTAGGTGCACGTTAAAGAACCCCAGGTGGTCGAAATTTCCGGGTTCCCCCACTACGGCGTGCCTCATAATCAGAAAGTGGTTTTGGCACGTAAAACCCCATAATTTCATTTAATTTTTTAAGTCTTTTATGTGCCACTTACAAAAACAAATCTAGAATGGACCTTGAATCATTTTGAATTCTTGTGAAATCCTTCACAATTTGTAGTAGATCAAAGGTAAAAGCTATATCAGTCGTAACACTTTCCGCACTCTGAATTGAATACGAAGAAAAAGTTTCCCAATTGATATTTGGCAGGTTGAAATCTCCGGTTAGTATTAATTTATCTTCTCATGTTACACATGAATGCATATAAGTTGACAAGCGCTCCAAGTTATCAACAGTCGAGTTAGGAGGTCTGTACAAAGCTGCAAGGATATATCTAAAATTATTCACATATAATTTACAAAATATGCTTTCTACATCCAGAACATCAGGCATTGTCTGCAGCATAATGGAAGATTTATACAATACAGCAATACCTTCGGTTAGTATAGCCACGGCAGGGTCTAGTGAAAAAAACGTGCTCTCAAGCTGGACAGTCTTATTCATGACACTGCGGCAATTCATGTTAAGAATTGTGAAGGGCCTACTGCTTATCTTGTGAATTCATTTCTTTTTAGTAAGTTTAAAGTGCTGATCTTTAGCTTCGTCCCAGCCAAACATTACGCCGTCCACGCTTAACTTATCAAAGGACAACTTCACTTTAGCATTATTTCCTTTTTTCTGTTTCACACTTAGCCATAATTTTTTTCTTATTTGACCCACTCTGAATGAAAAGTCTTCTGTTACAGAAAGGTTTGTTCCTTTTAACTTTGAACAAGATCTGGGAATGGTTAGTTTCTCATGATAACCCAAGAATTTAATTATCACTGGGCGGCCTTTTTCACTCTTTTTGCCTAGTCTGTGACACCTCTCCATGCCACTAACACTGAGTCCCAGCTTATCCTTGAAAAGATTGTTTTGTAGTATTTTTGTTAGGCTATCCGTTGTTTCAGTGTCATGTTCCTGTATCCCGTAAACGATCAGGTTGTTCTTCTTGTAGGCAAGTATTGTCTGCAAACAGCATTTTAGGCTTCTGCAAGTGGCCAGAACGCATCCACGCCCAACCCCCTACTTGGATGGATCTTTATATTGCAGTTTGTTGCATGCTGTCCACTACAGTGGACAAATTTCAAAAATTTTTGCAGCAAGTTTATTGCTTCCGAGAAGCTCTTGTGCATACCAACTTCAGTGGACAACAGAAGTTTTCTATAGTAGCCCTAGAAGGTGCCACCAAGCAGTCTTTCACCCCACCTTGGCTTCAGAGATGGCGTAGGGGATATGCCATGTTCGTCCCAACACTTTTACTTATAACTCTTGTGACATTGAATTTTGGTACATATAATTGTCTAAATTGGATAGAAGAAGCCTTCGCAGGCAAGTGATGTAAATATTTTGGCAAAGAAAAGCCAAGGTCTTTTTCTTCACAACAGATTATCTAAAATGTCCACTCTGTTGGACACCATGGATAAGAACAACACGTGTGTGAGCATTTTCTGCGCAATGCAGTTTTTGCTCTTTCTAATTTCAAACAGATTGTTTTAGACGTGCCTTTGCTCATTATATTATCCAGTGAGCTAACAGGAAAAACAATCGAATGAGTCACTAGCAGCTTCTGCCAATGCGAAACAAAGGCTATCTGTCAAAGCAAATTTAGTTACCGCCTACGTATGTTAGGATGTCAGTCATTTTTCTTGTCCCCCGCAGGGGCGTCTGCGTGAGCAGGCGTTCAGTGCGTTGCGACACCACATACCCGAGCACACGAGGGTTGGCCCCTCTCGCGTGTAGCCGTGCGCGGCTTGGCCGTGTCTGGGGAAAGGGGGATCCTGGGGGTTGAGCTGATGCTGGGTGTTTGGACCTTAAGGCCCCCCGGCGGAGGCAACACACCTCTTCAGTCTCTGCTTCACATAGACGGCACCTCCAGGCTGACCCACCTGGAGGAAATCGGCAGTCACCTTTTCCTGTCCTCCTCTCCATTCTTCATCTTTCTCTCCCACTATTCCATCTTTCCTGTCTTCTGTTCATTTCTTTTAACTTCCTATTTCCTGGCGGCAAGGGTTAACCTTGTGTAATATATCCAGTCTTGGGTATATATATATTAGGTTATAGTGGGAACGTACCGCTGGCGTACACAGAATAGAATTTTTCTAATCCTGTGACGTCCCAAGGTTGGGCTCCGAGGTGGGCGGCGGGCATTCCTGCTGAATACAGTAATCCTATATATGGCTTCAAATTTCCCCATGCTCCCTGATCGCTCCCTGAAGAGTGGGCGCACCGATGAAACCTTAAACTTTCTCTTAAAACCAAAAGAAATATTTCTCAAGTACCATGTAATACATAGTCTACACGAAACCAAGACAGTCCATACAATATCTCCATTTTTGGTCGCAAAATGTTTGACAGAAGCAATCGGTTCTGGTTACAAAGTAACTAAGATGGGAAGCGGCGACCTTCTTCTGGAAGTGTGTGACAAGCTCCAGTACAGCAAACTGACCAAACTTGTTGCGTTTGGTGACATTCCTGTATCTGTGGGCCCCCACCGGTCTATGAACACTATACGTGGTGTCATTTCTGATGACGACCTCCTTGAACTTAGTGAGAGCGACCTGTTGGAAGGATGGCAAGACCAAAATGTGGTAAAGGTGCAACGAATTAAGTTAAGGCGCGACGACAAAGAAATTTCAACAAAGCATCTAATAATAACATTTGGAACAAGTGAACTACCTGATTCATTAGAGACGGGATAATGTAAACTACGTGTACGACCGTACATTCCCAATCCGCGCCGGTGCATCAAGAGTCAGCGTTTTGGGCATGGGTCTCAGAGCTGCCGAGGGCGTGCTACTTGTGCAAAATGTGCATCTAAAGACCACACTTCTGACAACTGTTCTTCCACAACCCACTGCGCTAACTGTGACGGAGGCCACCCCGCCTATTCACGATCGTGCTCATCATGGAAGAAAGAAAAACAAATAATCGAACTGAAGGTAAAACTAAACATCTCTTTTCCAGAAGCGCGCAAGCGTTTTAGTGTCCACAACCAGTCGAATCCGTCCTGCAGTGATGTGACGCGCTGGGGGGCAGCGCCACATCTTCTGGCGGCCACGCAAGTCACACGGAGTGCGACAGCAGTTACACCATCAGCCCCCCTGGTGGGAGCAGCCACTGCTCTTCCACCCCCTACCATGAAGGGCCAGCAGACCTCCGAGCCTGCCGGTCCCAAGGCCACTGCTTGTGCATACAGGCCTGAAAAACCCCCGCGCGTGCCTGCTGAGCGGGCGTCATCCAGCGCCTCTGACGAGGCAATGGATGTAACAAAAACTTCTCCGGTGTCTCAGACGCCGAAGAAACGGCGTTGCTCCCTGGAGCGCGCCAACAAAAATTAAATACCCCGCATCAAGGGGCCTGGAAAGGTCCCTTGAGCCAGCCTAATTGATATCTCTTGACACACACCATAAAACACTTCCAATATGGCCACACAGGTAATGCATTGGAATGTGAGAGGTCTAATACACAATCTTGATGACATTAAGGAACTCCTTCGCAACTTTAATCCAAGGGAGCTGTGTGTGCAAGAGACACACCTCAATCCTTCACATATTAACTTTCTCAAACAATATGCCATTTACCGCAAAGACTGCAGTGACGCTTACGCCTCGTCAGGCGGTGTTGTTATTATAGTTGATAAGGGTATCGCCTGTAAGCATTTACATCTGCAAACGCCCCTTGAGGCAGTGGCAATCAGAGCCGTGCTATTTGATAAGCTAGTTACAGTTAGCTCTCTCTACATTCCTCCGAGCCATCAACTTTCCAGAACAGAATTCGAGAGCTTTATCGCAGAACTCCCCGAACCTTACATTGTAGGAGGTGATTTAAATGCACGCAACACCCTCTGGGGAGGTTCTCATTGTGATAAGAGAGGGCGCTTATTAGAAAACTTCCTTTTATCTTCCAATGCATGCATACTAAACAAGAAAGAACCGACATTCTACAGCGTGGCAAACAAAACATTATCATCTATTGACTTAAGCATAACATCAAGTACACTAGTGCCATACCTGGAGTGGAATGTGATCAAAAATCCATATGGGAGTGACCATTTCCCAATTGTCTTAAAATTAACAAAAAGCGATAATTTTTCTCCACATCTGCCCCGTCGGAAGGTTGACTGTGCTGACTGGAAACGATACAGAGAGCTGACACATTTGACCTGGGATGACATCTGTACTCTCTCAATCGATGACAGAATGTCATATTTGATGGCATTTAGAACTGATGCTGCATCAATATGTATCCCTCAAACGAATGGATCACCCTCTAAACGACGTATTCCTTGGTGGAATGAGCAGTGTAAGGAAGTCCGCAAAAATCAAAATAAGGCTTGGAGTCGCCTTCACGACTGCCCAACTACCGAGAACTTGATCAGCTTCAAGAAAATAAAATCAGAAGGTAGAAGAATGCGCCGCCTTGCCAAAAGGGAAAGCTGGCAAAAATACACCTCTAGTATTAATTCATATACAGACGAAAGAAAAGCCTGGAACAGAGTAAACAAAATAAAAGGCCGCGAAACTCATCCTCTACCATTAGTAAACACGCAAACAGATACTCTTGAGGACCAGGCTGACTGTCTATGAGCACATTTCCAGTACATCTCATTACACAGATACATTCCTAAAATTCCGGCGACAAGCAGAACAGATGACTGTGGGTGGGAAAGGCACATCCAATGAAGTATACAATCGTCCATTTGGAATGGCTGAGTTCCAAGCCTCACTGAACTGTTGCAACAAGTCCGCTCCAGGAAGTGACAGAGTAATGTATGAGATGATCAGACACACCCTGAAACCCAAAAAACACTGCTGTCACTCTTCAATTCCATGTTCTCTGCCGGCTACATTCCTTCTGTCTGGAAAGAAGCAATTGTAATCCCTATTCTCAAAGAGGGCAAGGACCCTTCTTCACCCAACAGTTATAGGCCTATAGCTCTGACTTGTTGTCTATGCAAATTATTTGAGAAGATGATTAACCGTTGCCTCATCCATTTTCGTGAAAGCAACAAGATACTCGATCCCTTTCAGTGCGGTTTTAGGGCGGGTAGATCCACAACAGATCACCTTGTCTGCATCGAGACAAATATCCGTGATGCCTTTGTCCACAAACAGTTCTTCCTGTCAGTATTTTTAGATATGGAAAAGGCATATGACACAACCTGGTGCTTTGGAATCCTCCGTGACCTGTCTGAAATGGGAGTTCGAGGCAACTTGCTGAACGTGATTCAAAGTTACCTCTCCAATCAGACGTTCCGAGTTAGAGTTGGTAACGTTCTGTCTCGTCCATTTACGCAAGGTCCCACAAGGTGGTGTGCTGAGCTGCATTCTTTTTATAGTCAAAGTGAACTCGATCCAGACTGCCATACCACATACTATGTTTTATTCTGTGTATGTGGATGACATCCAGATAAGTTTCAAATCATGTAACCTAAGTAGCTGCGAGCAACAAGTACAGCTTTGCATAAATAAATTATCTAAGTGGGCGGACCAAAACGGTTTCAAGCTAAACCCACAAAAAAGTACATGCATCCTGTTTTCTAACAAGAGAGGCATACTGGCGGACCCCGCAATAGATCTAAATGGAGAACGCCTATCTGTGAGCCATGAACACAAATTTCTAGGAATCCTTTTAGACAGTAAGCTGACTTCTGTACCACACCTGAAGTATCTGAAATCAAAGTGCCTCAAGTCTATGAACCTGCTGGAGCTCTTGTCACGTACATCTTGGGGAAGCGACAGGTGGTGCCTTCTAAAGCTGTACAAAGGTCTAATATTAACACGCCTTCACTACGGAGCAATAGTCAGTAATTCTGCCGGACCTAGTGCTCTGAAAATGCTAGATCCTATTCACCACTTAAGTATCTGCCTTGCTACAGGCACCTTTAGGACTAGCCCTGTGCAAAGCCTCTACGTCGAATCAAACGAATGGTCATTGCACTACCAAAGGACATATTTAACTTTTTCCTATGCCCTAAAAGTTAACTCAGATGTTAAACATCCTTGTCATTCTACTATGTGCGACTTGTCCACTGCTAGGCTGTTTTGTAACCACCCAGCCACTAGGCCTCCTCTGTCCCTCCGGTTGGAAGCACTCTCAGAAAAAACAGGGGTCCCTCTTTTACACAATGTCCTAATGGCTCCTACACGGCTTCCACCGCCTTGGGAGTGGCAGACTATCCAATGTGAAATCTCTTTCTTAGAAATATCGAAACGAGCCCCAGAGGCACACATATTCGCATTTTCTGGAACTCAAGGAGAAGTACTCACGTGATGAATTTTACACAGATGCTTCGAAGTCTCCAGCTGGTGTTGCTTACGCAGCTCTGGGATCCTCACTTTCAACATCTGGACCACTAAACCCACACACCAGTATCTTTACAGCGGAAGCATATGCCATTCTTAAGGCTATTCAACCATACTGCTCACAAATATTGCTAAAGCTATTGTCTTCACAGACTCATTAAGTGTAGTGAGAGCCCTAATTAGCTTACGAAAGCATAAGAATTCGGTTTTTAATGAGCTGTATAGCTTGTTATGCTCTGCATATATGTGCAACCAAGCGATTCTCCTATGCTAGGTACCTGGCCATGAAGGTATAAAAGGCAACGTAGCTGCTGACGAAAACGCTACAACAGTGAGTTTTAGTGCCACAGATAATATCCCCATTCTTGCCACAGACCTAAAGCCCTTTCTGCGCCGTAAATTAAGGAATCATTGGCAAGCAGAGTGGGATACACAAACATTGAATAAGTTACACATTATAAAACCAAAATTGCGGAATTGGATAAGTGACAAGACGGCATGGTACAAGGAAGTACTTCTTTGCCGATTAAGAATAGGACACACTTACAGTACTCACTCCTACCTCTTGACTGGCGGGGATCCTCCTACTTGTAGTAGGTGCAGCGATAGCCTGACAGTCCTCCATGTTCTTATCCAGTGCCCTGCAATACAAACAGAGAGAAAAAGTATTTCCCTTCTGCATATCGGGAAAATATACCTCTCCATCCTGCATTTTTTCTTAGTGACCAACTATTTTTTAAACTGCAAATAGTCTTAGATTTTTTAGCCGAAACCGACACCCTGAAAATTATTTGGCCAGGCAAATTTTAACACATGACTAACAGCCCTGCATTCAAGGGCTCTCTTGAAACTCTGGTGTCAGTGTTTTGTTTTATTGCATAATGTTTAACGAAAGCCCATTGCCATAGCCCACATCACTGCCTAGTCACCGTCATTATTTTTAGCAACTATCAGGGTGTCTACCAACTGGGAAAACCGGGAATTCTCAGGGATTTTGAGTAGTCTGGAAAAACTCAGGGAAAACTCGGGGAATTTGTCCTTCCATCAGGGAAAATTATCTGTAATTTTTATTGAAAGGGTCGAAAGTTGAGGTAATGCTGGCTCGAGTAACAGACAGGAATTGTAACGAATCGTCTTTGACGCCCTGTCGTCGGCTGGAGGAATTGCCAGTGTACAGTCAACGACCGACTTTCCGGATTCCTGATAATTTAGACGGCTTCGCGGCACCACCACGTGCCATAGAGTCAATGTATCAGAACGTCTGAAATGTCGGGCGTAAGAACTCTTCGTCATCCGATTTTCTGGAGGTTTTTCCGTGACTGCAGGTCCGAAACGGCATTAATCAAAGCCACCACCGCTGCAATTTTGATTACCTTTCCGCCACGAACCGGCACTCTCGCACGCAGATCCGCTGGCAGCCGTAGCAACCACGGCAGCAACGCTAGGCCTAGCTGCTTCGACGTTCGCTATGAAGCTTCTTGCCGTTGGATGCCATGTTTTTTATTGAAAGGGTTCGGTGCTGTCAGCAATGGCATGGACTCCGCCTTTGTGGTCCTTGCGATTGGCTTAGAAGCTTGGAAAGCACGGTGCGTTGCATAATGCCGGTTCCCGATGGTCAGCTTCACATCCGTACACAAATGTTACTTGGTGAAGCATATGCAAAAGTATTGCAGTGAAGCATAACAAGCGTGGGAAGGGGCTATTGCCATGGGACACAGTATGTATTCCTTAATTATACACGCGTGCACCCGGTATTTCCTGTTGCAGTATGAGCACCGATATGCCTAATATGTGTACCAGCAGGCCTTCAGAGCGTTTCCGAATGTGTCTGTGGCGGTTTGAGCCCTTACGGGCAGTAAATGACATGACATTTTTTCCAACTGGCCGATTTTTCTGACACTTTCGCGGCCCCTAGAGAGTTCGAAAAATCGGACGTGGACTGTGACCAAGAAGATGCTTCAAGTGGTTTGTGCGGCAAACGAGTGGCGGAAGGAGGACAAGAACAGAAAGGACCTACGCATTGAGGAATGAACGGGAAAGGAAGCATACTGCTGCCGATTTGAAGGAGCTTGAGCTCAAAAAACAGTGTTGGCTGATGCTGAGGTGCAGGTGTCCCTCATACAAACCAAAATAATATCTTCAAAGCAGTGAAACACAACACTGAGGCGTAGTGCGGGGGTTGAGAGGATGTCAGGACAGTTGAGGTTTACTTACGAGCTGTTGAGAGAGAATCTCAATTGTGACAAAGTTTGGGCCTCGTACGAATGAGCTTGCTATCAGTTGATAGAAATAGCTCATATTCGAAAATATTTGCTTCTGTATGCATCTCCTTTTTATTCAGCTGCCATGGTTGCTCAGTGGCTATGGTGTTGGGCTGCTGAGCACGAGTTCGCGGGATCGAATCCCGGCCACGGCGGCCGCATTTCAATGGGGGCAAAATGTGAAAACACCGTGTGCTTAGATTTAGGTGCACGTTAAAGAACCCCAGGTGGTCGAAATTTCCGGAGTCCTCCACTACGGCGTGCCTCATAATCAGAAAGTGGTTTTGGCACGTAAAAACCCATAATTTAATTTTTTTCCTTTTTATTCATATTTGAGAATGTCCGACTCAATTTGCAATTTTTTTTTAATACATTTTATATGATGTGCGTTTTACTAGCCCCTCCCTTCTATTCTCTTTTTGAATAACCTAAACAATACTACTTAGTATTCAAATTGGACTAAGTCTTTTTTCTTTAAATTTGTCGTATTCTGACTAGAGAGTGACAGCATCGGGTGATATGGTTTCAGCCCGTTTGACATAAAACATAGTTCTGCATCACTCAGGAAATTTTTCAAAGGCACTCAGGGAAAACCTGGAAAACTCAGGGAATTTGTAAATGTCAACTTGGTAGACACCCTGAACTATGTATTCTATGCCACTTACAGCTACAGGTTTTAGGCCCTTTTACAGCCATGTGACATCTACCATGAGGAATTCATTGTGCACGCCATCCATAATACATCATCAACATTACCACTTGTCATGGCGCTCTTTGGCCAAACCTGGCCCTTGCGCCATAAAACACACACATCATCATCATCATTTTTCTTGTCAGAACTGAAATAATGCACAAATTGGCAAGTGGAAAATGACATATAATTGCGCAAAATGCAAGCACATGCTGGCACATGCACACCAGGCATGTGCCCTCCTCTCCTCCTCACCCCCCCGCATATCTGTGTATCAGAACTTGTGCCAAAAAGTCGTTTATGCCACGTATCCCCCTCCTTCCCAGTCTAATACGTGCCCCCTCTCTTCTGAAATGAATTCCCGGCCCCACTGTCACTGCAAGGTGTACTTGCGCATTACCGTGAAAGAAACTCTTTTTATCGTGTTCTATAATGCAGAGTAACTTGTGCCCCATCCAAAGTTTTGCATTCAAGCTTACATTTGTTAATGTGGGGGCAGTAACTTCGCCTGTTGGAGCAAAAGAAAACTTTTCGCATCTCAACTCACTGGAGCTGCTGTGCATGTTGTCCACTGTAGGCATTCTGTATCTGGTAAAATGAACATTTGAAAGTCTGCCCCCCCCCCTCCCCCCACTTTTTTTTAGCTTTTTCTGAACGCACATTGATAGAAAACTAAAAGTGACCGTAATTCGCACATGTCATGTTTCTTCATGCAAGAAAGGGTTAACCATGCCATATCTGCACTTTGCAGAAATACCAAATTGCGGCAGTGGCGTACAAGGCTCACCTCTGTGCGGTTTTTGGGTCTGTGCTGAACGCGGGGGTTCCATTCGTGCTCACATGGTTACATGTTAGTGGGAATAGACTGTGATGTTTTGCGAGCTAGGAACTACTTTTGAAGCTAACAGCATATATCAGTAGTCACCAAGACAGTGGCCGAAGGAGAAGGTCCAAAAATGAAGGGACAAGGGACCATGGAGTGTCTGATGCACAGACATATTAAGGTGGTCGAGAAGCAAGGATGACTGGTTCAAGCAGGAAGTCGGTTCCAAAACATGACAACAGCCTGCCTGGTTCATTGACCGTATATAACGATAGGCTGTTGGAGTTGCAGCTGACACGTGGCTGGGCATATTAATGTGGGACTCGCAGAGCAAGTGCACTGATGGCGGCATGGCACATATCCGTACAGGCTGGTTTGCTTCTGCGGTGTGTTAATTTCTACCTTGTGTTGATTAACTCGCAACAAACACTTGGATGCGTGCGAGGTGTACTGTGGTCTCACGTCCGGCCGATGTGGGCTTTTAGAGTTATTGTTGTGATCAGTTTCATTGCTCCACCTTGTCTTCTGCTGTCCTCGACTGCGTTTCTTTTCTCTTGGTACCCATTCTGTAACTCTAATGGTCCAACTGTGAGGCTTTTTGTTTCGAGGAACCGGTGTAGATTTCCTTTGTAGCAGTTTGCTGCGTCTGGATGCATGTCTCATTTTTCCTTTATTAATTACTTCTCTTCAACTTGCGGGTTTCTGCAGAACCATTACGTCAGTCATCATCACCAACCTAAGTTCACTGCAGGACAAAGGCCTCTCCCTCCGATCTCCAATTACCCCTGTGCTCTGCTAACCGATTCCAACTGGCATCCACGAATTTCCTAATTTGATTGCTCCACCTTGTCTTCTGCTGTCCTTGACTGCATTTCCCTTCTCTTGGTACCCATTCTGTAACCCTAATGGTAATGGTCCAACGGTTAACTAGCCAGCACATTACATGACCTACCCAGCTCCATTTTTTTCTCTTAATGTCAATTAGAATATCAGCTATACCCGTTTCCTCACTGATCCACACCACTTTCTTCCTGTCTCTTAACATTATGCCTATCGTTCTTCGTTCCATCACTCCTTGTGCGGTCTTTAACTTGTTTTCCAGCATCTTTGTCAGTCTCCAAGTTTCTTTCTCATATGTCAGCATTGGTAAAATGCGCTAATTGTACACCTTCCTTTTCAATGATAATGGTAAGTTTCCAGTCAGGAGCTTCCAATGCCTG
This sequence comes from Dermacentor variabilis, assembly GCF_050947875.1. NCBI lineage: Eukaryota > Metazoa > Arthropoda > Arachnida > Ixodida > Ixodidae > Dermacentor > Dermacentor variabilis. The sequence goes on from NW_027460280.1 coordinate 449,716, forward strand.
CTGTATGTGATCCAACCCATTTTTATTCTTTTATAATTTCCTTCTCATGATCAGGGTTCCCTGTGATTAATTGACCTAGGTAAATGTACTCCTTCACAGACTAGAGGCTGACTGGCGATCTTGAACTTTTGTTCCCTTGCCCGGCTAGTCATCATTTGTATTCTGCAGATTAATCTTCAACCCCACTCTCACACTCTCTCTGTTAAGGTCCTCAATCATTCGTCGTAATTCGTCTGCATTGTTGCTGAATAGAACAGTGTCATCGGAAAACCGAAGGTTGCTGAGATATTCGATGTCGATCCTTACTCCTAAGCCTTCCCAGTTTAATAGCTTGAATACTTCTTTCAAGCATGCAGAGAATCGCATTGCACAGGTTGTATCTTCCTGTCTGACCCCTTTCTTTGTAGGTATCTTCCTGCTTTTCTTGTGTAGAATTAGGGTAGCTGTGGAACCTCTGTAGATATTTTTCAAGGTATTTACGTAAGCAGTCTGTACTCCTTGATTACGTAATGCCTCTATGATTGCTGGTACCTCTACTGAATCAAATGCCTTTTCGTAATCTATGAAAGCCGTATAGAGAGGCTTATTGTACTCTGCGGATTTCTCGATAACCTGATTAATGACATATATGGGATCCATTGTAGAGTATCCCTTCCTGAAGCCAGCCTGTTCCCTTGGTTGACGCAAGTCCGGTGTTGCCCTTATTCTATTGAAGATTATTTTGGTAAATATATTATATAATACTGGGAGTAAGCTAATGCGTCTACAATTTTTCAAGTCTTTACTGTCACCCTTTTTGTGGACTAGTATAATATTTGCATTCTTCCAGTTTTCTGGGACCCTTGCAATCGATAGACACTTTGTACAAAGAGCCGCCAGTTTTCCAAGCATTATGTCTCCTCCATCTTTGATTAAATTGACTGGTATTCCATCTCCTGCTGCTCTCCCTTGTTTCATGTCTTGCAAGGCCCTTCTGACATCATCGCTAGTTATAGGAGGAGTTTCTTTATCATGAGCACATGCTGGTGGGCGAATTGGTGATACATGATTACAAAGAAGGCGCCAAATAAAACAACAGACGAAGGAAGGAGACACGAGACAACCACGTAGGCGCACTAACAACTGAGCGTTTTATTTCTTGACATAGAAATATATAGCTGCTGTCAAGGATCAAAACAACAAGAAGAAACAGGGCCGTCATCTGCATCGCACACGGAAGCCACGATACGGAATAACTTCTAAGTGTCGCTCCCAAGATACGCCAGTTCCTTTGTCACAAAAAAAAAAAAAAAAAAAACTGAGGCTTCACTGATACAATCATTACCACGCTTCTTGATCTCAAGCGCTTCCAATATCTCCCTTGTCAGTTGATCATCAGCTCTGCTCAAAACACAGGTTCTATCAAAATCTGGAATGCACTTGTGAGCCTTACAATGTGCACTTATATGACCGGAGAGCTGGTTTTCCATCTTATATCGATGCTCACGCAATCTGGCATTCAGACATCTGCCCGTTTGGCCTACATATGATGAACCACACGACAAGGGAACCGAATAAACTACTTTCTTTGCACATCCGACATGTTTCTGCCCATGTTTTTTAGCGCACACCTGTTTATTTTCCTGATGTCCTGCATTCACCTTGGCACACATCAAACGAAGACGTTTCCGGATATGTAAAGAAAGTAGTTTATTCAGTTCCCTTGTCGTGTGGTTCATCATATGTAGGCCAAACGGGCAGATGTCTGAATGCCAGATTGCGTGAGCATCGATATAAGATGGAAAACCAGCTCTCCGGTCATATAAGTGCACATTGTAAGGCTCACAAGTGCATTCCAGATTTTGATAGAACCTGTATTTTGAGCAGAGCTGATGATCAACTGACAAGGGAGATATTGAAAGCGCTTGAGATCAAGAAGCGTGGTAATGATTGTATCAGTGAAGCCTCAGTTTTTTTTTTTCGACAAAGGAACTGGCGTATCTTGGGAGCGACACTTAGAAGTTATTCCGTATCGTGGCTTCCGTGTGCGATGCAGATGACGGCCCTGTTTCTTCTTGTTGTTTTGATCCTTGACAGCAGCTATATATTTCTATGTCAAGAAATAAGACGCTCAGTTGTTAGTGTGCCTACGTGGTTGTCTCATTATAAGAAGCCAACAAACACTGACACCAAGGACAACATAGCGGAAATTACTTGTGCTTATAAAGGAAAATAAAGAAATGATAAATTAATGGAAATTGAAGTGGATGAAAAAACAACTTGTCGCAGGTGGGGACCGAACCCACAACCTTCGCATTTCGCGTGCGATGCTCTACCAATTGAGCTACCGCGGCGCTGTTTCCCCCATCCACTTTCTTGGGTATTTATGTGTCCTAGTAGAATCCTGGGAGTGTTAGCCAGCGCCACCACACACATACCTTGGCGGCGGACGTGGAACGTCCTTTTTGCCGCAGGCGTCACGAGAACGTGATCTTTTTTGGTGAAGGCAACTGGTCAATAAACCCACGCATGCTACCTGAAGGCATCAATGTTGCCGGAATGTTGCCGGAATCCACAACCCTCGCGAAATGCGAAGGTTGTGGGTTCGGTTCCCCCCGGCGGCAAGTTGGTTTTTCATCCACTTCAATTTCCATTAATTTATCATTTCTTTATTTTCATTTAATAAGCACAAGTAATTTCCCCTATGTTGTCCTTGGTGTCAGTGTTTGTTGGCTTCTTATAATATAACTAATAAACATCAGGACCCTCGGTTAACCTTTTCTCCTTGTTTATTACATAACGAGGGTCTCGAATCCGGCAACATTGATGCCTTCAGGTAGCATGTGTGGGTTTATTGACCAGTTGCCTTCACCCAAAAAGATGACGTTCTCATGACGCCTGCGGCAAAAAGGACGTTCCACGTCCGCCACCAAGGTATTTGTGTGGTGGCGCTGGCTAACGCTCCCAGGGTTCTACTAGGACACATAAATACCCAAGAAAGTGGATGGGGAAACAGCGTGGCGGTAGCTGAATTGGTAGAGCATCGCACATGAAATGCGAAGGTTGTGGGTTCGGTTCCCACCTGCAGCAAGATGTTTATTCATCCACTTCAATTTCCATTAACTCGTCATTTCTTTATTTTCATTTAATAAGCACAAGTAATTTCCCCTATGTTGTCCATGGTGTCATTGTTTGTTGGCTTCTTATAATATGACTAATAAAAATCGGGACCCTCGGTTAACCCCCTCTCCTCATTTATTATGTGGTTGTCTCGTGTCTCCTTCCTTCGTCTGTTGTTTTATTTGGCGCCTTCTTTTAATCATTCTTTATCTTGTTTATTACTGTTTCAAATTGAGGTATCCTAACTGCTCTGGGTACCGTACAGGTCAGTATAGAATTCTTCTGCTGCTTTTACTATATCTTCGAGATTGCTGATATTACCCTGCTTATCTTTCAGTGCACACATCTTGGTTTGTCCTATGCCAAGTTTCCTTCTCACCGATTTCAGGCTGCATTCATTTTTTACAGCTTCTTCAGTCTTTCTAATGTTATAGTTTCGAATATCACTTATTTTCACCTTGTCGATCAGTTTTGACAGTTCCACGAATTCTGTCTTATCTCTTGAGTTGGACACTTTCATTCTTTGTCGTTTCTTTATCAGGTCCTTAGTTACTTGGGAGAATTTGCCTACTGGTTGCCTTGGTGCCTTGCCTCTCACTTCAATTGCTGCCTCTGAAGCCAGCCTAGTTATGGTTTCATTTATTACCTCTATGTAATCTTCATCTCTGTTCTGAGGCTGCATATTTGTTTGCAATTACCAGCCTGAATTTGTCTGCTTTTACCCTTACGGCCTCTAGGTAGACCTGTTTCTTCTTGACCATTTTTTACTCTTTCTCTTTTCAAATTGAGGTGAATCCTAGCCCTCACTAACCTATGATTACTGCACTTTACCCTACCTATCACTTCTACATCCTGCACTATGCTGGGATCAGCAGAAAGTATGAAATCAATTTCATTTCTAGTTTCACCATTAGGGCTTTTCCAGGTTTACTTTCTGTTTCTACGCTTCCTGAAAAAGGTGTTCATTAATCGAAGCTTATTCCTTTCTGCGAATTCTACCAGCATCTCTCCTCTAGCATTCCTAGAATCAGCACCGTAGTTGCCAATTGCTTGTTCACCAGCCTGCGTTTTCCCCACTTTTGCATTGAAGTTGTGCATTACTACAGCATACTGAGTTTGCACTTTTCTCATCACTAATTCAACATCTTCAGAAAACTGATCTACTTCATCATCACTGTGACTGGATGTTGGAGCGAAGGCTTGTACTACCTTTAATCTATACCTCTTATTAAGTTTGATTACGACTACAGCTACCTTCTCATTAATGTTGTAGTATTCGTCAATGTTGGCCGCTGTGTCCTTATAGATAAGGAATCCTACCCCGTATTGCTTCTTATCTGGGGGTCCTCTATAGCAGAGGACATGTCCGTTATTCAGAAATGTATAAGCCTCACCAGTTCTTCTAATCTCACTAAGGATGATGATATCCCAAACAATGTCTGATAGTTCCTTAAAAAGGCCTACTAAGCTAGCCTCACTCGAGAGGTTTCGGGTGTTAAAAGTTGCAAGGGTCAGTTTCCATTGGCGGCCTGTCCGGACCCAGACACTCTTAGCACCCTCTGCTGCGTTACAGGTCTGACCGCCGCCTTGGTCAGGTGCTCCGCAGCTGCTGGGGACTGAGGGCCATCGGGTAATTGAGTGAGTCATTTGGGAGGGGGTGGCCGAATACTGCACTAGGGAGGCCAATTCCTGTTCTGGTGAGGGAGTGTCTTGTGGCTTAGTGGCTTAGTGGGCCTACCTAATTTGGTTGTACGTGGATTAGTATAGCCCCACTTGCTCTCGGCATCTTTTGCCAATGTCAGGCGTCACTCCAAGCCTGCAGTTGTTGTGGACTGGAGGAGGTGAATTTCAAGCTCACCATCGTGAAATGATATGAAATGAATGAACCTTTATTTGAAGCAGTGACTTGTCAGTCGAGGTGGGAGGGTCCCTTATTCGAGCAGAAGCTTCATGTGGGGGAGTTGGTTTTGCATACTTGAAGAAAAGAGCGCTACGAAGACACAGACTAAAAGAGGAACATGTCCGTCGTACATGTTCCTCTTTTAGTCCATGTCTTCGTAGCCCTTATTCCAAGAATCCTCTGGCTTGGATCACCCTGCTGGCCCGGGCGACGAGTTCACGCTGGTCGACCAGGTCCGGCTTGGAGATCGCAGCCTCTCAAGTTTCAGTGAGGAGGTTTAAGTCTGCGTCTGCTGCTAGTAGTTTTGTCGCTGTGATGCTTGCTCAGGTGTTCTTGCATTGCAGTAGGAGGTTCGCCAGGGTGTCTGACGCGTAACCTGAAGATATCGGCTGCGGTGCCAAAACATATGCCTACATGCGCGCTTTCCTCACCTCACCATCGCGAAATAAAAAGAAAAAAAAAAGCTTATAGAAGGATTCGAACTTCCGACCATGGCAGCCGAGAATTCGACATAGCTATGTCAGATAATCCCGTAAACATCGAGGCTACCTTATCTCCAACAAGTACAACCTAGAGGGCCCTACGTGCCTAAAAACTTCTTTGATTTATCTGCAATAAATGTGTTTTCCTGATTGCTCGATATAGCCCCTTCAGGTGCGAATTAAGAGAAACACAAAGAAAAATTGTGGTTCCTTCAAATATATTCTCTAAATAGCGACCCAAACTCAGTGATATGAATGAAAACATGTCTATTGAGACTACCAAACATTTTTGTGATGTGTACATTTGTACACATGGCGCCTCCAGGACATAAATTATCTCGATGGCCTCTTACACAGGGAACAACTGTTGTCAGGTGCTGTTAACTTGTCAAAAGCACTTAAGAGTGTATTTACAATGCATCAAAGCTTGTCTGCATTGACGGATCCTACTTTTTGATGTGAAATTCATAGTAGCAATCCTTTGTGGCACTTAGGCAGAGGAAAATTCCGCATTTGCGACAGCAAACTCGAGACTTTGAAGCACAACCTGTGTTTCAGCACCTTTGCAGGAAGTTGGCACTGATGTGAATGGGCCAGTGGTTATTGCCATCAAACCTTGTGGAATTTGTTGGCAGGGGCATACCGACATGTGATTTTCGGACAGGATTTGGAGAGCTGATGCTTGGTCTTCCCCTCCTGTTTGGCGCAGTCCTGTTGCTTGAACTCAAACTGCGTGCAATGTCTGATTGAAATTCCATAACATCTTTTATGTCCTTTTGGGGCAGTCCTTCTGTATTTGTGTCACAAATGTACTCAAGCCAGCTGTTGCACACTGCGAAGCAAATGAAGTGGGCGACAACTCTTACTGGCCATTTCTTCGTCTTTGCTTTCAGGGGATAGAGCGACATCAAAAAGTCGGACTTGTCGATGCCACCCACGAATTGATTGTACTCGGCGATTACCTACGGACAATCGATGTCGACATGTGCCTTGGCAGCTTCGCTCCATCTCTTCACCTTAGTGATGTTGCCTAGTCCTAGAACTGTAGAGACCATGTTGACTGGGCCAGTGTCGTGCCAGCGAACAATGACGACGTCTTCCTCTTCGGAAATCTTGAAGTCATAGCTCCACGCCCTTCCTTTTTCAATTCTTTTTCGATTTTGAGCTCACAACCTAGAATTCTGTTGGCCCTAATCGTACCACAGGCCAAAATACCCAGCAATTTCTGCTCTCGCAAGAGCGGCACAGAGACAGCTTTAAGGCGTCATGTGTACAATTGTACACACTCATATTTCACTGCACGGCACCGAGCCATCCTTAACAAAAACCGAAAAAAATTCTTGTTTGCAGCAAGCCATAACCGTATGTGTTAAGCTGATATGAATATCACTTTCGTAAATAAATTTTACGCGAGCAAAAACAAAAATAATCGGAGTGCACTCACATGCCGATCCATAAAAGGTGGAGGCGTCCATCTTGAGTGATTGTTTTGACTTGTGCTTTGCTGTAAAAAACCTAGATGGCGCTAGCTGTCCACTAAGGAAGCATGTCGCAATGCTCACGTGGTGTTATCCAATTTGAAGCAAAGGAGCGTGCGCGACGTGGTGCCAAATTTAATGTGTACAATTGTACACACCGCCGCTGAAAGGGATAGAATGATTTCTAAACGGTTCTGGCTTAATGTTCTGGAATCTGACGTGTGCAGGCTGCCGTGAACTCGGCTAGGCTAGGCTAGACAGGCGTACCGATGACCTTTCACCATTGCAACTGCATGCTCGTGATCTACAGTAGTACAAACGGTAACTCTGGAAAACTAATATAAGTGTTAATGTAGAAGAAATAAATGGACGCAAATTACAACCTTTTTTTTTTTACCTGATGAAAATCTCTATTTGAACTTTGCAACTGTTGTTGTTACGTTATTTTTTCTTTTTGTTTATGTGACGCTGCAACCCTTCACATCACTTTTTTCTCTTCCTTTAGCGCTACAAATTTGTTTTCTTGTTTTTGCAAGTGGGAGGAGGGGGGCTCTCACTAGAAAGTCAGCGTGAGGCATGTCGGTAGAGTCAGTTAAAGTCAGTTTAGTATATCTCAAATGCCTGAAAACATGCCTAAATTATCTGCAGTGTACTGGTTTCGCTGATGGTGGCAGGTGGCATGGCATAGTATTTCTTAGTGGTTCTAACATCGTGGTTTCGGAGTCTCTCGTTGCAAGTGCCCATTAACACGGCTACACGATATATTTTCGGTGAATTGGAACAGCACTTAAATGTAGTGTGGAAAAAAAAAAAGAAAATAAGAAAATGAAAAAAAAAAACAAGTTTCAGTACTTTCCATGAATTTACAAGCCGCATATGGAGGGAGGTACACCTAACAGTTCATGGTCTCAGCTGCCAGTCTTATGCATCGGAGAAGTCTTTCTGAACAAGACAGAACTGGTACTGATGCGCTGCACAAGGCCGAGACATTGCATGTGAGGAGGGTGCATTGACAGAGACTTTCGCTCAAAGGCAAATTTTCAGTGGTGAGACGGGCTGCCAAACAATAGTTCTGAGCCGCACGTAAAATAGGCGACCTTTGAAGCGGCCTTGCTCTGTGGTTAGAAAGCACTTATACGATGCCTCCTTTAAGCTACAGCATAAGTGTCTGTGATCAGTTAGGCATTGCTTATACATTGACGTCCCTTTTGCCTTTGTACTTGCAATACATGCAATTTATCAGTTGCAAATACATGTGATCTACAATCGTACAAACAGAAACCAGCGAAAACGAACACACACACACACGCACACATGCATGCGCACACACACACACACAAACACACACACACACACACACACACACACACACACACACACACACACACACACACACACACACACACACACGTATGTATACGTGGAAACTTTCGCTCCCGAATGAATCGGAAGGCTCCGTCACTTGGTTCTCTGCGACACAGAGCTCATACCGCTACTCTCGTTGCTCAAACCGCTACTCGTGGGCACTAGTTAGAATCAGTTAGCGCAGGACAGGGGTAATTGGAGATCGCAGGGAGAGGCCTTTGTCCTGCAGTGGACATAAAAACAGGCTGATGATGATGATAATGTGATCAGTATATCAAAGACCATTCCACAGTGCGAGTGACTTGTGATATTCGTGTGCAAAAATTAAGTAAACTTTTATGCGTTCGACACGGCCTTGGAGAAGCAAATTCGTAAATTTCCGCATTTCACAATCTTGGAAAACTGTTGGAGATGTGTAGTGGTGTTGGATGAGCTTCAGATAGGCATATCTTATATTTCAAATGATTGATACATATCTAACTATTTTACACTTTCCTTCGAGCTGGACATATCCTGAATTGTCTGTATAACTGCATATGGGAAGACCTGATGAATGAGATTGGCAACTGAGGGAGGATGTAGCGCAATCCTTTGCTCAAAGGTCATGGCTGGAAGATGTGACCTCTGCAAAAGCTAATGTGCTTTGTCTTTTTGCACTTGCCACGGTGACTTAGTGGCTATAGTGTTGCGCTGCTAAGCACGAGGTCGTGGGCTCAAAGCCTGGCCACGGCAGCCGCATTTCGATGGGGTGAAATGCAAAAATGCCCATGTCCTGTGCATCGGGAGCACACTAATGATCCCCTGGTGGTCAAAATTAATCCAGAATCCCACACTACGGTGTGTCTCATAATAAAATTGTGGTTTTGGCACGTATGACTCCAGAATTCAATTTAATTACTTATCTTTCTGCACCGCTAATGCATTGCACACATGGAAAATTAGTTGCATTTAGAAGATAGTGTAGAAACCCACCTATAATATCCCATATTTGACCAGCCTAATATCTCTTACATAATATATTGACGTCCCAAAACATTATTCTGTGTGCCTTACTTCATGGCTTGGAGTCAAGGCAGCACCATCACAAAAGTGGATGTGGCAACACATTTGCTTAGGCCTGCATGCTATGCCAGTGAGACCATAAGGTCAGTGAGACCTGGCAGCAAGCATAGAAACATCCCACTATCAGTATATTCAGGTTTTTATGTTAATAGTTTTTCGCAGCTTAGCTTACCTTTAGGCAGGATACTGACCTATGCACCAGTATTTATTTGTAAATTTTGGACCAATTTTTTAACCTTAAAACCAGGCATTTTCTACACGTGTCACTATTGTATGTTGAGCTCATTTCTGAAAGCACAGTAAAAAAGTATTTTTTTGTAGTGGTGTAACTTTTTGCCATAAAGTTCAGACAGACAGATCCAAAAGAGTGACCTATGAATTTGCGTTAAACTTGGCCAGAATGCAGAGACCAGTGTTTCGAGCTTCCTCCTCCAACTGGGCTTTCTTTTCTGCACTGCAACGACAATAATAATTATAATAATGCTTTATTTTTGAAAATTCATTATACAGAAATGAATGTATGATGACAAGATATGGCTTCAGTTGTCTGTGTTCCAGAAATTCTTTTGATTCTTCTGTGGTCTCAAAGTGAATTCGAAGGACGGCCAGCTCCTGTAAAACCTCTTCAAAGCTTTTGTTGAAGCACATGTCCATGGCCGCATCAGTGTCGGGGCACAGTAACTGCTGTTGAGAGACTTGGCCACATTTTTTTTTGTTTTTTTTTTTTTTGCCAGTGAAACAGCATTCTTTTTCTCGTCAGCCTCTCATAAGTAGGAAGTGTAGCCTTCACCTCAGCAGGTGGAGAATGAGCTGGTGCTGACTCGGCCAGGGTTTGATTGTTGTTTCACCAGGGCAAAACTTGGGAAAATGAAACCTCTACAGCTACCATACCTCAAGTTTTCACAGTTTTCTTCTGGTTGGAGAAATGCCTTGATTTTGTTATACGTGAAAATGAAAGGTTGAAGCGTAGCTTGGCAATAAGAAAAATAATAAATAAATGAAAAGTCTATTTCTGACCGGCATTGATTTTTGACAGCTTGCACCTTCTCTCTTGATAAAATTAAAAGATATTGGGGCAAAGATTTTTGCTGAAGCGACTACTAGAACCGAGCCTATAGAATTATTGTGTTGTGTGCAGGGGGGGACAGTTGGGAGATCCCCTTTGAGGCCATCGGTCATCTCCAGTTTGTGGGCAGTGGAGCCCAAGGTGCTGTCTTTGTCGGCCAGCTGCATGATGAAACAGTGGCTGTCAAGAAGGTCACCAGCTTGGCCGAGACTGACATCCGCCACCTGCGGAAACTCAATCACCCCAACATTGTGGCTTTCAAGTGAGTGCGGCGTAATGTGCCACCTCCTGCGCTTGGTTCACACTGTTGCCACTCCATTGCCTTGTGTAGGGCCAGCTGAATCAGAATAACTAAAATAGGAGACAGCTTGGAAGCGGTGGACATTTTTGTAATAATTGGTATTAAATTATCACTAAATTTTAATTCTAGGGACATGCAACTGTAGAATTCTAATTGTCCTGTACCCGCAGCATGAGCTTTTGCTATAAACTCTCTGAATTGCTTCGCACGAAACATAGAAGCAGCTATTTGATGTCTAAAAGATGTCTTGAATGGCTAATTCAGAAGTCTAGTAGCTGTCTTGATAAGACATTTTGTAGCTGTGGATGTCTAAAAGTACTTCAGTAAGCCTTGCTAACGTTGCGCTAATGGACAGCTTGACAAGAAGAACTGAAGACCTTTATTAGACATTCGCTCAAATTTTTGTGGCAGCTGTTACAGTAACACGAAGTTTGCAGACAGTTACATTTTATATTAAACGAGGCATGGACATCAGTTTATATTGTCGAATAGGGTGATGCATAGGTAGTTTTTCCAGATGTGAACTATAGGAATAGTGTAGTACAGCCTGATTGGTCAATTAGTGCATTTTACTTCGACCAATCAATTTAATGCCACCTGTCAGAATTATTTTGAAAATAAAACAGGCTCTGTATTGTTTGCTGATATCATGCCAATGTGCGCCCATTGACTGAAACAAGAATGCCACCTCTGCACGAAAAATGTCATTGTTCACAAAACTTTGCCCTGCTGGGTCTCCACTGAACTGAAATAGTTTCTAACAGGGAAACATTTTGTCATTGATGCTGTGGTTCAGGCAAAAATTACATCATCTGGTTTCAGCTACAGGCGGCAGGATAGCATGACACCAGTATACGAAGCAACGCTGTGCTACAATGAATTCATAGTAAATAAAGGGTAGTTCATAGCTGGAAAAACGCTCTGTGCATCACTCTATCTGGTAATATAATTTTTTCCCTGATGTTCATGCCTCATTTAAAAGTAAATTGTAACTTACTTTGTGGGTGCTCCTTGTATGGTATCACCATATGCTTGTATAGCATACCGCAGAAATGAGGGCCAGTTCTTCGGCATACCACCCTTTAGTGAATTCCTTGCATGTTGCATGTTACCGGAACTGTATGTCGAGTTTTTCCTGCAGTGCATAAAACATGATTGCAAGCGAAAATGTAGCAAGGCATCTACTTCACATCATGTGACATAAACAAACTTTCATCATCATCATCATCAGCCTGGTCAAGGCCTCTCCCATACTCCACCAACTACCCCGGTCATGTACTAATTGTGGCTATGTTGTCCCTGCAAACTTCTTAATCTCACCTGCCCACCTAACTTTCTGCTGCCCCCTGCTATGCTTCTCTTCCCTTGGAATCCAGTCCGTAACCCACAATGACCATCGGTTATCTTCCCTCCTCATTACATGTCCTGCCCATGCCCATTTCTTTTCCTTGATTTCAACTAAGATGTCATTAACTCGCGTTTGTTTCCTTACCCAGTCTGCTCTTTTTATATCCCTTAATGTTACACCTATCATTCTTCTTTCCTTAGCTTGTTGCGTCGTCCTCAATTTAAGTAGAACCCTTTTCGTAAGGCTCCAGGTTTCTGCCTTGTATATGAGTACCGGTAAGATGCAGCTATTATACACTTTTCTCTTGAGGGATAATGGCAACCTGCCGTTCATGATCTGAGAATGCCTGCCAAACGCACGCCAGCCCATTCTTATTCTTCTGATTATTTCAATCTCATGATCCGGATGTGCAGTCACTACCTGTCCTAAGTAGATGTATTCCCTTACCACTTCCAGTGCTTCACTATTTATCGTAAACTGCTGTTCTCTTCCGAGACTGTTAAACATTACTTTAGTTTTCTGCAGATTAATTTTTAGACCGACCCTTCTGCTTTGCCTCTCCAGGTCAGTGAGCATGCATTGCAGTTGGTCCCCAGAGTTACTAAGCAAGGCAACATCATCAGTGATTCGCAAGTTACTAAGGTATTCTCATTAACTCTTATCCACAATTCTTCCCAATCCAGGTCTCTGAATACCTCCTGTAAGCATGCTGTGAATAGCATTAGAGAGATCGTATCTCCCTGCTTGACGCCTTTTTTTATTGGGATTTTGTTGCTTTCTTTATGGAGCACTACGGTGGCTGTGGAGCCGCTATAGGTATCTTCCAGTATTTTGACATACGGTTTGTGTACACTCTGATTTCGTAATGCCTCCATGACTGCTGAGGTTTGGACTGAATCAAATGCTTTCTCGTAATCAATGAAAACTATATATAAGGGTTGGTTATATTCCACACATTTCTCTATCACCTGATTGATAGTGTGAATATGGTCTAGTGTTGAGTAGCGTTTATGGAATCCTGCCTGGTCCTTTGGTTGACAGAAGTCTAAGGTGTTCCTGATCCTATTTGCAATTACCTTTGTAAATACTTTGTATGTAACGGACAGTAAGCTGATCGGTCTATGATTTTTCAAGCCTTTGGCGTCCCCTTTCTTATGGATTAGGATTATGTTAGCATTCTTCCAAGATTCCAGTACGCTCGAGGCATTGCGTATACATGGTGGCCAGTTTTTCTAGAACAACCTGCCCACCGTCCTTCAACAAATCTGCTGTTACCTGATCCTCCCCGGCTGCCCTCCCCCTTTGCATAGCTCCCAAGGCTTTCTTTACTTCTTCCGGAGTTACTTGTGGGATTTCAAATTCCTCTAGACTACTTTCTCTTCCATTATCGTCATGGGTGCCACTGGTACCGTATAAATCTCTATAGAACTCCTCAGCCACTTGAACGATCTCATCCATATTAGTAATGATATTGCCGGCTTCGTCTCTTAACGCATGCATCTGATTCTTGCCAATTCCTAGTTTCTTCTTAACTGCTTTTAGGCTTCCTCCGTTCCTGAGACCATGTTCAATTCTATACATATTGTACTTCCTTATGTCAGCTGTCTTACGCTTGTTGATTAATTTGGAAAGTTCTGCTAGTTCTATTCTAGCTGCAGGGTTAGAAGCTTTCATACATTGGCATTTCTTGATCAGATCTTTCGTCTCCTGCAATAGCTTACTGGCATCCTGTCTAATGGAGTTACCACCGACTTCTGTTGCACATTCCTTAATGATGCCCATAAGATTGTCGTTCATATCTTCAACACTTAGGTCCTCTTCCTGAGTTAAGGCCGAATACCTGTTCTGTAGCTTGATCCAGAATTCGTCTATTTTCTCTGTTACCGCTAACTCATTGATTGGCTTCTTATGTGCCAGTTTCTTCCTTTCTCTCCTCAAGTCTAGGCTAATTCGAGTTCTTACCATCCTATGGTCACTGCAGCGCACCTTGCCGAGCACGTCCACATCTTGTATGATGCCAGGGTTAGCGCAGAGTATGAAGTCTATTTCATTTCTAGTCTCACCATTCGGGCTCCTCCATGTCCACTTTTGGCTATCCGGCTTGCGGAAGAAGGTATTCGTTATCCGCATATAATTCTGTTCTGCAAACTCTATTAATAACTCTCCCCTGCTATTCCTAGAGCCTATGCCATATTCCCCCACTGACTTGTTTCCAGCCTGCTTCTTGCCTACCCTGGCATTGAAGTCGCCCATCAGTATAGTGTATTTTGTGTTGACTTTACCCATCGCCGATTCCACGGCTTCATAGAAGCTTTCGACTTCCTGGTCATTATGACTGGATCTAGGGGCGTAGACTAAAGTCCCTCTATAATAAGGTAGCGACATCTGCCGCGCGCGCCACCTAGGAAGTTCATGTAGCAGACGGTGCCCAAGCTAAACTGCGGTGCCGCGGCATTCACGAGCTGAGAATATATGTGCACACGCGCAGAAATAAAACCTGCTGTTGCCTGAGTGTGGTGAAAAACGAAAGAAGGACCCGAACGTTTAAATCTAGTCCTTTCATTTCAAATGAGTGCTGAAAAAAAAAAAACGCTCAAGAGAGTGGAATGAGTGCTTGATTGCCTCGATTCCGCATGTTTACTTTTCGTTCATTTGCACTCAATCACCGCGCGAGCCTTGATGATTGCTTGCGCTGAATCCCATTTGCTCTGCGAATTCCTTTGCTTGTAAGTGTGCTGCGTACACATAAAGGTTACTTTGAACGAATAATTCGTGTAAAAAAGGCTGACAGTCACTTGGACCATTCAACATAACGTCGCGGAAACGTCCGACCTTCACGGCGACTAAACAACATCCTGTGTGTGTGTGGAAACGAGTGCACCAACAGTCTTCTTGCCGCTGAGTGTGTCTGTCGTGTAGTGATTACACAACGACTGTTGTGTTTTGTGGCTTAGTGCTACGAGCCAGTGCAACTGTCATAACATTCTGAAGCGGCGGTATGGATCGTGTCAGCGAGTCTCCTCGATCGTGTTCGGGCTGCCAGCGCGATCTAATCTCACGGCACGCCTACATAGAGCGTAGTGAGTGTGCGTGTGTGAATGCGGTTGACTGTTCCCGTGAACTGTGAGATGTCGCCACGTAAACTTGAATCATGACCTGCATTGTTGTGTTTATGCCTTTTCGCCCCCGTGCACCGCTAAAGCCCTGTAAGAATTAGAGGGTCCTTATAGGAAACGCACGCGGATTAGCCTAGCTATTACTGCACTGTGTTTTGCTGGTGATCCGTGTATCGCTTCTGGCATTTTTCTTATGTTAATTTGCAGTTGTGTGTTTTTCATCAGTAAAATGGCATCGCCAATTACTGAAACATCTTCGAGTGTAAGGGAAACTTGGCAGTAACGAGCTCGCATGTGTATGTAATGTACTTTGATATACTGTATTATACTTTATTATTGGATGGCCAGTAGCAGTGGCTATGCAGTATTTGTTTTAAAAGCAGAGTGATGCAGGCACTTAGGAATATATTTATTCACATATGCAATACACAAAATACGATTAGGATATGCAGAGTTGGAAATGACTTATTGGTCATATTGTAAAGTGTGGTTAACAGCACACGCACAAACACAGGAAAGTGTAAAAGTAGAATTCGCTGATGAAATTTGTGATTATTTATCGCGCGTAACGCAATGCGGACATTTGTGAGCGAGTTAATGCGCTTCTGCCCCACTATTTACTTGCATGCCAGGTCATACTGCACTTGCTAAGTCGGCGGGCTCATAATGCATTAAAATCAATAATATCCACAAACTTCGGCAGTCAACATTCATGCGTGCGAATGAAATACTATTGCAGCTCTGCACGCACACGTGTATACTTTCTCTCGCACCTTCGTATCACTCTACGTTACTTTCCTCGCACAGTCGTGCAGTTACCGACGGTTCAAAGCCCTTCCGTCCAATTCTGTGCAACTAAACTTTTTTTCTGGTTAGGTTCTGGTTGCTGCGCGGGATGCAAAATAACTTCTTGCCATCCTTCATGCGGTTTCGGCACCCAACCGCATGACAACAAGGCATTTCGGCCCTCCCGGAACGAAATTATCGCAGCAATGTGCATAACACAACAGGCGAAACGCATGCACTTTGCCTGGCATGCAGGAACTTTCATGGTGGCAAAGGGGCGGAGCAAGGTCACATGTCACTGATCAGCCTATCGCTGGCGTCGTCGGCTGGATCAACACCTTTCTCTACTTTGGAATCATTGAGGGACCTTAGTGTAGACCTGTACGACCTTCAATTTGTACTTCTTATTAAGTTTCACAACTAGACCTGCCACCCTCTCATTAATACTGTAGAGTTCCTGTATGTTACCAGCTATATCCTTATTAATCAGGAATCCGACTCCTAGTTCTCGTCTCTCCGCTAAGCCCCGGTAGCACAGGACGTGCCCGCCTTTCAGCACTGTATATGCTTCTTTCGTCCTCCTAACTTCACTGAGCCCTATTATATCCCATTTACTGCCCTCTAATTCCTCCAATAGCACTGCTAGACTCGCTTCACTAGATAACGTTCTAGCGTTAAACGTTGCCAGGTTCAGATTCCAATGGCAGCCTATCCGGAACCCAGGATTCTTTGCACCCTCTGCTGCGTCGCAGCTCTGACCGCCACCGTGGTCAGTTGCTTTGCAGCTGCTGGAGACTGAGGGCCGGGGTTTGATTGTTGTGTTCATATAGGAAGTTGTGGCCAAGTAATGCACCAGGGTGGCCAATCCTGCTCTAATGAGGGAGTGCATTACTGGTTCTGGTCACCAGGATCAGGCCACACTCCAGGCCTGTTTATGCAATTTCATCAACACGCTGATTTTTTTTTTAATCCGGTGGAAAATTGTGCGGCACTGGGATTCGAACAACGGTCCTCTTGCACGCGAGGCGGATGTTCTACCTCTACGCCACCGCTACATCCTTCATAAATAAATAATAAAGTCAAACTTTATTACCTAATAAATTACAAGAGATGTAGAAAGTGTAATTAGCAAGAGTTACAAATAGCAGCAAAAGTGATCATGCATGAATCTTGAAGATGATTGTCGCTACTGCCAGAGCAGGCCAGCCTTCGTAGGAGAGCACTGACTGCCCGCAAAAGCATGCTGTCAGAGGCCACACGTGAAGGCTCTTGTGTCTCAACACAGCAGTTCTTGCAGACACACGCAAGCAATATTTGTACAGAAGAGGAAAAAAAGGTGAGGGAGGAAATGAGAATGTGCAAATTGGAACTTCAGTCAGCAATATGTGTCAAGCAAGAAGTTCGGCTCACATTAAAAATAAATTTAAGCACACCTTTCTCTTAAATTATGGGGCTCTTAAGGTATGTATGTGATGATTTTTAAGATTAGTAGTATATTTCGTGGCATATAGTTATTAAATCGCAGATCAGATTCCAACAAAGTCAGCCTTCAAATTAAATATGGTGTTTTGCAGTTAAAAA
Organism: Dermacentor variabilis; assembly: GCF_050947875.1. Taxonomy (NCBI): domain Eukaryota; kingdom Metazoa; phylum Arthropoda; class Arachnida; order Ixodida; family Ixodidae; genus Dermacentor; species Dermacentor variabilis. The sequence goes on from NW_027460280.1 coordinate 467,300, forward strand.
GGCACTTATCAACTTGTTATACAAGTCTGAGAACCTTCCTGCAAAATATTGTTACCCAAAAGCTACAAGAAGAACAGAGGAAGAGAGCAGGAACTTCAGTTTACAAAACTAGGTATCGCAATCTGCTTCCAGGTGAAAGGGTTATCCTTGCGCAACAATGAAGTCAGAAGGTAGGCAGTATCGGCAAAGTTGGGCACAAAACGTCGGAAGTACAAGCAAAGACTCAAGGAGCTCCTCAGCACGCGTTGTGATTGCAGTTGTTTAAAGCCGCTAACTGCAGCGACCTTCTGTGGGTCTGGTCGCACCCCCTGCTGGTCGACTAGATGTCCAAGTACCAGCGCCTCTGGTTGGCCAAAGTGACATTTCTTGGAGTTGAGGGTAATGGCAGCTTGTTCAAGGCATGTCAGAACAACGTCCAGACGATGGTTGTGCTCTGCAAAAGTGCGGCCAAAAATGACGACAACGTCTAGATAACACAAACAAACCTCTTATTTCAGGCCGCGCAGTGCCGTGTCCATAAACCTTTCAAATGTTGCAGGTGCATTGCACAAGCCAAACGGCATGACATTGAATTCAAACAAGCCATCTGGGGTCACAAAAGCAGTTTTCTCTTTGTCAGCTGAATGCACGGGTATCTGCCACTAGCCTGATCGGAGGTCTACAGATGAAAAGTAGGATGCAGAATGAAGGCAGTCGATAACGTCATCGATCTGGGGAAGTGGCTACACATCCTTTTTCGGCACAGAATTGAGACGCCGTTAGTCGACACAAAACCTCCAGGAGCCATCTTTCTTTTTCACGAGGATGACCGGCGCAGCCCAAGGGTTAGAGGAATCTTGGGTGACTCCCTTTGCTAGCATGTCGTCGATCTGTTAAACGATGATCTTGCCCTCTGATGCGGACACGAGGTAAAGCTTCTGCCTCATGGGATGCGCGGACCCATGTCGATCTTCTGGCGAGCCCGCGTAGTTGAAACGCGAACTTTTATAGCATTCTGCACGAAATCAAATAATGACGCATGCTTGCTAAGGACGCTGACCAGGGCTTGACGCGTCTCTGAAAACTTGTTGATTATATTATAAGGGCGACGAGTCTTCAGTGACACCATGGTCAGCCCCATGCTCTTGGGATTCATGTGATGTATCATCAGTCAAAGCGCCTATGCTGAGACTAGTATCCACTTCAAAAAAGGCAAGTCGCATACCGTTGGGTAGCACAACAGATTGGGAGGCTAAATTTGACACCCACAGTGTATTTGTTCCACAGGCCACAGAGAGGACGCATCGAGGTACGAGCACACTTTTCCTCACAACCATCGAAGGCACAGGTTCAACACTTGCATCAAATGCATCGGCGTTGACACTGCAAGCAGCAACTCGAACTCTGGATAAGGAATGTGCCGGTAAGACAGCATCTTCAATGACGGCGAGAGCACATGGTAGCAGGTTGCAGGTTGCAGGTAACAGGTAGCAGGCTGGTCGACAAGAGGAGACAGGAAGAGCTCGCTACACACGAAACCGTCACCACGGTTGAGTTGGTTTTCACTAACTGCGGCACAACGCCAGGCCTACAGTCAACAGTGGCACTGCACTGTTGTAGGAAATCGAGGCCAAGAATTACGTTGTGAGTGGATTGAGCAAGCACTGCAAATTCGGCTTGATACACATTATCGAAGAAATAAACTTTTGCTGTGCACACTCGAATAAGTCGGAGAAACTCTCCACTCACAGCACGAAATGCATTAGCGTTATCGCAGAGAAACATTACTTTACGGCCTAGTCGGGTTTTGAAATCCAGGCTGATATCGGAGACACTCGCTCCTGTGTCCACTAAGGCCAACGTAGCAACATTGTTCACTAAAACACGAATCTTGTTATGACACATGGTGACTGGCAGAGGCATACGGGCGTGTAGCTGATGACTGGCGACCTCACCTCCACTGGTCGCGCGTGCGCGCGCCTAGTTTCCTGGAGGCGGTGACGTGAGACATCGTCACGGAGATGGAGACTTGCGCTGGCGTGAAGGCGGTGGCATCAAGCTCTGCACAGAAGCTGGTGATTCACTATAGGAATTCACCTGGTGGTTTGTCCTGCTATCAGAGTTGGAAGGCCAGCATGTCCCGTCGCCGTCCCGATTGCTACGCCAATAAAAAGTGCGCGGTCGCTCATGGGACGTTGGTGACGTGCGACGACGATGAGGACAAAATCTGCCGACATGACTGCAAATACCGCATTGGAAGCAGATGGGGTGCTCGCGGGACACACCGAAATTGTCAGTAGCAGGATAACTGGCACAGCCGTCCCACTCTTGAGAAACTGCAGGTGGTCTGGGTGAGTAACCATCGTGGAACTGATAACTGGGATGCGCATTCATAGTAGGATTTGGTGCTCTTGAACGAGGAGCGAAGTTGTAGGCGTCTGTGGAGACTGCGTTGATGGATATCTCGCGGAAGTCGCAGTGAGAAAAGGGCTCTCGAGCCCGCGGAGTCAAGAGGGAAGCCACCTCACCTCGGTCAAGCTCTTCATGCGCCACTTAGCGAATAACTGACGCAAGGTCGGATGGAGCTGGGATCACATCAGCATTGGCGACGTCAGTTACGTTGGCCAGGCAGCTGAACTTCAGTGTGATACGCCGAGCTTTCAAGGCTTCATATGTACAGCAGTGCCGAATGATGTCACTTATGGAGTCCAGACTGTCTTTTCCAATGAGGAACTGGTACACGTCCTCAGCGATCCCTTTTAAAAGATGACCAACTTTGTCCTCTTCTGTCATCTGAGGGTCCAGGGCCTTGTACAACTTCAGCACTTCCTCGATGTACGTCGTGCAGGTTTTGCCGGGAACTTGGGCTTGGTGCATTAGGGTTTGCTCTGCACGCTTCTTTTTAGCTGCCGGATCTCCGAAGCACTTCCTGATTTCATCTACGAACTTTTCCTGACGTCATCATGCTTTCTTCGTGGTTTTCAAGCCACACAGACGTGGTTCCCTTGAGGAATAAGGCAACGTTGTTAAGCTGGGCGGTGGCATTCCAGCCATTGAACCAGCTTGCACATTGGTAAAAGCTGAGCCGTCTGTCCACGTCTTCCCCGGCTTTTCCGGCGAAGGTTCGTGGTTCGATGTAGGGCTGCCCTGGGTAGCTGGAAGAAGGTGGTGGGTTGTCACTGTCGGAAGCAATCGGTGGTGGCAGACTGGCAATTCGGCGACTTCGGCGAAGCTCCACGGATTGCGCTTCTGCGAGCGGTTCATCGTCATTCTTCAGGGGCGCCATTGTTTTACCCCGCACCGTCCACCAAAACTGTTACGATGGGGTGTGTTTATTTAAATATGAATTGATGAAAACGAGCCGCGCCGACACCGAGCCACTGCAATGACAAGCGCACTTCGTTCTCCTTCTCCTCTGTTCTTCCTGTAGCTTTTGTATAACAATATAATTAGTTTAAAACAGTTCTCCATTCTGCAGGTAAATGATGATAAGGTAAAAAGTTAAATATCATTTTATATTGTTAAACCAAAAGCAAGTTTTGCATTTTGCACTGTCTAGCTGTTGCCTTTTTTTCAGACTTAAACATGACATAGTACAGGGTAAGCAGGTAGCATGCAAAGAAGAAGTGGTGATAAAGAAGTATCCCAAAGCAACACTTCTAGGGCTGGATCAATCACTTTTGATATATCTTCATGTGACCCTGATTGGCTTTTGGGCAATACATCACAACAATGATGCATCACCTTAAGTACGACGAAGGCGCTAAATAAAATGACGGATGAAGGAAGACGACACGAGACAACCACTCAGTGCTCAGGGGTCACTCAGTGCTGAGTATAATATTATATATATATTACTTATTATATATGACCATATATTATATCACCATTTTTTACCCAGTCCATTACTGATACGTAGTTCAGTTCCAAATGACTGGAAGATTAGTAAAGTGGTACCAGTATATAAGTCAGGCAGCCACTCTGATCCTTCCAATTATCGCCCCATTTCCCTAACGAGTATTCCCTGTAAACTCCTAGAACATATAATATATTCGCAAATAGCATGTCATCTCGGTGATCATTCCTTCTTTTTTCACAATCAGCACGGTTTCCGGCCTGGTTTATCATGTGATACACAGCTTTTTGAATTTATTACTGAACTTCACCTCAACTTAAACTCATCACTTCAAACTGACGTCATATACCTAGACTTTGCCAAAGCATTTGACTGTGTTTCCCATCAGTGGCTTTTGGCCAAATTTTCATGCCTCGGTCTCGACCCTCTCGTACTGTCATGGATCCATTGCTTTCTTATTAATCGATTCCAGTACACAGCTGTCGGAAGTCATTGCTCAACCACTGCTAGCGTCATCTCCGGAGTACCACAGGGGTCCGTCCTCGGTCCCCTTCTCTTTCTTATCTTTATAAACGACCTTCCTAAGGGCATATCATCCAATATCTGACTTTTTGCAGATGACTGCATAATCTGTCGTTGCATTACAGGCCCAACCGACCATGCAATGCTCCAAAAAGACTTACATTTATTAGAAACCTGGTGTTCCAACTCTCTAATGAAACTTAACATCTCCTAATGTAAAGTTATGCAGGTGTCCTGTAAACACTCCAACAAGGATCACCCGTACTTTTTATACTAGACAGCCCTATTCACCGTTGAATCGTATCATTATCTCGGTATCACTATTAATAGCAAGTTGACCTGGTCCGACCATGTAACAAAATTGGCTACCGACACCAATAAATCACTTGGTTACGTTAGACATACCCTTGCGCTGTGCCCCTCATCCACAAGAGAACTAGCTTATGAAACTTTCATTCGAAGTAAACTTGAATACGCCTCAGCTATTTGGAGCTCACACCAAGCTTACTTAATTAATACATTAGAATCAATACAAAATCGTGCTGCTAGATTCATCACTTCCAGGTACAGCCGTGAAGAAAGTATCAGTGCAAATAAATCATCTCTAGGACTCGAATCATTGATGTTGCGTCAGAAAATAGCAAAACTGTTCCTTTTCCAGCGACTTAATTATAACTTCCCTGAACTGCATAGAAGTCTTCTAATCCCACCAACCCGTACATCTCGTCGCCTTTTTAACTCTTGCAGCATGCAGCGCTTGCATGGTTCAACATTTTCCTTTAATCAATCATTTTTGCCTAGTGCCATTGCAGAGTGGAACAATTTACTAGATAGAGATGTCAATAAGCGCAACCCCATTATCTTCAAGCAGCTGCTTACTGATCACCTTAAACCCTAACCTTATAATGACCGTACTGTGCCTTCATTGTTTTGCGATTGCTGTCTCACATTGTGACTGTTCTGCTGATTTGCTTTTGCATTCTATTCAGTGTGCCGCTTGTCTTTTCTCTCTTTTTTTTTGTTCTAATACGAATCCATAGGCTGAGTTTTGTAAGAAATTGTAACCATATCTGCGTTTCTATCCTTATCTTTTGTAACCCCCCCCCCCTTATGTAATACCCCGACAGGGGTCCTTAAGGGAAAATAAATGATGATGATGATATTAGTACAGAACATCACGGTGCATCAGGGTACATAAGGCAATGTATTACTTCCAAGAATGCATTAACCTATTTTATTTGGACAATTGAATCAGGCAAAGAGTTCCACTGCTGAATTGCCCTGGGAAAAAAGACTATACCTGAAGCAGTCATTGTGCACTATGGAAAGAGGTATATACATATGTGTCTGTGCCGTGATGTTTTCTGCGTCTTGATTTGGAAGTACTTGTCGTATCTTATTTTCACATGGTTATGAATTACTAAGAACAGGAATTTAAGCCTTTCATACTCCGTACGTTTTTGCAGAGGTGGGAGCTCTGCTAATTTACATAATTCAGTTGGAGAGCGAAAATGGCGGTATTTGTTAAATGTAAACCTAGAAGTAAGGCACTGGACTTTCTCTAGTTTTAGACAGATACTTTGGGTGTAGGGATCCCATACTATTTTTGCGTACTCAATTATGGGTCTTAGCAAGGTTTTGTAAGCTAAAATATTAATTTCAGGGGAGGCACAGTGCAGGTTACATCTCAGCCCCCACAATACTTTGTTAGCTTTTGCACAAAGTTCATTTACGTGAAGATTCTGACGCAAGTCGGGTGTAAATATAAGACCTAGGTATTTATGTTGTTTAACTCGAGCAAGTTCATGACCGTTGATACTGTATGAGAAATTTAAAATATTCCTTTTTCTAGAGATGGACATAAAAACCGACTTAGTTGGGTTAAGCTGCATTTGCCAGCGATCTCACCAGTTCTTAATTTTCTGTAAGTTTAGATTAATGTCGGCCTGATCACCTGGTGACTCTATTCTCTTGTACAATATGCAGTCGTTGGCAAACATTCTTATTTGGGTAGTGATGTCATTTGGCAGATCATTTATAAAAACTAGGAATAAAAGGGGCCCTACGACACCACCCTGGAGTACTCCAGATACCAAGGGAGATAAACTAGATTGCTGATGTCCCAGTGGAACATATTGTTCTCTATGTGCAAGGTAGGAAGTAAACCACTGCGTAAGGGAAGAATTTTTCAAGGTAACACTGATTTTAAGCAAAAGCTTTTTGTGGGACACCTTGTCAAAGGCCTTTGCAAAGTATAAGAATATTATATCAGTTTGGCCGCGGGCATTAATTGTGCTAGAAAGGTCATGTACAAGTTCAATAAGCTGAGTGATGGTGGACAATCCACTGCGAAAGCCATGTTGACCTGGAAAAATTAATTTATATTCATCTAAATAGTTGAGCAGATATTTTTCAATAGAATAAGCGCCAAAATTGACGGCACACAAGAAGAAATACAGACAGGACAAGGCGCTGTATTTCTTCTTGTGTGCCGTCAATTTTGGCGCTTATTCTATTGAAAGCTATGCACCAACTAGCCCCACAACGTGTTTTATTGAGCAGATACTTTGACACAATGTGTTCTACAGTCGAACCCGACTATATCGAACCCGTATACATCGAATCATTCTATATATTGAACAATTTCTGGGCACGGTATAGTTACAATGAGTATATATAGCAAAAATTACATTTACATTGAACAAAAATAGCAGCGACTCCCGATATATCGAACGTCGAGCAGCGGAAAAGTGCCCCCAGAAGTTGGCTTTCCCTCGCGGTTGCAGGAAAACCCAACGGCGCGGCTCCATCCAACCGCTCTCCCTACCGTGACCGCACTGCTTCGGACGAGCCGTCGACACCCCCCTGCAAAAAAGGATCCTGGCCTGCCCGCAGCGCTTGCTGTGCCCTTGTCGTGCAAAATGGCGAAAGTGCGAGTTGTCTCGGTGTGTTCTGGTCCATTATGTGTGTGCCTTATGGGCCTTCTCCTGCAGTGTCGCCGTGATGGAAGCGGCAGAATTTGCCTTTTGTCGTGAAGCTCGAAATCGTAAATCGGGTCGAACGCGGTGAGAAGTCGGATGTATCCCCGCAGTATGAATGATTCCGAGGAACACTCTCAGGACGATCTTGAAGAATAAAGGGGAAATTAGGGCTAAAGCGGCCAAACTCTCGCCCCGGTGCCCGAGGCGCCCGATGCGTACGCGTGGCCGTGTACGAGTGGTTCATCCGAAATTGCTTCAGCCGTGCCAGCTTCCGCGTGCTTGGTGATGACTAAATTCTGACGAATGCGACACAGCCGTCGCCGGTGTTGCCAAAACTTGGAGCGAGCTGTCAGAATTTCCGGAAGCTGTTGACAAATCAACAGTGGATGAGTTTGTGAGTGCAAATAATGGTGTCGCAACCACGGGAGAGCCCGAAAACGAAGACTGCATTGCGGACATCGTACCGAGCACAAGTGAAAGGGGGCACAATGAGGAAAGAAACAACGGTCCTTCGCCTAGATCTTCCGAAGTCATTGGTGCGCTTGCACTAGTCTGGTGCTTCTGCGTGAATGCGGAAGGTTGCGGCCTCAGCTGCTTTCGACTCCTTAGACAATGTGGAGAAGTGCTTGCATCGCAGGCAGCGAAATTGCCCAAGCAGAAAGAAATGCAGCACTATTTCATGCGAAGCTAAGCTAGTTTCATCAATAAAGTGATTTTATAACTGGTATGTGCTTTTATGACATCTAATTATTCAGCAGGCATATATCGAATTATGCTTTATATCGAACTTATAGGCGTTCTTTTGCAAGTTCGATATAGCTGGGTTCGACTGTAGCATTTTAGAACAGGTGCTCGTGAGCAATATCGGTCCGTAGTTGCTAGTGCCAGAGGTTGGACCACCTTTATGTATGGGCACAATTTTTTCGCGCTTCCAGGCAGTGGGAAACGAGCCACTAGAAATGGATGATTGAAAAATTAGTGTTAAAAACTTGGATGTCCATTCGGCATATCTATAAAAGAATTCATTGGGGATTTCGTCAGGACCGGGACTTTTTTTATATTAACGAGAAGCAACAGATTGAAAACGCCTTCTTCTGTAATCTTGATATTCTGAATAGGAAGTCTGTCTGCATAATCATTGATGGTAGGCAAGATACTGTCATCGATGGTAAAAACTGAGGAAAAAAAAAGAGTTAAATGCTTCTGCTTGATCCTGGCTACTTTTGTCTGTGTGCATGCTACACGACTTAGCCATTAGATCCAAGTACCTCCAAAACTTATCTGGGGCTTCTTTGAGAAATCATTTCAGTGTTGAGTTATAAAAGTTAACTTTAGACGTCTTCAGGTTATGCTGGAGCTTTTTACCTAAAAGATGAATGTCATGTTTCTGTTCGATACTAGGACGGAGGGTGCAAGCCTTTCGCATACGTTTAAGCTTTCTTTTAGCGTGTATTATTTCCTGAGTTACCCAGGGGTTTCTTTTTCCTGCATGGTTAGAACGCTCAGGAATGAAATGTTGTATGCAAAATGTTGTCATATCATGGAAAAAGTTCCATAGTTCTTCAGTAGTACCAGATGATCTGCACAACTCCAAAAAAGAATAATATGGCTGCTTCAGATGTTCCAGTATTGCCAGGTCATTGGTAGCTTTAAAGTTTGGAATCAGAAGTTTCTCGTTCTCGCGCATGATATTAACATACACATCTAGTGTCATCGTAACCACTTTATGATCAGAAAGACCTTCAACAATTTCACACATGTTAACAAATGGGAACAACCAACCAGATCAGAATATTAAATCAAGGATTGAAGAAGTAGTTGGACCCACACGCGCACAAGCTGAGACGACCTATGTCAAATCGTAAAAAGAAAGCGATCTCAAGTAGTTCACAATTAGGGACGTCATGCCCCTCTACACAAAGTGTCGACCAATTAATTCCAGGAAGGTTGGAAGTCTCCTAATAAAATAATGTCTTCGTGCTTTAGGTGTGCGTCCATAGGGTTTCTTAGTTTATTAAGGACATTCACTGGGGAGTTTGGTGATCTGTACATAGCACCTACGAATACTGTACGATTATTAAGTTTGGTTTTAATCCAAATAGTTTCGACATCAGTGACATGCGGGAGAATACTGAACAATATGCAGTCTTTAATTAGCAGGGCAATTCTTCCTCCTCTCATTTCACGGTCTCTTGTCACGATTATCACTGATGATCACTGGGACACTGGCGTTTCGCTCCTGCTTCTGTCAGCGCCTTCTGTGCAAGCATAGAGGAATGGTTTCCAGGCGTCGTGTGCGTGCCTTGTGTGGAAAAAGATAACACGCCCTTGATCGTTGGAAGTTCCAGCGTGAAATTATTCAACATTAAAGCCAACTTATTAGGTTGCTTCCTATGAGTTCAATTTGTCTGTGGCAGCCAATGGTCACCGCACTTTTAACATGCTGTTTGGAATTTTATGCACTTTTAAACAAAAAGATCTCCCATAGTTCTTGAGTTAGACGTTGTGAATGCGTTTACCCAGGGTGTCTACAAACCGGGAAAACCGGGAATTCTCAGGGATCTTGAGTAGTCTGGAAAAACTCAGGCAATTTGTGCCTCTATCAGGGAAAATTAGCTGTAATTTTATTGAAAGGGTCGAAAGTCGCGGTAATGCTGGCTCGACTAACCGACAGGAATCCTAATGAATCGTCTTTGACGCCCTGTCGTTGGCTGGAGGAGTTGCCAATGTACATTCAACGACCGACTTTCCAGATTCCCGATAATTTGGACGGCTTCATAGCACCACCACATACACCATAGAGTCAATGTATCAGAACGCCTGTAGTTTCAGACGCAATAACTCTTCGCCGTCCGATTTTCCGGACATTTTGCCCTGACTGCAGGTCCGAAACGGCATTAATCAAAGCCACCACCGCTGCCATTTTGATTACCTCGCCGCCTCGAACCGGCGCTCTCGCACGCAGATCTACTGGCAATCGTAGCCACCACTGCTGCAACGCTAGGCCTAGCTGCTTCGATGTTCCCTATGAAGCTTCTTGCCGTTGGGTGCCACGTTTTTTATTGAAAGAATTCGCTGCTGTAACAATGGCACGGACTCCGCCTTTGTGGTCCTCTAGATTGGCTTAGAAGCTTGGAAAGCACAATGCGTTGCAGAATGCCGGTTTCCGAAAGTCAGCTTCGCCTCTGTACAGAAGTGTTACTTGGTGAAGCATATGCAAAAGTATTGCAGTGAAGCATAACATGTGTGGGAAGGGGCTATTTCCACGAGACACAGTATGTATTCCTTAATTATACACGCTTGCACCCGGTATTTCCAGTCACAGTATGAGCACCAATATGCCTAATACGTGTACCGACAGGCCTGCAGAGCGCTTTCGAATGTGCCCGTGGCGGATTGAGCCCTTAAGGGCAGTAAATGACATGCATTTATTTTTTCCAACTGGCCGATTTTTCGGACGTGGGCTGTGCAAATGACCAAGAAGATGGTTCAAATGGTCCGTGGGGCGAACGAGTGGCGGAAGGAGGACAAGAACAGAATGGACCTACGCATTGGGGAATGAACAGGAAAGGAAGGGTGCTGCTGCCATTTTGAGCTCAAAAACAAAATGTTGGCTGATGCCGAGATGCGGGTGTCCCTCATACAAACCAAAATAGACTCTTTAAAGCAGTGACACACAAGACTGAGTCGTCGTGCGCGGGCTGAGAGTATGTCAGGACAGTTGAGGTTGACTTACGAGTTGTTGAGGGAGAATCTGAATTGTGACAAAGTTCGGGCCTCATACCCATGAGCTTGCTATCAGTTGATAAAAATAGGTCGTATTCGAAAATATTTGCATTTGTATTTGAGAATGTCCGACTCCATTTGCGATTTTTTCGAAGACATTTTATTTGCTGTGCATTTTGCTAACCTCTCCCTTCTATCCTCTTTTTGAATAATATAAACGCTACTCCTTAGTATTCAAACTCAATGAAGTAGTCTTTTTCCTTTGTTTTTCACATGCTTATAGAGAGTCACAGCATCGGGCGACATTGTTTCAGCCCGTGTTGACATAAAACATAATTCTGTGTCACTCAGGGAATTTTGCAAAGGCACTCAGGGAAAACCTGGAAAACTCAGGAATTTGGAAATGTCAACTTGGTAGACAACCTGGTTTATCAAAATTGACTCTGGTGACACCAGTAGTGGGTTTTACCACAGGTAGAATATGTACTAGCATATTCCAGGTGCTTAGGTTATGTTTAGAAATTCTATTTTCAGTCTTATCATAGACCCAGACATCTATAGCCGCTTGTAGTCATTTCAAAACATTTTTAAGAGGTCCTGTGTTTCGTGGGTTGCATCAGTTTAGAAAAATAAGTACAGTAAACGACCGATCACTCGGATGCCTTTGCAGCACCGCCATGGTGCCCCTAGAGCCAATGTGTAAAAACGTCTGAAATTTCGGCTGCAAAAACCGTTCGCCGTCCAATTTTCCAGACTTTTTGTCCTTACCACCGGTCTGAAACAACATTGATCAACGCCATCACTGCCACCATGTTTATGATCTCGCCACTTCAAACAGGCGCTCTCGCACACAGATCCGCTGGCAGCCATAGCCACCACCGCAGCAACGCTAGGCCTAGCTGCTTCGACGTTTGCAACCAAGCTTTTTACTGTTGGATACCGCGTTTTTCATTAAAACAATTTGCCACTGTTAGCAATGATGCCGACTCTACCTTTGTAATCCTCACCAATAGCTTCAAAGCCTGAAAAGCACGACACGGAGTATGATTCTAATCAGTCTAAACTGGTCGAGAGGGGTGTAGCGGTTGGACGCCTTCTGGACGGAGTGCAGAAGAGCTGCATCGGCCGCATGGCGTGTAGATTAAAACAGCAAATTGAGAGGTTGCTTACAGCAGGTTTCCCTCTCTCGGTCATTAGGGCTGTTGCTGAAGCTGTATTGCGGAAAGTGAAGGGTCTTGCAAATCAGAAGTTGCTGACATCAGAGCGAAGAAAGCAACGAGAAGTAATGCCATGCATTCATAAAATCTCCCACAGCATTAAGAAGGTGGCTGAAAGGCAAAGTGTAAGCATTGTATTTTCCGCACCTTGCAAACTGGCTAGCCTGTTCACGAGAATTGGAAACGAGGGGACAGAGAGAGGGGCCTGTAAAATTAAACACGTGACATCCTTTATCGAGTGTGAGACTGGTATTGTTTACCGCATTCCATTGGCTTGTGGTAAAGTCTATATAGGCCAGACAGGTAGGTGTGTTAACAAGCGCCTGCAAGAACATAACACATCCTTGAGCAGGAACCAGGGAAGCAATGTGGCAGTTCATTGCCACGGCTGCAAGAAGTGTAAAAAAAGTGCGCCACTGTTTGGTTGTGTGACCATTTTAGGGCAAGGTAAGACTAGATATGAGCAGGAAATCTTAAAAGCCTTTCACATTGGAAATAAGAAAGAAAATTGTGTCAGTGATAAGTCTTTATGTTTAACCAACAAGGGACATGCTTACCTATCAGGTAAGTAAAAGGTGATTAAAGAACTGATGTTGATGCACAAGTCTTGGGAGGAGTAGAAGTTGCGCATGCATCGGCTGTTTTCGTGCGGCAATGTACTTTTCAAGGTATTAGAGAGTTTTTGTTTAGGGGATGCAAGCGGCTTGCGTACGCAAGAACTAGGGGCGACGGTACTGCGCATGCGCAGACCCAGACATAGCGATCTGCGCATGCGCAGTACCTTGGCCCCTAGTTCTTGCGTACGCAAGCCGCTTGCGTCCCCTAAACTAAAACTCTCTAGTATCAATGCGCATGTCTTGGGAGGAGTTTAAGATGTACGGCAATGTCAATTCCAATAAAGTATAGTTGAAAGTCCAGCATCTGTCCGTGTCTAATGCGTTTTCCTTGTGTGCGCGTCCTTTCTGTTTCGCTGGTACCCCCTTTTTCAAATTGTCATGGGACACAGCATGTATTCCTTATTTATACACGTATGCGTCTGCCATCTTCTGTCATGGTATGAGCACCGATGCGCCAAATAAGTGTACTGGCAGGCCTTCAGCACTATTTTGGACGTGCTTGTGGCAATTTGAGCCCTTGGGGTCAGTAAAAGGCATTAATTTGTTTTTTCGGATGTTCTTGCGGCCCCTTGGGAGTCTGAAAAATTGTGCTTTGACTACTTAAAGTCTGCGGTTGGAATGCATTTTTATTCTAATTAATGTTGTTATGGGGAGAAACTATATGCAAAAGATATATTTCCAAGGCAATTTGCACAATGCTGCAGCAGTGGTATCATGCCCAAAAGACTGCCACCTAGCAACTACCAGATAACTTCAAAGAGGTTCAGTGGCATGTGTGTTAGGCCACCAAGCCCCAACTCAACAGTGTAGATAAATTGTATCTTCAAAGGACACTTTGTGGTCCTGAGTGAACAAGGTACACAGCCATATTCCTGGTTTTTGGCAGAGAGCTACGAAACCCCACAGACTGTCGACTGGCAACGCTGGATCTGGCTCATTCCAACCTGGCATGGGCTGGACACTAGGCCCTACATCTGGTTACATGACGAGGTTGGCATCTTCAGGCACAACCTTATCATGAGTGATGCTAGCATCTCTCTGTTGGCCAAATGGATGGGTCCACGTTGAGTGGAGCTGGCTGAGTTCAAAGGGAGGCCAGTCAGCCATCTAGTTAACATTGCAGCCCTCAAAACGTGTGTTACTAGAAGACCAAAAAAGACCATTCATATATAAAACAGTGCCAAAAAACACGGACAAGGGAGGACACAGGACGAGCTCTGACTGCCAGCACCTTTATTAGAGCCTGCGCAAATATATACAATTCGCAACGGGCATAAAGAGAGTGAAAGAAGGGGAAGGTGAGTCATCGTCGGTCAACTCCTGCTGTGCATGCGTCAGTAACATTAAACAAATGTCCAGCAGCCTCTCCAATCAAGTCCAGCGGCTTAAAGGAAGTGGCTATCCTGCACAAATGCTGTCATCCTTGGCAGAAGTTTTACTGCAAGAGGCTCGTTCCCCCAAGAAACAGTGCGAAGCCGGTGATGACTTAACCAAGGCTGTTGCAATCCCGTATATACATGGTGTGTCCCATCGCATCAAGAAAGCCGCAGGCCGGGCCGGTGTAAAGGTCGTGTTTACTGCGCCTAACAAGTTGGGAAGGATTTGCAAAAAGGTCAACGAAAGCCGGAGAACACCTGGACTGTGCAATAAGCAACATGTCGCCAAGCCTGTAGATTGCAGTACCAATGTAGTGTATTCCATTCCCACGTCTTGTGGCAGCACTTACATAGGGCAAACAGGACGTTGTATCAATGAACGTTTGCGTGAGCATGCGCACTGTGTCAAGATTAAGACTGGCAGTAATCCGGCTGTTCATTGTGCAAAGTGTGGCTGTTCACCACTCCTTGACGACACACGTGTGTTGAAAAGGTACACCAATCAGATGGCCAGGGAAATCTTTGAGGCGTTTTCAATGTGTCAGTTAGGAGCAACCTGTGTTAGTTCCCCCTCCATAGCATTTTGTGATAAAGAAATTAAGTTCCTTAGAAGTTAATCAGTTTGGCCTGTGTCCACCATGTTATGGTTACTTTTATATTGTTTAATGTTATTGACGCATGCGCAGCAGGAGTTGACCGACGATGACTCACCTTCCCCTTCTTCTTTCACTCTCTTTGTGCCCGTTGCAAATTGTATATATTTGCGCAGGCTCCAATAAAGGTGTTGTTGGCAGTCAGCGCTCGTCCTGTGTCCTCCCTTGTCCGTGTTTTTTGGCGCTGTTTTAAATATGAATAATCCGCACCAACTAGCTCGCACCCAAACCCTTCTGAGTCACCAGAAAAGACAATGGGCCACGGTCACCTTTAGAGGAAATGCACCTAGACAAATTTATCCTACTGCTAGGACTCGATCCTGGTAAACATGTCGCTAAGGTGTGAGGGCTGACATCGAATCAGTGACAGGCCCTGTTACATGTTGCCATAGCCTGGCAGGTATCCCACTTCAGGGAACACTGCAACTGAACCAGAACACAGCAATATTTTTTTACTCTGTAACGAAACCCAAAATAAATAAATAATGGTTTTTGGTTCAGGGCAGCCACCTTCTCTTCTCTTTTTCATTCATGCATTGCTAGTGGCTGAACCATGTTACCTCATTTGTATATGCACACAAGCTTGCGTTCATTTTGGGAGGGGCGACACCATTCGTGCGATTTTCAATGTGTCGGGAGGAAGGCATGTTAGTAATGCAGTAGACTCCCTTTAAGACAGACTCGAAGGGACCATGAAAGTTTGTTCGTCTTATCAGAAGTTCGTCTTAGCAGAAGAATAATTGGCAACATGGACCAGGTGCAACCAAATATCTTGCTTCAGTACGGTAAATGAAACGGGGGAAAAATGACATAAAAAGCATTTATTTAGCTGAACTTAATAGAAAGCTGTTTTCAAGTGGTACTCTTGCTTGGTTTGGTTTGGTTTCATGCAGTCCGTGATGGATCTTTGGCACTTCTGTGCAAATTGGCGAACAGCCACAAATGATGTCGTTTGACCTAATGACCTTAAAAATCCTTCTGTGCCTTCGTGCTACTGGACAAAGTTCACTAGCGAGTTAAAGCAGTCATCTGCTGCCTCACAGGTCATTGGTGCAGGCTCCGAGATAGCGAAAGTACGAAGGAGTGCACTGAGCACGCGGCAAAGCAACACAGCCTAGAGAAAAGTATAGGTGACGTTCAGCAAAGTGGGGAAAGAGAAACGAGGCGAAGGGTCGTGGTGGAGAAAGGTAGGCAGAGGCGTGCTGGGTTGACCGCCTCTGGCCATGAGGATAGCTATATGGGCTTGTTGGTACGGCATATCTTATTTTGTTGTGCAAGCTAAACAAGGATGATGTTTTCCAGCTCCTCTGGCAGTTGCTTTAGGTTTCGTTTGCAATGCGGATGTAGCAAGTTCATTTCATGATAACATCGTCCTCACGTGCCGTACGCGGTGTGTGTAAGTGAAAGCGTGCGACGGTGAGCCGACGATGGCGGCTCCATCTCGCGTGTGCAAATGATGAAAGGAGTGAGGGGGGGGGCGCACCATCTTCCGTTGTGCATGTGGCACCGGGGAGGTAGGGAAGTGTTGTACTTTGGCCGCGCACGGTTGCGCGGGCTTCATCTTTAATGCGATCTGCTTTGGACGGCACCGTCTAGGTGGGCCGATGGCTCTTAGCTTTGCGTGCACTGTGTTCTCGTTGCTCAGTTTGCATTGAAGCGATAGACAGGCGAAGGTCACTTTGATTGCTACTGCTGCTGCCGTGATTCCTCACACCAGCGTTTTGACAGCGAGTGTCTGCGGTCATAGAGTGGGATGTGTTCACGTTTGCCTGTGTGTGTGCTGACACCATGCTTGTTAATTTAGTTAGTAAGCGAATGGTACTAGGGGGCGTTCTACTCCGGCGGCTGCTGCATGTGGTGCAGCCGCGTGAGGCCCGTCTTGAATACGATCTGTGATGCAGACAGTCTACACTCTTAAAACAGTTGCACTCTTTGGAGTGTATATTTGCCTCACAGCAATAATTGTCATCTTTCTTGCCCGCATTTCCTTTCTTTAATGCTGCGAGCCCAGTACTTCCAAGTAGCAAATGGCATGCGCATTATCAGCATGACAGAGCATTCTCGACAGGAAAGTGGTGAGCGCACCGTTTTCAAGAAAGGAAATGCAAACAAGATGGATGACGAATATTGTTGTGAGGCAAATATACACCCCAAAGGGTGCAACAGTTTTAAGAGTGTAGGCGTACCGAGGGCCAATAGCTTCTTGTGTTCTGTAGCACCCATATGCTTGTGTATCACCTGCATTCAGCAAGTGAACTGTCACTGTCTCTTTTTGTTTCCTCCTCTTGTTTTCGCCTCTTTCCACGGGTGATGTGCACCCCAGGCTTCCAGTAGGGTTCCGTGATGCGCGTGCCCCCGGATGTGGCACATCGATGTACCTAGCCTCCACGTTGGTAGCGATGACAGTCACTCTAAATGTTCGTCTTATCCGAAGAGCATGTCTGAGGCAGGTCGTCTTAAGCGGATTTTTTTTGCATATAGTCAATGAAAACCAAACGAACGTTCCTATGTTGTTTGTTATGTGCGAAAATTAAGCTTAACCGAGTTCGTCTTAATGGGAGTTCACTGTAGACTCATGAGCTTTTGATATCAGTGACTGTCAAATACTTTAAATGGTGAGAGGCTAACCACTGGAAATGAAAAAGCTCTTCCTAGTTGGGTGGTTGCTTTTAATAACACTGCTATGTAAACTGAAGTAGATGCGGTATAAATGACATGTTGCTACTGAGGTGTGCTTCCACAATTTGTAAATGCTTCCAGCCTGAAGAACAGCATGCGTACCTTTTTTGAAGTCTTTCTCTGCAGCTCAGGTGCACCATTGAGTTTTTTTACAAATACATTTCAGCTGTATTGCTGGAATAATTCTTATTTTGCTGGTTGAAACCAATTTAGACCATTTTTTGTTTCCTCCAGAACTGAATTGTATTTGAACAAAAAAGTTCAACACTGCGCCCCTTTTGGACAATTTCTCTTTTCTTGACTGTTGCAAATGAAGAGGAAGCACGGCCAGCGGTCGCAAGCTCCTTCAGTTTCTGCTATGGTTCTGCAACTGGGTCCAGGACTTTGCAACGTTAATTTCTGATGCAGTGGGGGGAAACACTGCCCCAATCTGCTCTATGCTGCTCCAAAAGGGTCTTGTTCTAACCAAATTGCGCCACTGCTATGCCACGATGTAGTTTCAACTGTGCAAAAATTGGGAAGCTTTCATGCAATACACTGCAAAACATGGTACTGCTGCCATTCATTAGCTGCATTCGTTTATCATGGTGTGACAGCTAGTGAGGCTGCCATTGTGACAGCCAACAGAAGCAAATTGATTCTTATTTTTACGTGCCAACTGTGAGGTGTGTGTGAGGCTAGAATGCTGGCTTTGCGATTGCATGGTTACACAGTAGTTTTACGCAGTGAGGGCTGATGCATGATGCCGCTCCATAGGCAAAAAAGTAATCAGTGCCCACCATTCTTGTTCTTGTTGCTTGCTTGTAACTTTATTTGTTGCAATGTATTACTTTTTTTTAAAAGAGAATTTGAGGTCATTGAATTCAGCATCGGGCATTATAGCCACACGCACTGTGGTTGGGTACTAGACTGCGGCTCATGCTCTTTGTCAACTATGTACAGTAGAATCTTGTTGATACGGTCCCATTTCGTTTGATTTCTCGGGGCCAATGTTTGCGCTCGAGAATGCAAAAAATGACTTATACAATTAGCTTCTTTTTAACTGGTTAATATGGTCCTGCACAATACCCTCTTTCGGCGTCAATGTTCAGTATATTGCCAAATTGCAATTGTACTGTACGTTTTCCAGCCGCTGGATGCCGTGTAAACAAGAAAAGGTGCGAGGTATGCATGGTCAAGAGCAGTAGACAACTGCGACGGCAACTTTCCCACAGTATTCGCCTGCCCATGTCACGTGAAAATGCCACCACACACTCGGTTGCCTATTCTTGCACCCGCAAATCTCCTTGCCGGTTGTTGCACGTTGCATTCACAGCTACCGCCGCTAACCCATGGCGATAAACATCTCCACCTATCCATTTCACAAAGCCTGTGGCGCAGGAAGCGTACTACACGCTTTTAATAGGCGATAACCCAAATGTGCTGCCATTCTCTGCTGCAGGCCGTGCGAAGTGAGCATCATGTTTTGATCTGGTGGCGTCATGGCATCATATTCTGACATTGCCCGCCAGCTCGATTTCGTTTCGGTTTTAGATTGCTGTCTTAAAACGACAATGTGTGTATTGGGTTGCTTGGGCCCCACAAGCTCGATGAGCCTCGTTGTCTTTAGACACAGTGATTCTTGCTGAATGGGCACATCAAACTTCCCACCAAAATTCTCCACCTGTAAAAGCTGCTGACCCAGGCCGAATTCGAATAGTGTGAGCATAAGCTTACCGAAGCCCCAAAAATGACAATGCGTGTCACAGGCCACTTGGGCCCCATTAGATCAGCGTGCGTCAGCGTCTTGTACTGCAGTGACTCACACAATGCTTCAGATTATGTGAATCTCAACTACAGTCAAGTCTGCTGAATTGTTAGTGACTTGGGGTCGTACGTTTTCTGGGTTTGTATGTTTTTTTCTTGAGTGTTCTTTCTAAAACATATGAATGAGGTTCTTCTGTATGTTATAATACATTTGTCTTTGATAAACCTCGTGGTAAAGAAGTTTAGCACAAACGAGCCAATGGCCTAGCCCTATGCGCCTTATCTTGTGAGGGCATATCAGTGGCAGAATAAAGAACATTATGTGCTCGCATCACTGATAATGGTTCATAAAACAAATTTGGAATGTGCAGATTATCAAGCCTACAAAGCAAGCCTTCCTTCACAGAAGAATAATTGCAGCTGCAAGAGTAAATTAGCCATCAAAATAACAAAATAACTCTTCTTGCTGTGAAAAGACGCTAGGTAAGCCAGAAAAGGCACAAAAGTGAAAGAGGGATGAAGGGCACACAAGAGGGATGAAGGAGAGTAGAAATGAGAATGACCTCGTCAACGTGAGTGGTACGGTTTCATCCTGGAAACATGGACAATGTCTATCTGCTACACACAAAGGTATCGCTGAGTCGTGTCTTGATGGAGAACTTCGTAGTTGATGTCGCTGAGGTGGCACAGGACTCTATAGGGACAGAAGTAGTGGTACAGTAACTTTTCCAACCAGCTGGGATGGCGAATGGGGTCCGTACCAAAACTTGATCACAGGGTTGGTAGATAACGTCATGATGATGAGTGTTATACCTCTGGGAGTCCATGTATTGCTGGTTCTGAATTCGCTCGCATGCAAGCTTGATAGCTGCATCTGCGAGCCGAGTAAATTGATCTGCATCAATGGTAATGTTGCATTGGTCGGGTAGGAGCATGGTGTCCAGCATGGTGGTTGCCTCATGGTTGTGGAGCAACCAGAAAGGAGTGAACCCAGTAGTTTCTTGAACGGCATTGTTGTAGGCGAATGTAACGTAAGACAAAACATCGTCCCATTTCTTGTAGTCACTGTCGACAAATGAAAAGCATGTCAGCTATTGTCTTGTTTAACTGCTCTATAGGGCCATTGGTCTTTGGATGGTATGCAGTGGCTTGGCAATGAATCGTTCCATTAAGCGTCGTGACGTCTTGCATCATATGTGCTGTAAAAGCTTTACGACGGTCGGTTACAACTACTGCTGTTGCACCATGCTGGAGGATGATGTTTTGGATGAAAAAGTATGCAACATCACTGGCAGTAGCTTGCTGAAGGGCTCTGGTTTTGGAATATTGAATCTGATAATCAATCACTATCATGATCCAGTGGTTGCCAGCAAAAAACTTGGGGAAGGGCCGAGCAAATTCATGCCCATTTGTTGAAATGGTTGTGTTGCCGGGCAACACGCTTGAGGAAACCGGCTGGGTGTTGATGCAGAGTCTTTCGGTGCTGGCAGTCATGGCAAGTTTTCACGTATTGCTTGACTTCCTGGCCCACCTTAGATTAGTAGTAGCATTGATGGATTCGGGCCAAGGTATGTGCGAATCCCAAATTGCCTGAAGATCGGGGCAGGCGGGCAGAATATCGGCATACATGTGGACAGAATGACAAGGTCCATTTGCTGACGCTGCTGGCGACAGGCATTGCTGGCGGAGACAGAACAAAGATGGTTAACACGCGAGGATGTGGATTGTGGCCTTATGTATAGTTGCCCCTCTTGGTCAACTGTGGCAGATGCTTTTGAAGTCATAAGTTGATTATGGGCAAATGTCTTGACATTCGTACGTCATTTTACTTGGAATGTGAGCCACCTTGCATTTTTGTGGGCAGCCAGCACCTAAAGTACAGGTGCCAAAAGCAGTGCACTGCCTAGAGAGTGCAAAAGACAGTTTTCTGCAGAACATGTAGCGAATATATGCTGGGAAATTAATTGTTCATTTTGAGACACATTGCGTGCAGTTCGTGAGCTTAGTAGGTGCCGGTATGTTAAGCAACGTAATAACTTGTCACCCTGTGTCTGGCCATGCCCTGAACTTGCCTGCATGCATCAGAACAAAGAACAAAAAAAAAAAAACGTTCATATGGTCAGAATGCTGCTTTCCGGATGATAGATTACGGAGAGTTTTAGCTTGTCCACACACAGCTTTTATAGTCAATAAGTTGTCTGAGTTCTTAATCGTCCTGTTGTTGCTGAGCCAGATATATTGACGTAAAATATATTGAAGTCAGATATATTGACAGTGCAGAAGAAATGGCTGTCGTCATTGGTATCACTTGATGCCGTTGCAAGTGGAGCGTGTGAAAGACAGTCAGCGTCAGTGTGCCTCCGGCCAGACTTGTAGACGATTGTTACGTAAAATTCTTGAAGCATAAGGCTCAGCCTAGCAAGATGTCCTGAAGAATCTTTGAAATTGGCTAGCCAACAAAGGGCATGATGGTCAGTAACCACTCTGAATAGACAGCTGTATAAGTATGGCTGGAACTTACCTATCGCCCAGGTGACAGCTAAGCATTCCTTTTCAGTGGTTGAGTAGTTTGTTTCAGTAACAACTCAAGTACAGGCTAAACCTTTTCTTAATACATTTCCAATTAGGTGGTATGTAAGCAAATTACTGCTAGGTAACTTTTTGTCTTCAACTTCAAAAATTATTTTTGATCAGTAAAATAACCGTATCAAAATTTTGTGACCTTTAGCCTGTGTGGGATTGGACCTTTGAGAATAAGTACATCATATTGCTACGGAACAGCCGCCACAGTAAGGCTGCACTGAGGAGGAAGACGACGATGTGGGCCCGCTTGATATAGCGTCGCCATTTTGGCCTTCCGCTAGCGTCCTTGTAAATAAATTGTATATAGTATTGGGCTCCAGCTACACACAACATTAAATAAATTGTATATAGTATTGGGTTCCAGCTACACATAACATTAATTTGGTGGAGGTGGACGTTCCCCGTACCCGTCATGGAGCTTCGCAGCGGTCGCAACGGCGACAGTGCAACTTCGGCTCCTGCTGGCGGCACTTCATCTACGCAACCGTCTCAGCCTGCAGCCCCGACCTTTGTTGCCGTCTCCCCCCCCTCGGGATTCTGGCGTTTTCAACGGAGTCGGCAGTCCTGACGTTGACGACTGGCTCCGCTTATACGAACGTGTTAGCACCAGTCACAGGTGGGATCCGACTATTATGCTTGCGAACGTTCTTTTCTACCTCGACGGAGCTCCACTTTCATGGTTCCAGACTCACGAAGAGGAGCTCTCGAGCTGGGATCTCTTCAAAGAAAAGCTCCGCGACCTCTTTGGCAATCCGTTCGGTCGCCAAGTCAATGCCACGAAAGCCCTTGCCACACGTGTACAGACGTCGACCGAGTCCTACGTGTCGTACATTCTCGACGTCTTGGCCCTTTGTGCCAACGCTGACCCGACCATGTCTGAGGACGATAAGGTTAATCACGTCCTCAAAGGCATTGCTGACGACGCCTTCAATTTACAGGTGTTTACAAACGTCACCAGCATCGATGCGATCCTCAAGGAGTGCCACCATCTCGAGCATGCTAAAAGCTTCCGGGTATCCCGGCACATCACGCGACTTCCCAACACAGCTGCTACGTCATCCTGTGACGACCTCTTCCACCAGCCGTCAGGATGTGACAACTTGACCTGCATCATTCGTCGTGAGGTCGAAGCGGCACAACCGGTAGCCCCTTCATTCACGTCACCTGATCATTCTCCGGTGACAATCTCCTTGATCCAGGCCGTCGTCCGTCAAGAGTTGTCCAACGTCGGCCTGCAATCCATTCGTTCCATACGCTCGGAACCTCTTTCTCCACACACGTCCCCACCGCGTTCTTCTTACTCCTCTTATGGACAGCGCAACCTCTCCGAATGGCGAACTGTGGATGACAAGCCGATCTGTTTAACTGCCGACGCATTGGACATGTCGCTCGCCACTGCCACAGCCGCTGGACTTCTCTGATACGCTATTCTCCTGATTACCACCCTCGCCCCTCTAGCACGTCCTTTTCCTTCGCCCCTTCTATGCCCGCTTCATCATCTGACCCTGCGACAGCTTTGACACGACCCCGCTACTCCCGCTCGCCTTCTCCCTCCCGTCGTCAATCTCGTTTGCCCCCGTCACGCCGTGCTCCTTCTCCGACCTACTCGCCGCACCGCCGACCGGAAAACCAGACAGTGCAGCCTCTGGAGGTGAAGCTGCAAAGACGACATTGGCTCAAAATCCTCGCTTCACCTTACCCATGAACAAGAATCTGTTGGACGTTCTCGTCGACAATGTTCCTGTGTGCGCGTTGATTGACACCGGGGCACATGTGTTCATTATGAATGCTGCTCTTCGCCATCGGCTCAAGAAAGTTCTGACGCCCGCCCCGAACCGATTTGTACAAGTCGCCAACGGAGGGACTGTGGCTATTGTTGGCATGTGCTCTGCCCGACTCACCATTGCTGAGAGACACACCATCGTTCTCTTCACCGTCATTGAGCATTGCCCTCACAAACTCATTCTCGGTCTGGATTTCCTTGCCAATCATTCGGCCCTCATTGACTGTTCGGCCGGCTCACTTCGCCTTGACTTGCCTCTTGCCAACCCTGTGGACCCGCCTCCAAGCCGTTTGAGCTGCATGGATTTTATTCGCCTGCTGCCTCAATCTGTGACGCACGTCGACTTGTCCTCACCAGCTGTACCTGACGGTAATTACGTAGTCGCACCAATTCCGGCAGTTATACTTACACATGGTGTTACCGGGCCGCACACTGTGCTGACAATTACTGGTGACCGCACCTGCCTTCCCCTTGTCAATTTCGCGCTAACCGCGCAAGTTCTGCCTCAGGGGATTTCATTGACTATAATTAGCGCTTTGCATGATGATGAGATCGAGCCATTCACAGTGGAAGATCGTCACAGCTCAGCCCATACCGTGACGTCATCGCACGGTACTGACGTCGACATTGAGAAGATGGTTTCTTTTGACCTTACACCTGTTCAACCTGAAGCCCTTTGCCGCGTTCTTGATGGCTATCACGACATTTTTTACTTTGACAATCGACCCTTAGGTCAAACGTCCGTCGTGACCCATCGCATAAACACTGGCGATGCAAACCCTCTTCACCAACGTCCATATCGTGTTTCTGCGTCCGAATGAGCTGTTATCCAAGAGGAAGTCAAAAAGATGCTTGCAAAGGACATTATCGAGCCTTCCTGTAGTCCCTGGGCTTCTCCCGTCGTACTTGTCAAAAAGAAGGATGGAACATGGCGTTTTTGTGTAGATTATCGCCACCTGAAGAAAATTACGAAAAAGGACGTCTACCCTTTGCCACGTATTGATGACGCTCTAGACTGCTTGTACGGTGCCACCTATATTTCTTCTATCGACTTATGGTCTGGCTACTTGCAGATATCCGTCGACGACATGGACCGAGAGAAGACTGCATTTGTTACCCCTGACGGCCTTTATCAGTTCAAGGTGATGCCTTTTGGTCCTTGTAACGTGCCCGCAACCTTCGAACAAATGGTGGACTCTTTGCTTCAGGGGTTCAAGTGGTCCACCTGTTCGTGCTATCTGGACGACGTCATCGTTTATTCGCCCACGTTTGACACGCATCTAGACCGTCTTTCAGCGATACTTGACGTGTTCCGTCCCGCCGGTCTCCAGTTGAATTCGTCATAATGTCACTTCGCTCGCCGCCAAATCACCGTCCTTGGACACCTCGTGGATGCCAGAGGCGTGCAACCTGATCCGGAAAAAATTCGCGCCGTTACGAACTTTCCTGTTCCGAAGTCTACCAAGGACATTCATAGTTTCGTAGGGCTGTGCTCTTATTTACGACGCTTTGTGAAGAATTTTGCGACCATCGCACGTCCTCTTACCGACCTCTTGAAGAAAGACGCCCCATTTTCTTGGGGACCTCACCATGCCGCATCTTTTTCGCAGCTCACTACTCTCCTTACCACGCCTCCAATTCTGGCCCACTTTGACCCGTCTGCCTCAACGGAAATTCGAACTGATGCCAGTGGTCACGGCATAGGAGCAGTGTTAGCACAACGCCAGCGTGGACATGATCACGTTATAGCCTATGCCTACCAACTTATATCACCCGCTGAGCGCAATTATTCAATCACAGAGCGCGAGTGCTTCGCTCTTGTGTGGGCTGTTGCGAAGTTTCGTCCATACTTGTACAGATGCCCCTTCTGTGTCATCACTGATCACCACGCGCCTGCTGGCTATCCTCGCTCAAGGACCCCATGGGACGACTCGCTCGCTGGGCGTTATGCCTGTAAGAATATACCTTCTGCATGGTATATAAGACGGGACGCTTGCACCAGGATGCCGATTGTTTGTCCCGCTACCCCGTCGACGAACCGGCTGATGCGGACGCCATCGCTTGCGTTTTCTCTGTGTCCCATTTGCTTGAAATCTGCAACGAGCAACGCCGCGATCCTTCATTACGAGCCCTCATCGACCATCTGGAGTCAACGCCTGGTGACGCCTCTCTCCGGATGTTTCTTTTTAAGGAGGGGACATTACACTGCCGCAATCTCGATCCACACGGCCTTGACCCTCTGCTTGTAATTCCGTCACACCTGCGTTCGACTGTTCTCCAACAACTTCACGACGCTCCCTTGGCTGGACACTTGGGCGTCTCGTGCACATATGACTGTGTATGCCGTCGATTCTTTTGGCCGGGTCTCGCCCGCTCCGTGCGGTGCTACATTGCCGCTTGTGAGCCCTGTCAGCGCCAGAAGAAGCCCTCCACACCTCCAGCTGGATGTCTCCAGCCTATCGACATCCCACCGGAACCCTTTTTCCGTGTTGGTCTAGACCTTCTTGGACCATTTCCTCTCTCGGGCTCCAGAAATAAATGGGTCGCCGTAGCTACTGATTGTGCTACGCGGTACGCAATCACCAGAGCCCTTCCGACAAGTTGTGCTACTGACGTTGCTGACTTTCTGCTCTATGACATCATTTTAGTGCACGGTGCTCCCCGCCAATTACTCACTGACCGTGGCCACAGCTTTCTGTCGGCAGTCGTCGAGGACATCCTCCACTCCTGCTCGACAAAGCACAAGTTCAGCACGTCCTACCACCCATGGACCAACGGCCTGACGGAGCGCCTCAACCGGACCATCACTAACATACTTTCAAAGTACGTTGCGACCGACCAGCACGACTGGGATCTTCACTTACCATATGTGACGTTCGCGTATAATTCATCGCGTCACGACACCGCCGGCTATTCACCATTCTATCTCCTATACAGCCGAGAACCCGCGTTGCCCTTGGACACTTTGTTGCCCTCGGCCACACGTTGAACCGCTGAATACGCCCGCGACGCGATCGCACACGCCGACCACGCGCGCCAGCTCGCCCGCACCCGTCTCGAGGCCTCACAGGAGCATCAGAGACGCCTCTATGATTGCCACTATCGCGACGTGCACTTTACTCCGGGTTCTCTGGTGCTTCTCTGGTCACCCATTCGACGTGTGGGCCTTTCCGAAAAGCTGCTGTCGCGCTACACTGGCGCATACCGTGTGGTTTGACAAGTGACCGATGTCACGTATGAAGTCAACCCCGCTGACCCGTCAGCGTCATCGTCGGCTGCAAGTGACATCGTTCAGGTGGCGAGACTACAGCCATACCAGACACCTTGCACCGCGGATGTGTAGATTAAGCACCGGGACGGTGCTTCTACTGCCGGGGGTGATGCTACGGAACAGCCGCCACAGTGAGGCTGCACTGAGGAGGAAGAAGACGACGTGGGCCCGCTTGATATAGCCTCACCATTTTGACCTTCCGTTAGCTTCCTTGTAACTAAATTGTATATAGTATTGGGCTCCAGCTACACGTAACAATATTACTTAAAAATAACTTTTCCAGTTATAAATTACTATAACCACCCAGAAGAAATAACCTAATTTCATCCCCCCTTCCTCGTTGCCCAGGCCCCTTCCACGAAAAAAGGAACCTACAGTGACATGTCAACCGGCTGCCACACGGTGCTGCCTCACATTCCTCCAACGACGTTGGATAGCACACCTTTCTATCCAATTCTACACGCTTGCCGCTAACACACCCCGCTCGTTGCCTCTCCCGCCCGCCTTGCCCCGTCTCCCCTTTAGAAGAACCCTACCTATATGTACTGTGTCAAGAAAAGCATATGTCGCCTTGAAAATGACAAGTCCGCTTGTTGAAACCTTGGCTCCCACTTTTACCTTGTTCTTGTTTTGCTCATTGTTTTAATTGCAATATGACATTTTGTCAAATCTTCATTTCTAGATGAGATATTTGAAATCTCCATTCAGTGATGTACAGTCGAAACCACTTATAACAATATTCAAGTGCCACAAAAATTCTATTGTTATAACCAAAATGAAAAAGAAAATTCAAAATGGGGGATGGCATAGCTATTTTGAGAAAACTATAATGGTGGGGTGGCCAGTTCTCCTCCCCACTACCTTCCTCCATCTGTCTTCTGATTGCGTTGACTCGTTTAACTCTGCTTCCTGCGCACTTTGATCGCGTTTTGTTGACAAGCCGCAGCGGTCGGCGTTCAAGAATGGCACTGCTATAACAAACGAGTCACGGGTGGCAAGTGAAATATGAGCTCCACCGAGGCATGGATTTGGTGGCCCCAAAAGGCACCTTTTAAAAAATGCGGGAAGGTTGGCACTGCAGCATGTCAACGTAAGATATCCAGAAGAAACGCTGGGACGAAATCGCCACAAGTGTCTTGCCACGTACTTCCCACTGGCTTGCACGAGAAAACTGCATGTCCGTCAGCCTTGCTTGTTTTACGCGAAGCTTGCCAACATCCTTCTCCAAGGCATCCAGGGGCTCCACGTAGTGAAGCAGAAGGTCCCTCGCGAAAACAAGCTCATGGGGGACCGAATCAGCTACAGGACTTCCCACGGGGACAGTGTTGAGGCAGCCTGCCCTACCGCATCAGCACTGCCATCGTGGCCGTCACTGTCGCTATCTGATGCAAGCACGTTCATGATGGTCGCCTCATCGGTTAGAAGCACTTCTTTTCCAAATTTATAGCAGTGCGTTTCGACAGATCAGCCAGGTTCTGTTTCAGCGGCGAGTCGAACGAGGCTGATAAACTACGTGGCCAAGAACGACTTTGACGCAGCGTGCAAAGACAAGCATGAGTGACTGAATCCGTTTGCAAATTGCGCAGAATGAGGGCCCAGCGAGTAATCTTAGAGCAGTGCCGGCAGCGTTGTCAGCTCAGTTGGGTCGGTCCATTCATGTTTCAGAGGGTGGTGCAGCGCAGAGCTATGGGCACAGCCCATTCGTGTTCAGAGGGGTGGGAGGGCGACGCAGCTGGCGTGCACCTCTCATGAGAGATGCACACCATTATAGTAACATTGTAGTAAGCGGGTTATTTCCCCATAGAAAACATACAAAGGTTGCTGGTGCAGCAGCTTTTCATTGTTATAACCTATATATTGTTAAAACCGGTATCGTTATAAGTGGGTTCGACTGTACCTGCATGCCAAATTTTATCAAGTTCATGAATAAAAAAAATTTGGGGGACCCTTGTCCCCCTTTAATGTGCGGCTAGCGTAAGCAATAGCATGCTCAATGCCATCTTGTCACTGCACGAGGACTGTACCAAGCCCGATGTGTCTGGCATAAGTAGCAGTTCAGTGTCTGCATCTTCATCAAAGTGTCCAAGTAAGGGCGGTGTCTGGAGGCGCTGCTAAAGCTCAGAGATGGTATTTGTTAGCTCTGGACTCCAAACAAACAGGATATGCTCCTTTTTTAAACAGGCTAGTTTCATGAGTTTGTGTGTGGATGTGAGATAATGAAGAGCGAGACAAAGAAGAAATGAAGTGGACCTCGAGACATGCAAAAGTGGAACTGGAAACGGAGAGACTGCAATGTGAAGGAAGTGGAAGGCGTGAATGAGGTGGCAGGGCTAGTGCAGATGTGTCTCCGGCTGTGCTCTGGAGATGGCAGTGGGCGGCTCACAAGGCACCCTGGAAAGGGGACCCAATGGTAACGCACCTGCCCACTGTCCCCCTAGAGTGCTTCAACAGTGCATCACAGTACCTGGGCAAGTTCCTGCTACAGTTCTGGCCTGTCCTGTGCCACAGAAGACAGCCCAGGCTTAACCAGGTTGCAACTTCTGTGCGACAGCGGCCACTAATGCACCAAGGCCCGTCCTGTGCTACGGCGGCTATCCATTCGTCGGGACCTGTCCTATGCAACAGTAGCCACCTGACAACCTGACCTGTCTTGTGCCACGGCGGCTGCCTTGACACTGCTACAACTGAGCTACAACATAACTGGTTAGGACTTAATTTCCAAGTAGGACTGTATATATTGTATCCCGTCGAACCTCAATATATTGAGCACGGATATATTGACTTATTGTGTATATTGAACACTTTCTATATCACCTGGGAAATCAAATGCATTTTTAATTTTTTATTTCGAATGGGGTCGGGCGTAAAATTGATGTATTGAACTCCGCCACCCCAGACCACATGTGCTCTGTTGTTGACAGGCAGCGAGCTTTCCCGCAACACCCTCGAAGTTAGTGGAGGGGCATTCCCGACTGCTGCGCACTATGGCTGCATACATCGATCGCACCGAGGGGGCCATTTGAATGTAGCAGCGCACGCACACGGCTGCTTGGCTAGTTCGACCACAGAATACCATATAAGCTTAGACAAGGGAAGCTGTACCTTCCATAGTGCAACGGAAATAAGAGTAGCAGTGGCATTGTGAACTAAAGTATGTGACCGAGAGATGGCACTAGCAAAACAAAACTAATATCATAATTATTACGTAGTGAGCAATATGGCAGCTATGGTAGCGGCTCGTGGTGCTCGTTGCGCTACACGCTTGCTGGTTTTGGGCATTTTGTTACTGCTTTCAGGGCAATTTTCGTGTGCACGGTAATCTAACATGACTACAGATATCTTTATTATGTCGCCAGATGACTGAAAGGCCTTAACTGGCAAAAAACACTTCAAACAAATAAGCTTACATTGTTTATTGTCGATGGTGAATGAGGCAGTACATGCCCACAATTTTTGTACAGGTCAGGTGGAGGTAATGCTGTCAGTCACTGAGTTTACAACACACAGAAACATAGATAGTCATCTATTTAATGAAATTGAAAGCTGAAATTGAGTTTTCTCATCGTGTTCGGCTAAAGCAGGGAGAACGAAGCTTCAGACAGTGATATTTGTGCTGGGCTACCCTCATACTTATATTGCGTACAGTGCTGCTTAACGTGTTTCATAGTATATTGTCTGCGTTCAACTATTTCACCTATATTAAAAAAATGAAACATAAAAAGGGCTCGGCAAAGATGTACTGCTAGCAAGATAAGCTCAAGCTGCAATGTCCCATTGTTTTCATAACACATTGGCGAGAGGCAAGAAGTCTAGGGGTAAAAAAACGTTATGCTAAATTTCACATCATACATTGTCTGCTCTTGATATTTCTGCTGCACATTTAGTGCTCAGATGCAGCAGTAAAGGCTTCAACACAAGTGGAGTACTTGTAGGAAAGCGAGGAACATTGTGGAGACAACAGTGCTTGCAAAGATCTTTACAAACAGTTTATGGTATCATGTTGAAAAAAAGATCTCTGTTTGTGTATTCAAACAAGTCAAAGAGGTAGCAAGGAGATGAACATTTCAATTGAGAAATCGTTTCAACAAGCAAACATATTTGTGAGGGCTGTGAGGAAGACGAGTTCCCATGCTGAGGGTTCCCTTGCTCGTCCACTGTTGATTGGCTGAATGTTAAGCCAAACTTACTCAGAGTATATTTCAAAAAGTTTTTGGGAACACACTGCTCAGGTTTGTCATCTGTTGTTTTAAGAGAAAGAAAAATTGTTTTTAGTGATTTGTCATGTTTTAGAAGTGTGTAGTAGGCCGGTTGTGTGCATTTGCTTTTTCTAGCTCTCTCTTAAGGTGCAGGGCTAGCCTAGTTATTGATTTCATGCAAACTGCACATGAGCCTTTTGTAGTTAACAAATGTAAAATAATGCGCGTATCCAGATCTAATTCTAATCCTAGCACTTACCATCTTAACAACATTCCCTTTGATTTCATCATGTTATATAAATATCTTGGTGTGCACATTACAAATAACTTAAATTGGACCATTAATATAAAGTATGTCATTAACAGTGCTGATCACAAGCTCGAGTACTTATGGCGCAACTTTTCCAAAGCACCGTCTACTTTAAAACTACAGCTTTACAAGACTCTAATATGCTCGAAACTTGAATACTGTATTTACTTGAATCTAACGCGCACTTTTCCCAAAAATTGCATGCACGTTAAAATCGAGTATGTCCCTAAATCTGCGTTGCCATATCACCATCGGCATTTCAAAAGTGCCACCTCATATGCGCTTCGAGCCTAGCTGCCGTAGCTTTCTCCATGTGCTGCAGTAGAGGTGCTTAGGCAATACTTCCTTTGGCTTAGGTTAGGGCGCTGTCCGTCTTCCCGTTTTCTGTGTTTGCTCTATCAGCATGGAAGTACTGTCTACAAAGACATGTCGACTTCATCACAGTGCTGCAATTAAAAGGAAAGCGATCACCTGTGCTGAGACGGATGGAAATCGGGCCGCATCACGGGCGTTCGAAGTTCCAAAAACTTGTGTGCGGGACTGCCGCAAACAGAAGAGGCGTTCTACACTGGCGGCTGCTACGCATGACGGGACCGCGCGGGCCCTATCTTGAACGTGTTCTACGATGGAGACAAGAGTGTACGCATGTAGGCGCACCGTGCTGTGTTCTCATCGCTTAGTTCGCGTTGAATCGAGAGGCCGCACAAAGATCAATTCCGTTGCTCCTGCTACCGCACTTCCTCGCTCCAGCATTTTGATAAAGAGTTTCCACAGTCATTGAGTGAGACGTGTTCATGTTTGCTTGTGTGGACGTTACACCATGCTTGTTAATTTAGCTAGTAAGCAAATGTTAAAATGTTTATATGGCCTATAGAACTACTATCTTTACTTTTCGTATAGCTGTCTACTAATTTGCTATCATAGTCGATGCTTTGCCTTTCGGGCAATACTGCGACTTTTTTTATTTATCGCAACTTTATGCATTGGGAGTAAATCTTTGTTTTTCCCAAAGGAGAGAAAGTTGTATTTCTGTATGAAAGAATGAGGTGTGCAGTACTCTAAAGGACTTTTCTTATTTTAGGTCATGGCAAATGGGTGCGCATTACAATAGAGAGAGTTTTTCCTTTCCTTTTTTTGGTTGTGAAAAACGGGTGCATGTTACAATAGAGGGCACGTTAGAATTGAGTAAATATGGTATGCATCTGCAATGTTGGATCCCAGTAGCGTTAATCTTATTACTCCACTTGGACTTGTACAAAATAAATCTACTCATTTCATTCTTTCTCATTATAACCGTACTGTGAGTTTAACCTCCATTGAAAACTAGCCTAGACTTATTCCACTAGCTAATCGCCACAAAGTTGCCCGTCTTTTGACAGTTCATAAAAGTTTCCATCACATCACACTTCATGACGACTTCGTACTGTGGCCTCAGTATGTTTCAAACCACGTGGATTATCGCAGTAAGGTAGGAATTCACTCATGTTACACGAAGTCTTTCTTTCAATCTTTCATCCCCCGTAAATCTTGGGATTGGAGCCACCTTCCCTCAAGTATGGTAGCCATCACCAATACCAAATTTTTTGCAAAACATTAGCTAACATTGTATACTCAGGAGAATCATTATGTTACCAGAACCCACTGCACTTGTTTCTGTGTTTGCTTTACTCTACTACTTTGTAACCACTTCCCTCTTGAATGCCATATGGCCCTGAGGGTAGTTTAAATAAAAGAGAGAATTATAGACTGAAGAGTGACTGCCAGGGTTTCAGTCAACATGAAGTATAATTTCCTCAAAACTGCATTGAGCGTTTCTGAAGGTTTTAAAATTATTTGCATTTTCATGAAACAAATTAATGTTGTGAGGGAGCATGTGATACTTGGTGGTAATGCCCGTCAAGCAGATTTGCAAAGAGCAGATGACAGAGTTTGTGCATTAGCAAGTAGGGGCTTGCTAAATTGTTTCTTTTGTGGTCGTCATGGCTATAACGACTCGAAAAGAGACAAGTTGGCGCTCAATGTGTTACTTCTCCGGTTGTTATAAAACGCCCTTAGATGCAAGTAAGCTTGTATGTAAAATTTAAGCATTCCCGGTCGATGCAATACAAAACTGTAGGCCACTGCTTTCCTAATAGGGCTCACACCCCTCTATTTGGTGAACTTGCAAACATTTCATGGTGAGCCACAAGAGGACCTGTTGCCATTATGGCGACCGTTGAGCCCCTTAAGGCTTGGCATGGGCAGATTACAGACCAGTAATCTCTCTTTTGTCTGTCTTCCTGAAAAGAGTCATATCATAAGAAGCCAACAAACACTGACACAAAGGACAACAGGGGGAATTACTTGTGCTTAATAAATAAAATAAAGAAACGATAAATTAATGGAAATTAATGTGGATGAAAAAACAACTTGCTGTTGGTGGGAACCGAACCCATAACCTTCGCATTCTGCGTGTGATGCTCTACCAATTGAGCTACCGCAGTGCCGTTTTCCCATCCACTTTCTTGGGTATTTTTGTGTCCTAGTAGAACCCTGGGAGTGTTAGCCAGTGCTAAAGCCCCTGCATCTACGCGCCACCCCCGCTTTCTTAAGTAGCGACAACCTTTGTTGTGCGACGCCTTTTCCCCTCACACCAAATCCGGTTCCGGTATTTCCGGTTCCGGCATTTCCGGTTTAAAAATTTCCGGTTCCGGCGTTTCCACTTCCTGTAGTTGCGCTGCGGGAATTTCTGCTTTGACTGCTGTTAGACGATGGTGAGACGCCCGCGCGTGCTTAGCAGAGCTGCGGCAGTCACCATAAGAAGAATGCAAAGGGGACAAGCTGGTGTATTCCGCTGAAGTAGTAGTTCGCTGTCGCTGTTGTCCAAATGCACGAAAAATGGCAGTGGTCTCCAAGCGCCCAGGCACTACATTCCACTGTACTTTGTCGCGCGTGCCACAACCCGTCGCAGGTTGACGCGGAGCAGCGAACACGAGCAGATCGCTGGTTACAGTAGGCGGTAGTTCTTGGATGTAATCGCATTCACAGTTTCAACCGCAGCTCGTGCAATTAAAGCCTCTCCAGCGGCGCGAAAGTAAACAACGCTAAAAAACAAAGTGTCACCACAGAACACCTATACAAACTTAGAGAAGGGAAACTGTACCTTCCACAGTGCTACGGAAATAAGCGTAGCGGTGGCGTCGTGAACTAAAGTATGTGACCACAGGTGGCGCTGTACAACAGGAAACGGAAACGGGGTTTTGCACAGTATGGTCGCTTTACCTACTGGGTTCTGGTTGCTGCGCATCGATCGTGCTCTCGCCAGTTAGGTTGCTGTGTGGCAAACGTAGCGCCTACATATGTATGTAGGCACTACGTTTGCCACACAGCAACCAAACTGGCAGGAGCACGATCAAGGCGCAGCAGAATATATGTAGCGCTGAGTCATATCGAGTTAAGGCACACTCTGAACTGACTTTTAAGGGCATCCCGAGCGGTTTTTCGTTTATTACGCCGCCGTACCCCGAGTTGTGCCGCCGCGCTCCAGCTGTTGCATTTTGTGTAGGGCTACTGACAGAGTGCGGTTTCCAGGTGGCACGATGGCCTCGACTGGAATAAACGCACACACCAAAGATTGAGTAAGCTTGAAAATATTTTATTTGCATTCTACAAGTACAACAAAAAGCACACGTCTACGTATCCACACAAACGCGGTTACATAGTCAAAAACATAGTCAAGAAATGGCTCATTAATAAGGGTAGCACAAACGCACAAGAAAGAAGACCTAAGCAGCTACAAAACGTACAGTCGGCTGCTAAACATAATAATTTCCCTGTCACCGCGTGTCACTTTTATACAGCATCTTTAGAGCACTACCAGGCCGGGTAATTTGGCGGAAAGAACGCAACAGCTTACGGCCGTCAGCTGCCTCTTCCTTACGGGTGTCATAATTATCCTAATCTCCGCATCAACGTCGTGCAAGTCCGCATACAGGTATCTGTATCTGAACCATATGTGCCAACTTAATACATGTGTAGTGAAATTATGATAACCACTGCATCTTATCAAATGTATTGGTTTTGCAAATGCGCATTACAGCTGACGGAACGACATACTGTAAGTGAAGCACAAGAGAACAAGGACAAAAGGAGGATGAAACACTTGAAGAATTCGTAGGCGTACAGCAAACAAGCGATGACGGAGAACACACAATGATGCATCGGGTGTTCTGTGACATCGGTTTGCGTACTTACGGTGTTATGGAGATCAACGGCATAAAAACGTACCTTCAAGCGTATTCCGTCAACCTCCGCCGCATTCATTATGATAATCAACGCCTAAACAAAATGAGGCACTATTTTTTGCCAAGAGTAGACCTCTTTACAGCAAGTCTGCGTAATGACTCGCAGACGAAACCAGCATGCTTTCGAAAATGTTTTACCGCCGTAGTATTCGAACGCCAACGGCCAGGAAACACATCGATACCAATAGGCTGTCGGCTGTCGGTGGTTAATCAAGTACAAAAACCTTGACGCTATGACTAAAAAGCAGCTTCAACAACCAAATTAAAAAAAATCGACTGCCTATTTGCCTGAGGTAAAAAAACATCCTTAGACACCTGGATTGTTCATGTCAATGGTTTGTGTAAATTAAAAAATTCAGCATGTTCAGCGCCCCTAGCAGAGAAAGCACAAATTAAAGTATTCGACCAAATTACAGTAGCTACACTTGCGCGCTTACGCTGAAACGCGCCTCGATTGATTTTTCGCCCTCTGTGGCCATTTGTTGAACTTGAGAGTGTGCGGGGCCTGGTGTCACTTCCACTCGGAACAGGAAGCTGCAGCTACGTAAGTTCCGCTTGACGCCGGAAGCTAAGGGGGTGAGGGGGAGAGGGGCGTGGAGGAGGAGGGCAGGTTGGCGGTACTTAACCTGGTCGGCGGAAACGTGTATGGAGGGGCTTTAGCCAGCGCCACCACTCACAGACCTTGGCGGCGGATGTGGAACATTCTTTTTGGTGCAGACGTCATGAGAGCGGGATCGTTTTGGTTGAAGGCAACTGGTCAATAAACCCACACATGCTACCTGAAGGCATCAATGTTGCCGGATTCGAGACCCTCGTTATGAAATAAACAAAAATAAAGGGGGTTAACTGAGGGGCCGGATTTTGATTAGTCATATCATAAGAAGCCAACAAACACTGACACCAAGGACAGCATAGGGGAAATTACTTGTTTATTTATATATAATATTATTTATTTATATTAAATTACGTTTATTATCCAGTTGCCTTCACCCAAAACGATCACGCTCTCGTGGCGCCTGCGGCAAAAAGGACGAAAAGGACGTTCCACGTCCGCCACCAAGGTCTGTGAGTGGTGGCACTGGCTAACACTCCCAGGGTTCTACTAGGACACATAAATACCCAAGAAAGTGGATGGGAAAACGGCGCCGCGGTAGATTTGTTGGTAGAGCATCACACACGAAATGCGAAGGTTGTGTGTTCGGTTCCCACCGGCGGCAAGTTGTTTTTCGTCCACTTTACTTTCCATTAATTTATCATTTCTTTATTTCATTTATTAAGCACAAGTAATTTCCCCTATGTTGTCCTTTGTGTCAGTGTTTGTTGGCTTCTTATGATATGACAATAAAAATCGGGCCCCTCGGTTAACCCCCTTTCTTCTCGTTTATTTCCTGGAAAGAGGAATGATGAAGCTATGACAAGCATGCAAGTAAAAAAATGGTGAAACATAGGTGAAGTGTTCAGAAACATACCTTGCTAGGATTCTGGGCTAGTGGTGACACATTCACTGTTGACTTGTGCGTCCAGAGACATGAGAGTCCAAAGTGGCGAACAAATATGAGCAGGGTCTTGCAAGCTCTAGTAGAAAGAAAGAAGAGCCTCAATTACTATGGCGGAAGTGTGGGTGAGTTTGTGATTCATGTAAGACTAAGACCAGTGCAT
The DNA here is from genome assembly GCF_050947875.1 of Dermacentor variabilis. Taxonomy (NCBI): domain Eukaryota; kingdom Metazoa; phylum Arthropoda; class Arachnida; order Ixodida; family Ixodidae; genus Dermacentor; species Dermacentor variabilis. The sequence continues at coordinate 504,737 of NW_027460280.1, forward strand.
AAAATGCTCCATGACAGAAAAGCACATACACACAACACTATTTCGAGTGTACATTTCTTTCAATGATGTCCTTGTGCAAGCTTTGCTTAGTGAAGCCTGGATTAGGTGAAATTGTTTGCCAGCTACTACGTAATAAACACAGTAATCTTGTTATGGACCAAATGCAATTAATCCAACTATCACTGGAAGTATATTTGCACTAATGTGCAGTCAATTTATCGCAGCACATCATTCATGTAGAAACAGCCAAAACTATTTATTGTTTATGCTGTACTCAGTGTTGGAAATTTTAGCAACATGGCAAAATAACAAAAGCTTTGTTTGAATTCACTTTGAAGAGCAATAACTTTATAATTATTATTTTCCACCTTAGGAAATGGCTACTGGAATCTGCTTTATCCGCCTCGCATGCGAAGAAATTCAAAGTAGAAAATGCGCAACAGTGTTTTTTTACTCACTGGTCCACACACCACGAGGCTGCAAGGTTAATCCATTTTCGTGGGTAGCTTCCAAACGAACTGGGCTCGGTTCCAGCAGCGAATTTTCACGCTAGCTAGCACAATTTTTAAAAGCAACACATCGTTACGCGGCCATATGCAGCAGACCACTCGCGACAGAAGCCGTGCATGCACCCGTTATGGCAGTGAAACGCCACAGCTGATAAAATTCACCGTCTTTAATATGTTCGCTTGGTGGCGGCTATTGAATGTTGGACGCATAAACTGACTGAGATAATATTGTTATCTAATTAAAATGAACCTGCGTGATTCTTTTTAAAGAAAACAACCACCTCATTTGCAAACGTTACCACTGTACAATTTGAATCGATAAACAGCACGTACTGCAATCGATAGCAGTGGGCTGCTGCTTATCACACGTCAGTGAGGCCTCAAAACTTTTATTCAAGTAATAACGTACCGACTTTAATAAGAGAAGCCCAATAAAAACAATTGTCTACTTATTTTATAACAAAATGACATGTTAACCATGTTTGTCGGTTATTATATGTACATCTATAGATCAAATATTTAGCTGCTTTGAGCGGCCCCAGCAGAAAAAATGCAAATTAAAGTATGCAACCAAATTACAGTAGCTCCACTTGGGCGCTTCATGCTAGAATGCACCGTGGTTGATTTTTCATCCTCTGTGGTGATCGCTGGAACTTGAGAGTGTGCGGGGGCTGGTTCGACAATGTCAGCGATGCATTGCATTTGTTGCATTGACTCCTCCTCGGTGCCACGCTCTGCACCTGCCACGCCTTGTGAGGAATGACGGTTTGCATCCACAAAGACATGTGAAAGCGTGCGCTTACTGGGCTCACTCATAGACGCCTTGGCAGACACCACCTCATACTTTGTTATTGCCAGTGTTTCAAAATGCTTCGATTGATGGTCGTGGAGATCACAGCGGAAGTAGCGGCTGAATGAAGACACTGCCGAGGTTGACCCGCAATCACTGATGTTGCTCCGCTCCCGACTTCAACTGAGGCTGTAGCTGCTTTGGCCCTTCTTCGCTGCTGCTGTGGCGTAATAGAAGGCACTGGCCTATTGCTTGTGGATTGTTTAGACTATGTTGACGATGCCGTGGTTAAGCACACAGCTTCCAGTAAGAAGCAGGCTACACTGCTGCAGTACTTTCAGCCAAATAAATAAATACTTTGTGTGAAGCTTCAAGTCAGTATTTACTTTGCCATGATTGGAGCGTGATCGGAAATTGTTGTTCGGAGCGTGCGTTCGGTTATGTGGCATGCAATTGGCCTAGGCCACGCCTTGAGATGTTCATTTGAGGGATCGCCAGCCGTTTGTGTGCAGGCGCGAGTGAGAAAATCTGGGGGCTTTTGCTTCTTGAATATATGACTCTGCCTAGGCAGTACGGAGGAGGTTTCTTTCATTTGTTTGTCCCCAGACATGCCGGCATTGTGTAGTGTGGTCGAATTTGTTTAGTTACGCTCGGACGCTGGCTGCCCGTGCAGTGAGGCAGTGGGTGCGGACGACCCTTGGTGATCGCTGTGTCTGAAGGGGCAATGTTCTGACTGGCGTATATGTCGCAGGTCACTTTTTTCGTTGTGACGATAGATCGGATTTTTTACAAGCACTGCTCCAGGAGGGCACATGTAACCGGCAAACAGAGGCCTCAGGAGAGCACCTGTGGTTATAATAAAGCAGGCGGCACAAGATCTCCAGGGCACCCAAGGGGTAGTGGGGGGATCAAAGCTGGAAGCAGAGCGGCCTGTGGGCTGGGGCCGTGGAGGCCGAAGCGCCCCAGGGGGTGTTCGCATAAAAAAATTTTGTGATACTGGACAGCCGATGTTATACACCCCTGGCACACACAGGCCTCGGCAAGCTCCAACCCATGGACCAGTTCGGGTTCTAGCTTTGGTGTCCCCTTTGCTGCTTTGGCATTCTGGAGGTGCCGCCAATAATGCGAAATAATGACCCGTTACAATTGGTAAAAAACACGATTTAATAAATATAATTATGTCCAGCCACCAACTTGTGATGCTAAGTTCAGCGCTACTGCGCCCTGCGACGTTTTTCAATTTGACGTAGTAGTTCAGCGGAAACCCGCAAGGTAGAGAGAAGTAATGAATAAAGGGAAAATGAGACATCCACCCGTTTAAAGGCCTCATAGTTGAAGAAAAATTCGTCCTGGTCCGGGACTCGAACCCGGGACCACCGCCTTTCCGGGGCAGCCGCTCTACCATCTGAGCTAACCAGGCGGCTAGCAGATGGCAGGGCGAAGTCGAATTTGTCGACAACACAAAGCTACTACGTCAAACTCTTGCCTTTGCTTCGTGTTGTCGACAAATTCGACTTCGCCCTGCCATCTGCTAGCCGCCTGGTTAGCTCAGACGGTAGAGCGGCTGCCCCGGAAAGGCGGTGGTCCCGGGTTCGAGTCCTGGACCAGGACGAATTTTTCTTCAACTATGAGGCCTTTCTTTCGAGGAACCCGTATGGGTTTCCTTTGTAGCAATTGCTACGAACGGGTGGATGTCTCATTTTCCCTTTATTCACGACGTTTTTCAATATATGCGGCCCGGTCTCTACTATGGTCGCCACCGCCATCACAGAAACATCTGTGATGTTATTTACAAGGTACAACGCCGTAAGGCGTCAGAAAGCTATGATCCGCCACGACTGACTTAGCATGAGTGCTGCAGGTGTGAAACAGTCTGTCCGACACAGCGGTCACCAAATCGGGCGGCACTGCCCGCTGCTTCACCTATTTTACAGCGCCAGCAGCCAGCATCCGAGCGCAAACTCGACCCCACTACATAATGCCGGCATGCCTGGGGACAAACTAGGACGAACGCCTACAACATGCTCTAGGAAAACTCCTCGGTAGTGCCTAGGCAGAGTCATATATCCAAGAAGCAAAAGCCCCCAGATTTTTTCTCTCGCGCCCGCTCTTACTCGTGCCTGTGCACAAACGGCTGGCGATCCCTCTAATGAACGTCTCATGGCCGCGTCGACTTCGTCGGCCGTGCGAAATCAGCGTCGCCTAGGCTAATTTGCAGTGCAACTGAATGCGCACTCCAAACAACAATCTCCAATTGCGCCCTTGGTTCATCGATTGATTTGTAGAAGTTTTTGATGCATTTTTACGGGATTTTATATGTAGAATTTTGGCTATATCAAACTATTTCGTGATCACCGCGCTGCTCGATATATCGAGGTTCGAGTGTAGCTTGAGGGTTCCGAAGTGTGTGCATTGTTTGTTTTGAGTTGTTTTGTTTGATGTTTGTTTTTTCAGTTATAAATGTTCATCTTGCACGTGTGGCTTGTCTACGTCTGTCTCTAGTTTGCTGGAATTCGTGACAGTCAAGGTTCTGCGATCTTGCAAAAATTATTCACAAAGCGTCTGTAGTATGCGCAAAGGTCCAAGAAGCGGCGCAGATCATGTTTGTTGGTTGCTGGTAGAAATGCAGCAACAGCTATACTCTTTTCTGGGTCTGGCTGAATGCCATCACGACTAACAATGGGCCAAGCAACTTCAGTTCCCGATAACTGAAATGACATTTTTCAGGTTTTAATGGTAGTCCTGCAGAGCGTATTGCAAGAAACATGGACTGAAGTCGCAAGTGTTGCTCAAATATCTGAGAAAAAACAATGACGTCATCTAAATAGACGAAACATGATTCCCACTTAAGACCTGACAACAAGGTGTCCATCCTCCTTTGAATTATCGCGGGAGCTGAACATAATCTGAAAGGTAGCACTTCAATTTTGTACAGGCCGTTGGGGGTTATGAACGCAGTTTTTTCGCAATCACGTTCATTTCATAAATTCAGTGAGAAGTATCAGGCATGTTGAAGGCAGTCTAGAGTCTCTTGGCTCTGGACTCCAAGCAAACAGGATATGCTCCTTTGTTAAATGGGCCACTTTCATGAGTTTGTCTGTGGATGTGAGATAATGAAAAGCGAGACAAAGAAGAAGGGAAGTGGACCTCGAGACATGCAAAAGTGGAGCTGGAAACGGAGAGACCGCAATGTGAAGGAAGAGGAAGGCGTGAATGAGGTGGCAGGGCTAGTGCAGATCTGTCTCCGGCTGCGTTCTGGAGATGGCAGTGGGCATCTCGCATGACACCCTGGAAATGCGGGGAAGAATGTAGGCATCTTTTTTTGTCACCTTGTTCAGTTGGCAGTAATCCATACAAAACCAAAGAGTGCCGTCCTTCTTTTTCACAAGCGCAACAAGGAACGCCCATGGGCTGGTTGAGGGTTGAATTACGTTGTCATTGAGCATTTGCTTCACTTGATAATGAATCGCCTTTTGCTCCTTTTCTGACACTTGCTAGACGTGCTGACGCATGGAGATTAGAGCGCTTTGCGATGTGGGTCTATTTTACTTTTGGTGTAGATGCAATGCAAAGCAATCACTGAGCATGCATAAAAAACTGCATGAATGCTCTTTCTGTGTGGCTGAGAGCTCAGGATTTACATATACTGCACTGGCAACTGTGCTCTCTTTTTGATGACAGCACAATGACAGCTCCAGTGTTGTCGATCCTAATGCATCGACCTAGAGAGCCACTGACCTTCTACGAACCATCGATTGAGGACCTGGAAAGCTGGCTGGAGACCTATAGAAGGTTTGCGACAGTCAGTAACTGGAGCTGCAATGAACAAGTTGCACCATCTCTATTTCTCTTAGGATGATGCTGCTCGGACATGATTTGAGAATTGAGTGTTAAGCCTAATGACATGGAACCTGTTTCGCAGCACCTTTCCTCAGACCTTCACAAATGTCGTATAGTAAAGAGAAAGGGCTGATGTTATGCTGGAAAGCCAAATACAGTTACTGAAGGAGAACATTGCCATCTTTACGGAAGATATGACCCATTTTTTCCGCCGCAATGACCCATCGATTCCTCATGCGAGGCGTAAAGCAAAAACTCTTTGCTGGGCTCGTGTACAACTTGCTCAAGACTGTAGTAGAGTTTCTAACAGAGGTTACGACGATTGAGAGAGCACTGGAAATGCATACTAAACAATACAATCGCCGCTCGATGCCAGACTGTGCAGAAGTGCAAGCAGTATGCTCCAACGACCTGCAGGAGACGATAAGAGTAGTTGTGCACATATAACTACGAAGAATGTTCTCAGTGTCGCAGCCCCAGGTTGCATCTATTGCTGACATCATTTGGCCAGAAATACAACACTCATTGTGATTCCCTGAACCGCTGAAGCCCCAGCAGAGAGCGATGACCTAAGCCGCCATCACATACTGTCAGGTCCCCCCGCCACATTCGTGCCAGAGCCCCGTAGCACCACAATTCCACTGGCACACACCACAGTACCTGCAAAGGGCGTCTGTGTCAGCAGGCATTTATTTGTTTATTTATTTATTTATTTCAAAGTACCTTACAGGCCCCAAGGGGAGCATTGAGTAAGGGGGGCATCATTGAACAAATAACAAAAGAAAACAGATACATGAACGCAAAAATGTGAGAGCTAAAAATGTTTATAATGATCATGTGCTTGCAAAACAGTGTAACACATAAAACCGCTAAATCAATACAAAGAGTTGTTGGGAAAGGAATGAAAAGTACAATTCACAGTAACATAAAAAGCGATGTAAGACTCCCGCAAAGTAATGTACATAGCGCGAGCACATAAAGGAAACAAAATTGAAACAACAACAAAAGAAAGTCATGACCCATATGTGACACGTATGAATGACATCACATATGTACAGATGAATATATTTGTTATGATGAAGACTGTAAATTCAGTAGTCTGAATTTGTCATTGCTCATTTGAGCGACAGTGCTGTTAGGAAGCGAATTCCATAATTGAATCGCCCATGGTAGAGCCGAGAAGTTAAATGCGTTTATGTTGCCATAAATGCAAGTGAGGCTTAAATCATTATAAAGTCGTTGGGATGTGCAAGACGCGCGTTCCAGTGGCAAGTTTGATGGATTCATTTGGTGAACATATCTATGGAGCAAGGACAGGAGTGCTACGTCACGTCGGCTACTCAGTTATTGAAGGGAAATGTCAAGTTTTATTTGAGTAATGCTCTTGACTGGTAGCTGTAATTTCGGGAAATAAATCGACTAGCTCGGTTTTGGATGGCTTCTAACATGCGAATTAAGTATTCATGGTAGGGAGACCATACAAGGGACGCGAACTCAAGCTGAGGGCGTACAAATGATATGAATGCTAATTTACGGATGTTAGACGGGCAATTTCGCAAGTTTCAACGAATATACCCAAGAGATTTGGGAGCGTTTGCGCATATGGTTGCAATGTGAAAGGCCCAGGAAAGGCTCGGTGTAATATTTATGCCTAAATATTTATGTGCTGATGCCTGAGATACTATATTTGTGTTTATATAATAGGAAAAGCTATGAATTCATGTTTTTCGCGTGAATGTCATTAGTTGGCATTTAGATGAGTTAAGTTTCATTTGCCAGTCTTCACACCATTTGGTAACGAGATGAAAGTCCTCTTGAAGAATGCAATGGTCATCATGGCTGCGAATTGGTCGATATAATATACAATAATCGGCGAAAACATGCATCCCTGCGGTACACCGGAACTTGCATATGCAAGGGGTGACGTAAAATTATTAACGACTGTAAATTGCTGACGATTTGTTAGGAAGTTACAAATCCAGGAGAGCGTTAAGCAGTCTGATTTGAGAACGGTAACTTGGAAATTAAATGGCAGTGAGCCACACGGTTGAAGACTTTGGAGAAGTTGAGAAAAAAGCAATCTGTTTGAAGATTACAGTCCATGTTAAAATGCAAGTCTGTAGTGAATTCTAGTGACTGCGTCTCACATGACAAGCCTTTCCTGAACCTATGTTGGTTAATGAAGAAAAAATTATTTGATTCTAGATGATGATATATGTGAGATGCAATGACATGTTCAAGCATTTTGCAGCGAATACTTGTCAATGATATTGGACAATAGTTTTCTGTGGAGTTTTTGCTACCACTTTTGTGTACTGGTATCACTTCTGCAATCTTCCAGTCTAAGGGAGCTGGCCTGATGATAACGACTGGCGGAAAATAATGCATAAAAATTTGCTAGGTAGCGTGACTGTACTCTTTAGATTTTTGAGTTAATTTGGTGTGTTGTGACACGACAAACCCGTGCACATGAGTGTTGGACCCTCCCGCACTTAACTGTGCATGCATGGTTGAGCCGTGTCCGAGGAAAAGCTGATCCTGGGGTTGTGCCAATGCTGATTGTTTGGACCTCTAAAGAGAAGCTGAAGAGTCTGTCGAATTCAATAAGACGCTCACATACGGATGCGGGAACCTTATAAACCATGCAGGTAAAATTTTGGGGGTGATTTTTCACTAAGGAGCGACAAAATCGTCAGTTAACATTGCGCTGTAGCACCGCCCTCCGTCGAACGCCGCGTGCTGCTGCTGACGCTGACGATGCGAGCGGAGACCGGAAACCGCGGCGTAGTGACGTTAGCACTGGTGTTCCGTTCCTTCGCAGTCTCCATGACCGTGCCTGACCGGGCTTATTTCTGCGTGCATGCCAGCCTAATCTGCTGCGCTCGACCCTACATTCCTTTATTTGTGTGTATATAGGAGTGGTAGTTGACGTGCGCAGCATCAATTGAACTTGTAGGCCGATCATGCTGCCGTTCTGTGCAGCCTACGGTTGCACGAACACCAGAGGCCGCGACGATGTTCCGATGTTCGATTAGTTCCTGCAAGACAAGAAGCTTTCAGCTAAGTGGGAGGCTGCTCTGAAGCGAAACTACTTCAAGCTCTCAGGAACAACAGTGTTGTGCTCTAACCACTTCCGTGACGATTACTACTGGAGTTTATCAATAATGCATGCTTTGGGTTCTCCTTCGTGTTAGCACGCTGAATGGAAGGTGCATGTTTATCTCCCACCCTTGACACAGGTTTCATCGCCAAGCGCCGCAAATTTTCTATTCGCACATGTGTTGTGAAACAGCCTGCATGCAGCTACCATAACACAGTGCAAGCTTAAAGTTTGCATGTGTTGGAAAGCCTGCTCACGCCAGGACGCTGCGTTCCCCCTTCTCTCGCACAGATAGAGAAACCGACCATCTCACGTAGCCGACGGAATTCGCCGGTTACGAGTAGCATGCAGGTGGCACGCTGATGAAGGTTCTACACTACACGTGCTACAACAGCCGGTAAACTTTTCCCGCATTTAAACCGTCTGTGTAGATTGCCGAGAGCTTTGGGGCAGCGCACAAATGCCGAAGATTGCATCACCGTCTACATTCTACGAGGAGGTATGCAGGAACATAACACTACAGTTGTTTGCCCGGAAACGTACTCACTGGAACGCTGAATGCAGCTTAGCAAAAAACATACTCGCCAAAGAACATTTCCAACACAAGGAAATGCTAACACTTCGCCTTCGTTCCCGTGGAAAGCAGTGCTTGCACTAGCATTTCTTGCTTCTTGGAGAGGCCGGCTCTTTGGAATCGGCTCGTACATGAGTAAAGCAGTATAAACCCCTCACAAGTGATCTTGCAACGTGACAGCGACAGCGCGACAAGCGAGGCGATGGCTGTCGCGTTCACTTGTCGCCAGCAAGCCGAACTCCACGCGAGCGACAACTTTGAGTGACGATTTCCTGGTATGGGGGTAGCAATATACATGCCGAAACTAGCGTGACGCATGCTTTATCAATTTAAGTTGATGTATTTTACTGAAAAAGGAGCATAAAATATTTCTGAAGGTCTTGCACTAGGTTCTTATTCTTGCACGTGTAAAATTCAATAGTTTGCTCATTCCGTGCGACAAACAGTAGTATTTGAGTTATGTACATCGAGTTCCGGCTTTGCACTATTGGCTAGTCGCTCATAGTACTTCCGGGCGACAAGTGACGAGTTTTAGATTTCTAGAAACGAGTGATTGAGCGACAACACTGAGCAATCTGTTCAAGCGACGGCCTGTTTTGTCGCTCGAAGCCGTTGCCCGTCACCATCGCGCGCGAAATCACTCTCGTGGAGTTTGGACTTAACGCCGAACTCCTCAGAGAAACGCAAGCTCTCAAAATTTTTGCATGATCGTCTCAGCAAAACGGCACCAAACTACCTTGCACCGTGCTTCGTGTGTAGCGGCAGCAGTTGGTCCGGACGAACACCATTGTTGACGTCACGAGGCGCCCGACCAATCACAGGCAAAAACGAGGCGCGCGAGCTGGGCGTGTCTGCTGCTGCACTTTTCGTCGAAATAAAATATGTTTGCGCTTTCTTTCGCTCAATTTCGATGCAATATTCGAATTCAGAGGGTTGAAAACCACGACATACTGCTCTTCACTATTTTTTCTGGAAAAGCTTTCAGTTTCCCTTTAAGGCCCCTTGGTGTTGGCAACACACCTTTTTGGCCTTGGCAACGCACCTTTTTGGCCTGCTTCACGCAGCCAGCAATTGGTAGTTGCTTTTTCCTGTCCTTCTCTTCAATCTTGGACTTTCTCTCTCACTTTCCATCTTCACTGTTTTCGCTCCCTTTAAATTCCAATTTTTCCAAACAGCAAGGGTTAACATTGTGTAATTTATCCAACCTTGAGTATGGTATATTAGGTTATAGTAGTATGTAGAGCTGGCATCTTGAATTCCTTTGGGTCTCGTAGCAACTCCTTGTTGGGCTCATTGGTGGGTGGCTAGCATAGTTTCTTAAATCAAATAGATTCTTTATGGCTTTTAGCTCCTTTCCCCAACTGCCTGATTGCCCTCTTTTGAAAAGAGGGTGCACCAAGGAAACTCTACAATTTTTTGTCCTTTGCAAGAAACCCTTCCCACGCTACCACATTACACATAGTCGAAGCCCAAAAAAGACAGTCAGAACCTTTTCTCCTTTCATTGTTGCAAAAGTTCTCACCAACATGCTGGGTCCCAGATACAAGGTAACTAAAATGGGTAGCAGCGACCTGCTGCTTGAGGTACGTGACAAGCTCCAACATGAAAACATGGCAAATTTCGTGTCTTTTGGTAATGTTCATATCATGGTAAGCCCACATCGCTTATCCAGAGATGTGATATCAGATGATAATCCCTTGAACATGAGCGAAGAGGAACTACTTGAGGAATGGAAGAAGCAATATGTTGTCAGAGTGCAAATAATAACAGTCAAACGTGACAACAAAGAAATTCCTATAAAACTTCACACCCTCACTTTTGCAACGAGTGTGCTACCAGAATTTCTAGAAACAAGGTACACAAATACACGAGCAAGACCGTACATCCCAGTCCATGTAGAAGTTTCAAGTGGCAAAGATTTGGCCATGGCTGGCAGAGCTGCCAAGGCTGGCTGACTTGAGCAAAATGTGGTGAGCAAGAACACTCTTCCAACAGCTGCACTGGTATGTTCCGCTATGTGAACTAGGGCTGTGGTCATGCAGCTTATTCCCGATCATGTCCTACGGGGAAAAAATATATCATTACACTAAAGGTGAAAGAGAACTTCTCTTCTCAAGAAGTGCGAGAACATTTTCTGCAAAACGGTGGCCATTGGGCTGATTGTTTGAACATTCTTCAGACGAGGAAAAATCCTTTTTAGTGGGCAAAACACAGAAAAAAAGGAAGAAGGAAGGCGACTCTGTGAAGAACAAGATGAAAAAGGTGTGTTCTGTCCTGTCACCTTCATTATTCGTTCCTCCATTTTGCGCACTAAAAAGGATTTTTTCTTGCCTAAAAATTTTTTCATGTCTTCATACTGCTGGGTATGCTGACGCGCGGCATGTAAGGGGGCAATGCCGCAGCGGCATCTACCTGGCCCATAAAAAGTGTGGCCGTGGCTGTGCCACTGATAGCAGCTAGCACTGCTTCACCATCCCTGAGGGAGGGACCTCCGGGTTGGTAGGCTCCAAGGCTTCAACTCTTGAGGTGAGGCCTTCATGGCGAATGCACCGCTCCCAAGAGTGGGTGTCCAGTGCCTCGCAAGAGGCAATGGACATAATTCCTAGCCAGACAGCGCATCCAGCATCAAAGGAATGGCATGAGTCTCGGGACCGTGTCAAAGCAGACAAACTCCTCATTACAGGGCCCAAAAAGGGCCCTCTAAGCTAAGTAACGTCTGCTGTCCTGTAAGCTAAATCACTTTTTCTCTCTTAAACACACAGCATGTACACATTTCGTAATATGGATATGCAAACATTGCAATAGAATGCCAGGGGACTTCTCCATAACCTTGACAATGTCAAGGAACTCTTACATAAATATAATCCTAGAGTGCTAAGTGCTCAAGAGACTCATTTAAAGCATACGCAGACAAACTGTCTGTGGCAATACGCCATTTTTCACAAAGACCGTGATGATGCTAATGCCTCGTCCGGCAGTGTGGCCAGAGTTGTCAGCAAAACTGTTGCTTGCGAACACCTGCCCTTTTCAGACACCCTTCGAGGCAGTTGCAATGCGAGAAATTCTGTTCTATAAATTGGTTGCCATCTGCTCAATTTACATAACTCCAAACTACCACCTGAGCGAAACAGAACTCTATGGACCCATTGACCAGCTCCCTGAACCCTATATTATGCTTTAATACTTTACTACTCACAGCAACCTATGGGGAGATTCCCAATCTAACTCGAGAGGTTGACTGATTGAGAACTTTCACAGGAGCTCCGGTGTGTGCCTACTCAATAAGAAAAAGCCCACTTACTACAATCTTGCACATAATTCCTATTCTTCTGTAGATTTAGCTCTTGGATCTTCCATGCTTTTTTTCTAAACTAGAGCGGAGCTTGGGAGTGACCACTTACTGATTACACTGAACCTAAAACAGCAACAAAACTTTCCTCCGCATGTCCCTCAATGGAGACCAGACGCCGTTGGTTGGAATCATTTTAAAGAATCTACATATTATAAGGAGATCTACTTTAGAAGAGTTAACTGCTGGGCTAATTGGTGGTCTTGCATACTTAAAAGATTTTGCGCCAAAAAACAACACACACAAGAAAGATGACGACACCATGGGCGCTACTTCAACTGTTTAAGCACTCGACATATATAGCCCTCCAAAACACCGCGCATGCGTACAAGGCAACATGGAGTACAAGGTTTTATCAGAGTAGGCGTGATAGAAACTTCAGCTCAGCAAAAGTGTGCCACAAACGTCGTATATGAAATTCCTCTGTCCTGCGGGAAATCCTACATTGGGCAGACGGGGCGGGGCGTTGTCAATGACTGACTTAGGGAACGTGCAAAACATATAAAAAATAATGAAGGTGAGCGACTTGTGGATCACTGCAGGGCTTGCACCGATTGTTTTCCACGGTTCCGCGATGCTAGGATTTTGGGTAGAGGCAGGCATCAGACATCGTGTGAAACATTGGAAGCCTTCTACATCAAGAAAGCAGGTCCGAACTGTGTTAGTGATACATCGGTTTTTCTTTACGAGGCTGAGCTGAAGTTTCTATCGCGCCTACTCTGATAAAACCTTGTACTCCATGTTGCCTTGTACGCATGCATGGTGTTTTGAAGGGCTATAAATGTCGAGTGGTTTCACCCTCACTAAACAGTTGAAGTAGTGCCCGTGGTGTCGTCTTTCTTGTGTGTGTTGTTTTTTGGCGCAAAATCTTTTCAGTATATAAGGAGATCTTATAAGTGATTTTAGTATTGACGATGCAGTAGCTTATTTCACCACTTTCGTTATAGAAGCAGTGGAAAAATTCGTCCCGCAAACAAATACTAGATCTTCTCGCAAACAGCGCGTCCCATGGGGGAATGAAGAGTGCAAGGACACCTGTAAGAACCAAAACAATGCTTGGGGCTTTTGAGAAAAATCTCCAACTGCAGAAAACCTGATCAATTTTAAATGTGTTAAGTCACAATGAAGGGGAATGCTCGGACAAGCCAAGCTGAAAAGCTGGCAAAAGTACTTAGAAGACATAAACTCATATACAGACGAGAAAAAAGAAAAACTTGGAACAGGGTTAGGAAAATAAAAAGTCAACAGTCATGCCCGATTCCATTAGTAAATGATAGCGGAAATTGCCTGGAAGGCCAGGCGAGAGGCTCAATTTGACCGGGTACCTAGTTCTGCGAATTATTCAAGTGAATTTTTAAAGTGGAAGGAGCTGATGGAGAGGAAGCTACTTTAGCACAAATGCAGGTCACCTCAGGAGTGTAACAGGCCATTTAATTTAGCTGAACTCCATATAGCGCTTAAGGGGGGATGCGGGGCTCAAATCGCAATTTCCACCAGAAAAATGCATTTTCCAATTTTGGTTATTTTGGGTTCCTGGTTGTATAAAGAAGCACATCGCCAAGTTTGGTTGTAATGTGCGCTGTAGAAGAGAAGAAAATGAATTGTCTTGTTATAGTGGCGTACGCTCGCCGTGGAGAGTGCCCATGAACGCTGTATTTTAGGTGTAGCCGCAGAGCAGGCAAGAAAACCAACACGGAGTGAATCTTTGTGTTAGAAAGTTTGTTTTTCTAGTGTTTTAATCATGGAAGACCTTCCATGGAGAGTACAGCAGACTGCAAAGTAAAACTAATAAGGAAAGGCACGTTGACACCCCTGTCTGGGAGCACACAGACAAGGGTGCTGGACTGCTCTAAAGCTGAAAAAAAAGTGAAGACAACTTGAGGAAATTTCCACAGAGCAGGTTCGAATTGAAGAAGAGGGTCCAACCTATGGAGCATGGTACTTTGATTAATTATTTTTGGTCCTAAAATAAAGGAGTGTGTTCTGAAGTCTTTGAGCTCATTTTTCTCAGTTTGCACTTTTGGGCAAAACAAAACCGTTAGGAAAACTATAATTTCCAAGGTGCTTCACCAAGATATGCTTTCAAAGTAGTTTCTGGGCTGAAATTTTGTGAGGAACAAGATAAGGTACTTTTTATATTTCTAAATTTTTATTAACACAGAAAATTGTTACATGTCTGAAACATAAGGACAACAAAAAAAATTGAACTTAGCCTCAAAGTGATGACATTGTTACAGAAATGTAATGAAAAACACGCAACTGGCCTTATCACGCACTAGAAGGAGGTATCTAACAAAAATGATCAGTCTTCATTATTTCTGAAGTGACAGTTTTCCTAAGGTGACATGCCTAATTGGTCCTTATGACAGCCATAATTTGGTTTCTATTTCATCTGTAATAATCAAATTTAGAATATGCACATAAAACAAGAAGATACATAAACCTATAAGTTTTTCTAAATATCTGTGCAATTGTTCACATCCCCCTTTAACTCCTGTAGTAGGTCTGCTCCAGGGCCTGACTGCATAGTAGTATATGCAGTCAGGTCGTTTTTCTATAATAAACTATTGTGTGTTTTGCCTCGGTATTTACCTTGCCCCTCCCCTCTGCATTGTACAACTGTACCTTGAGGGTATAATAAATAAATAAATAAATAAATAAATAAATAAATAAATAAATAAAACACCTACATTCTGAAACTCTACTGATGCTCCTTTTACTGTCTAATACTTATTAATTGGGAATTTGGGTACCTTCCCGCCTCTTGGAAGGAGGCTATTAAAATTCCCAACCTTAAGGAGGGAAAGCACTCGTCCTTGTCGAGCATCTACAGACCAATTGCATTAACTAGCTGTCTCTGCAGTGTAAGACGTTTGAAAAAAAATTATAAACAGAAGCCCGATTAATTTCTTAGAAAGGAATAACTTATTAGTTCCATAATAATGTGGTAACAGCAAAGGTAGGTCCACAACAGACTACCTCGTCTGCATTGAGTCTAACATTAGAGTCGCATTTGTACACAAACAATATTTCTTGCACACGCAGCAGCTTTAGATTATGTTTATGTTGGAGCTGTTTAATATCGTCAAGGTTATGAAGAAGTCCTCTAACATTTCAATGTAGTATTTGGGTCTCCATAATGAGAAAAGTGTTTGTGCTGTGTGTTTAAGAGATGAAGATTAGCTCACGGGGTCCTTTCCCGGTGCCGTGACGTGAGGTTTGTCTTTCTTGGAGTAATCAAGAAAAGCCCGCTTTCCTTAGGTGCTGTCAGCGCTGTCTGGGTGGGAGTTATGTCCATCGCCTCTTGTGGGGTGATGGACATGTGCTCTTGTGAGTGATGTCTTCGCTTTGTGAGCCTCGCTTTGAGAGATGAGGCCCTAGAGCCCACCAACCTGGATGTCAGCAGGCCTTCCTTCATGGATGGCAAAGCAGAACTTGCTGCTGTCGCCAAGGGGGCACAGCTGCAGCCACACTCTTTGCCGGCCGGGCCTCTTCTGCCTGACCTGAAATGGACTGTCATCAACAATCCTTTTGGAAGTGACCACTTGCCTGTCACATTAAACTTAATACAGTAAAAGCTCGTTAATTCACAACTCGTTTATTCGAAATTTCGGATAATTCGAAGTAGCCGCCACAGTCCGGCCAGCAATATGTTGAAAGCAATATGCAACGCATCCCGCTAATTCACATTGAAATCTACATCGCCCCTGATAATTTGAACCCCGCGCCATCGTGGACGGCGAGAGTGCTAGTGTGCGGGTACGTGCGGGTCGCATGGCTTTCCTCTTTCTATCTGCGGCCCTTTCTTTAGGCCTAACTGTAGGGCAACGCGTTTGCGCATGGCCAGGCATGCCAACGCCTCTGTTGCAGGTCGGTTCTCTCTCTTTCTCTCAAGACCTTCAAGGTAAAAATGTGAAAGCAGCACTGAATGTTCTTTTTTTTTTTTTCATTTTACATCTTGGAGGCTATGCTCTTTCCCTACGAGGTGTTCTGCTGAGGAGCGGCACCAGTTAATGTCTAAAAGATGGCAGCCGTGATTTTTATCGGTGCTCGCAGTACCACAAAACACAGCCTTTGAGATCCGTGGCATTTACTCAAAGGAAAGCATCGCTGGGATACATTTTTGGACGCCACCTATACGTATAGTGGAACTCGGCAGCAGGCAGCCTTGAGAACAGAGACCAATGTCGCAGCAGGCTGTGGTGCGTTTTGCGAGTGAATTTTGCAGCGTAGCTCTTGTTTCTGCGGCGAGCGTCGGCGGTGCAAAGGTGCATTTATAGTCCAACGTTCTTGGAGCGCGTCGCCTGCAGCCAGTCACACTATGATGCTTGTGCTGCACCAGCCGAAATGCCGTCCCATCTATAGTACGACTCACGTGCCGCCTACTGCTCTCTTCGGAGCATGGGCAGAACGATCGCCAACTCGCGCTTTGAACAGCTGTCTGCTAAACTGTCTGCGACCGTTGGTAAAGTGGTGTGGGCACATTTTTTCTTCACGCTGTGCATTATGGGTCTGTGCAGTCGGCGCGACGAATGCCCAGATGGAGCAAGAGCCATCTCGGCGTCGGGCATGTTGGAGTGCGTTGGCCACGTCCGCTTACGTTGGCTGTGCCAGTGCATCGCACCATCCGTTGAACCATAGACACTGTTGTTCTCACTAACATGAGGTAACATGTGCGCGCGCTCATGCTACGTCACACTATATTTAACCCTTAACCGAACGAATTGTTCTCCAACTTTCGTTAGTTCAAATTTTGTATAATTTGAATTTTTTTAGCATTCTCATGGAATTCAAATTAACAAGGTTTACTGTAATGCAGCATGACAACTTTCACCATATTTCTCGGTGGAAATTAGCATTGGGGGGGGGGGGGGGGCTGACTGGGAGCAGTTTACAGAACCAACTTATCTACCACGAAATTTTATAAACGATTTTAGTATAGATGACACTGTAGCATATTTCACCACTTTTATTATTGATGCAGCTGAAAAGTTTATCCCACAAACAAAGGACATTTTACTTAAAAGATGCATTTCTTGGTGGAACGAAGACTACAGAGATGTGCGAAAGAGGCAGAATAAAGCATGGGGCAGATTGCCTAGATCACCAAATGCGGAAAATATCATTGCATTTAAGCACACTAAATCGCAGGGATGGCAGACACGATGTCAGGCAAAGAGAGAAAGCTGGGTGAGATTCCTCTCCAGTATAAGTTCGTACACACAGGAGGCAAAAGTGTGGAATGGTTTAAAAAAGCTAAAGGCGCAACAAATCCATCCGTTTCCTGTGGTGAATGACCAACGAAATACCTTGCAAAATCAGGCAGACTCTCTTGGGGAACACTTCGAGCATGTGTCGATCTTAATTTATTATTAAGAATCCTTCCTGAAATATAAACAAATAGAAGAATGTAAGCCATTCGTACGTAAATGCTGGCAGAACGAACCATATAACCGTCCTTTCAGTATTGCTGTGTTGAGAGCTTCCTTGATCGCATGCAGGAGCTCTGGAGGGGTATTCTGTAAGAGTCCACCTAGTGGACTGCCCATTTCGGCCGCGGCTGATTGGATGCGGCTGTACGAGCGAGGAGGAGACGAGTGGCCCTAGCCAATCAGGAATGGCCGAAATGGACAGTCCACTAGGTGGACTCTTACAGAATACCTCCCCTGCACTGGGACCTGACAGAGCCATGTATGACATGATTAAGAACGCACACACTGATACACATCTGACACTAATTGCACTTTTCAATGCTATTTGGGCTGCCGGATACCTCCCATCTGCATGGAAAGAAGTGATTGTGGTCCCTGTTTTGAAGCAGGCCAAAGACCCTTTCTCGGTTGCAACTTACCGCCCGATAGCTCTCGCAAGTTGCCTTTGTAAGATCTTTGTAAAAAATGATTAATCGACAACTCATACATTTTCTTGAACTCAACAAAATCTTGATCCCTATCTGTGTGGCTTCAGAGAAGGGCGGTCCATAACTGATCTTCTTGTGTACATTGAAGGAAATATCCATGACGCATATTTACATAAACAGTTTTTCTTACCGATATTCCTCGATATGGAGAAGGCGTAACACATGACGTGGCATTATGAAATCTTGCGAGACTTGTCGGAAATGGGCATCCGTGGAAATATGCTAAAGCTGATAGAAAACTATTTATCTAATCGTACCTTCTGCGTCAAAATCAGCAATGTAATGTCGCATTCATTTATACAGGAAACTGGTGTATCCCAGCAAAGCGTGCTCAGTTGCCCACTCTTTATTGTTAAGATGACCATACTCCAGGATTCGTTACCACCGGCAGTTTTTTATTCTGTCTATGCGGGCAATATACATATAGGCTTCAAATCCTGTCACCTTGCAGTATGTGAGAGACAGGTACAGGTGTACAGGTGGTACAGACAGAACAAGGTGTTTAAGTGGGCAGACAAAAATGGATTTGAAGTCAACCCCCATAAAAGTTCTTGTGCTCTTTTTACAAAAAAGAGAGGCCTGGTTCCAGATTCTTGTGTAGAACTGTCTGGAAAACAAATACCTTTCAACAGAGCACAAATTTCTAGGTATTATCCTTGACTCTAGGCTTACTTTCATTCCACACATGAAATATCTCAAAGCAAAATGTCTAAAAGCAATGAACTTACTGAAAATTATATCCCACGCAACATAGGGTAGTGACAGAAAGTGTTTAATGAATATTTACAAGAGCCTCATTCGATCACGACTGGACTATGATGCCATGGTATATCACTCTGCTGCCCCGAGCGCGCTAAAGATGGTAAATCCCGTCCACCATCTAGGTATCCACCTGGCCATTGGCGCTTTCAGAACAAGCCCTATGGAAACCTTATACGTAGAATCAAATTAGTGGTCACTCCATCTGCAGAGAACATAAATCAGCCTCACATATTTTCTCAAAATTCGCTCTAATCATGAAAATCCGTGTTCTAGTACCGTTAATGATATGATGTGTGCTATACTTTTTCGTAATTTGTCCCTCTATAAGACAGCCTTTCTCACTGCCTGTGAGGTAGCTTAGCGATGAAATGGATGTCCCGCTCCTCGAAAATCACTTAATGCCTCCAACCAAACTATTACCTCCTTGGGAGTGGCAGGTGGTAGAATGTGATATACCTACCTTTTCTTCAAGTTACAAAGCACGCTCCAGAGCTGGAAATCTGAATGCATTTCCTAGAACCCCAGTACAAGCACTTGTGCGCAGAGTTTTACACGGACGCTTCTAAGTCACATGCCAGGGTATTTTATGCAGCTGTCGGTCTCTCCTTCTCAGAATCTGGTGTACTGTACCCAGAAACAAGTGTCTTTACGGCTGAGGCCTATGCACTATTGTCAACTGTGAAGCATATAAGAAAATCAAAACTTCAAAAAGCAATTATATTGTTACGTAGGAAGACGCCGACGAAAAGCTATTTACAAGTATATTTACAAGGCAAGACGCCGCAGTTGACCAAGAGGCAACAGCCCGCGCTAGCTTCCAATCGTCCTCTTCATCTTCTTCGTCATTGGGAATACTACCCCGTAGCACTACCCCCGGCGGCAAAAGCGCCGTCCCGGAGCGACTAAAGGCCGGACTCTGAAGCAGTGTAGTAGCTCTTGAGCCTACTGACGTGCACGACATCACTAGACACCAGAGTAGATGACGAGGTTGAGCTCACAGGAGCAATTTCATAAGTCACAGGCGTCACCTGGCGCAGCACGCGGTAGGGCCCTGTGTATCGCGAAAGGAGCTTTTCGGAAAGTCCGACGTGATGACAGGGCGACCACAGGAGCACGAGTGCACCAGGCGAAAACTGTGCGTCACGGTGGCGGGCGTTGTACTGACGCTGCTGCGTGGTTTGCGAGTCCGTCAATCGAGCACGGGCAAGCTGGCGTGCATGATCGGCGAGGGCGATGGCGTCGCGCGCATACTCGGTTGTTGAGGTCGCAGCAGGAGGAAGTACCGTGTCAAGGGGCAAGGTCGGTTCGCGACCGTAGAGTAGATAAAATGGAGAAAATCCGGCGGTGTCGTGCCGGAAAGAATTGTAAGCAAAGGTGACGTAAGGAAGGGCAACGTCCCAGTCGTGGTGGTCCTTCGAAACGTACTTGGACAGCATGTCTGTAAGAGTACGGTTTAACCGCTCTGTCAGGCCATTGGTTTGAGGATGGTATGAGGTAGTCAGCTTGTGTTGAATAGAGCAGGAACGCACAATGTCGGCAATAACTTTCGAGAGGAAGTTACGACCACGGTCAGTAAGCAGCTGTCGCGGGGTGCCATGCACTAAGATAATGTCACGCAAGAGAAAGTCCGCGACGTCAGTGGCGCAACTGGTAGGTAGAGCCCGCGTGATAGCGTATCGGGTGGCGTAATCAGTTGCGACGGCTACCCATTTGTTCCCAGAGGATGACGTGGGAAAGGGACCGAGGAGGTCTAATCCAACATGAAAAAACGGTTCCACAGGGACGGTGATCGGCTGGAGATGACCGGAAGGTAGCATCTGAGGCGTTTTCCGACGCTGGCAGGGATCACAGGCAGCAACATAGCGACGGACGGAGCGAGCGAGACCAGGCCAATAGAAGCGGCGGCGGACGCGGTCGTACGTGCGGGTTACCCCAAGATGTCCTGCAGTGGGTGTGTCATGCATCTCAAAGAGCACAGTCTGTCGTAGATGTTTTGGCACGACAAGAAGAAGATCAGGGCCATCAGGGAGGAAGCTCCTTCAGTACAGAATGCCGCCCTGGAGGACATATCGGCGAACGGATGCGTCGGTAGGTGTAGAGCGCAGACGCTCGATGAGTACTCGCAGCGATAGGTCTCGGTACTGCTCATCGGCGATGTTAGCGAAGGCAGACACAGAGAAAATGCCGTCGGCGGTGCTACTGTCGGCGTCGTCAGGCGCGTCTACCGGGTAGCGAGACAGGCAGTCAGCGTCCTTGTGTAGTCGGCCAGATTTGTAGGTGACAGAGAACGAATATTCTTGGAGGCGTAAGGCCCAGCGACCAAGTCTTCCTGAAGGGTCTTTCAATGAGCATAACCAACAAAGCGCGTGATGGTCTGTGATAACGGAAAAGGGTCGGCCATATAAGTATGGGCGGAACTTCGCAACTGCCCAAACTAGGGCCAGACACTCACGCTCAGTGATGGAATAGTTGCGCTCCGCGGGCGAGAGGAGCCTGCTGGCGTAAGCGATAACACGGTCGTGGCCACGCTGGCGTTGTGCCAGTACTGCGCCAATTCCGTGACCGCTGGCATCAGTACGGACTTCGGTAGGCGCAGAAGGATCGAAATGGGCCAGAACGGGAGGCGTTGTGAGAAGATCGATGAGAAGCGAGAATGCAGAGGCCTCGTGATCGCCCCACTGGAAAGGGGCGTCTTTTTTCAAAAGCTCGGTTAGTGGTCGTGCTATGGCCGCGAAATTTTTGACGAAACGGCGGAAGTACGAGCAAAGGCCGATGAAGCTGCGCACATCCTTGACACACTTCGGAACAGGGAAGTGCGTAACAGCATGAATCTTGCCTGGGTCCGGTTGCACTCCGTTCGCGTCAACGAGATGTCCAAGGACGGTAATCTGACGACGGCCGAATTGGCATTTCGATGCGTTGAGTTGCAGACCGGCTCGCCGAAAAACGTCCAGGACTGCTGAGAGGCGCTCGAGGTGCGTAGCGAATGTTGGGGAGAATACTACAACGTCGTCCAAGTAGCACAGGCACGTGGACCATTTGAAACCGTGAAGAAGGGAGTCCATCATGCGTTCAAAAGTGGCAGGAGCGTTACATAGGCCGAACGGCATCACCTTGAATTGATAAAGACCATCGGGTGTTACAAAGGCAGTCTTCTCGCGGTCGAGATCGTCCACGGCAATCTGCCAATAGCCGGAGCGAAGGTCAATAGAGGAGAAATAGCGAGCACCGTGGAGGCAGTCAAGGGCGTCATCAATCCGAGGTAGGGGATACACGTCCTTTTTGGTAACCCTGTTAAGGTGCCGATAATCCACGCAAAAACGCCATGAGCCATCCTTCTTTTTTACCAGCACAACCGGTGACGCCCATGGACTACATGACGGTTCAATAATGTTCTTGGCAAGCATTTTGCGAACTTCGGTGTGAATAACTTGACGCTCAGCCGGTGATACTCGATACGGGCGGCGATGAATAGGAGGGGCATCTCCGGTATTAATGCGATGTTTAACAGCTGTTGTTTGGGCCAAAGGATGACCGTTAAAGTAAAAAATATCTTGGTAGGAAATCAGAATGCGGTAGAGCGCACGAGCTTGCTCGGACGGCATGTCGGGTGCAATCATTTTCTGCAAGTCGGCGATGGGACAAGTTGCCGACTGCGATGTTAGAGGAGGATCGGCTGCATTGTCGTCTACTGAAATCGATGCTACAGAGTGATCCTCGAATGAGCAAAGTTGGGCCAGAGACATCCAGCGTGGCAGCACTTGTGTCGTCAAGCCAAAATTGACCACTGGCAGGCAGACGCAATTCGCCGTAATAGATAAAACAGTATGAGGTAGTGTGATCCCGTGTGTAAGGAGGACGTCTTGCATAGGAGCCGCGATGTAGTGACCGTCGGGCACTGGTGGGGATGATACGAAGTCAACGTAAGTCAGTGCCGAAGGTGGCAAGCGAACGAAGTCAACGGAACTGAGGCGAGTAAGGTGTTGTTCAGCGGGATCCAGAACAGGCAGGTCAAGACGGAGAGTACTGGCGGAGCAATCGATGAGAGCAGAATGGGCGGAAAGGAAGTCGAGGCCGAGGATGATGTCGTGGGGACAGTGAGCGATGACTGTGAATAGCACGGTAGTGGAGCGATCGGCGAAGGAGACGCGGGCGGCACACATACCAATTACAGGGGCTGTTCCGCCATCGGCGACACGGACAACAGGCGTCGTGGCGGGCGTGATTATTTTCCTCAGCCGGTTACGAAGATCCGCGCTCATTACCGACAAATGTGCCCCAGTGTCTATGAGAGCTGGTACAGGAACACCGTCGACTTGCACGTCAAGAAGGTTCAGATGAGTGGGCAACGTCAGGAGAGGATTTGGCGGCGTAGGGAGCAATGCAGCGTCACCTCGAGGCGCTGCATCGTCTAGTTTTCCGGCTGGGAGCGGCGTCCGAAGGGAGTCGGCGAATAGGAACGACGGGGCTGGGGAGAGCGAGATTGTCGTCGTTGGGGCGAAGGCGAACGAGAATAAGGGCGGTTCGGCGCAGGAGAATCGGTGGCGGCATCATCTGAGCGGGCAGCATAGGGACGAGAAAGGCCACCTGGGGGGCGAGAGTAGGCAGTATATGTAGACTGGTTCAGGGAACTCCAGCGACTGCGACAGTGCCGAGAAATGTGCCCAATTCGATGGCAGTGAAAACAAATTGGCTTGTCGTCTGCAGTGCGCCATTCAGAGGGGTTGCGGAAACGTGGTGGGTAAGAAGGTGCGGGACGGGGTGGAATCGAAGAAGCCGGGTGGGGATCAGGGCGATGGGCCGAGCAGATGGTGTGAATACCCATGTTGGCGAACTCCTGGCGGACAACTGCCTGGATCAGGGAAACAGTGACTGCAGGTGCATGGGAGGGGCTGGAGTCGAACGCAGCCGGATAGGCGGCCTCGATCTCACGCCGGACAATCCTGGTAACATCGCCAGTGTTGTTGGGACGAGGAGCGTCGGCACAGGAAGATGTCACTGGGGTGTTGGGCAGATGGGCAAACTGTTGGTCGATACGTCGGCTTTTAGCGAATTCCAGGCGGCGGCACTCTTTGATAACGGCATCCACCGTCGCGACGTTGTTAAATACGAGCAAGTTGAAGGCGTCATCGGCAATGCCTTTGAGGATGTGGGAGACCTTGGCGGACTCAGTCATGTGTGCGTCAATGTTGCGGCATAGAGCCAAGACGTCCTGAATGTACGTGACGTAGGGCTCCGTTGACGTCTGCACACGACCGGAAAGCGCCTTCTGCGCGGCAAGTTGGTGACCGTAGGGGTTGCCGAACAAGTCTCGAAGCTTTTGCTTAAGCGAATCCCAACTGGTCAGCTCATCTTCGTGCGTCCGATACCAAACTCGGGGTGTGCCACCGAGGTAAAAGACGACGTTGGCAAGCATGATAGTAGGGTCCCACCGGTTAGTGCGGCTGACGTGTTCGTACAGGCTGATCCAGTCCTCGACGTCTTCGCCATCTTTTGCTGAGAATACGCCAGGATCACGGGGAGCGGAGAGGGTGATGTAGGTCGTCGAAGTGGCAGCAGGTGTCGGAGCCGGCGGAGTCGGGTTGTCGTCGCCGGGAGCCATGAAGGTAGGCTCGACGTACCGTCCACTGCGAAGCTCCGTGACGAGGAACAGGGAACGTCCACCTCCACCAAATATGTTACGTAGGAAGACACCGACGAAAAGCTATTTACAAGTATATTTACAAGGCAAGACGCCGCAGTTGACCAAGAGGCAACAGCCCGCGCTAGCTTCCAATCGTCGTCTTCGTCTTCTTCCTACTCGGCTCTTCGTCATTGGGAATACTACCCCGTAGCAATATATACAGACTCTCTAAGCATCGTAAAAGCCTTGAAGTCACTCTGTAAACACAAAAATCCTGCAATTGTCTCGCTCTATTCTGCTCCGTGTAGAGCGTATACATTTAACCAGCATGTCATTATATGCTGGGTGCCTGGCCATAGAGATATCGAAGGTAATGTGCTAGCAGGCTAAATGACCACGTCAATTATATAGCACGCTGTTAACCCTTTAAGGGTCAATGACGTAAATATACGGCGCCGCGAACAAGTAGAAAAATGGTCGATGCCATATATTTATGGCGCCGTCTGTTTGTTTAAAAAGCGCGCCAATTTCGTAACTTATTCTTTTCTGTCATGGGCTGCCACTATGTGGGAATGCAGGGAATCTTTTTTTTTTTGCGCGACTCCCTCTCTCGGTTTTTGTTGCATGGTTTGCTTTAGAGCTAGTTTGCTCCCGCGTGTCTATATACTACTGCTCGCGCATTGGCGCCCGGGCAGGCGGGCGGCGGTTTGGGTTTTGTTCCACGGGCGTTTTCGGCTTCTTGCGCTTCCAAAACTGATGACTATCTCGTTACTAATCGCTCAAAGGGCAACCGCCTGTCTGTCGCTCGTTTAGTGCTCACATGGGTGTGCATAGGAAGGATGCCGCCATGCATGCGTTTTCGTTGCCTTTTTTTGGACACTCGCGAGAACTAATTGCCTCTGGTTGGCGATAAGATGAAGATTAGCGGAAGTTTGTCACACGTTTTGCTTTTTTGATGGGCACACAACCACAGTTTTCTTGAGTGCGCCCACCTACGCAGTTCGATTACGCTATGGACGTAAATATTAGTGCAAGAGTAGGAACATTTGACACTTACGAAATATTCTCGTGTGCGCATTTTCTAAGCCTTGTATGTATAACAATGCATCAAATTTTTTATTCTTATAAGTTTATTTCCTTCTTTATTATTGTTACTCATGATTGAAGAGTACATATATACCAACTCAAAATATGTTTTTCTCATTTTACGGTCAGCCTAGAAAAATTGCGGTAAATTTTTTTCGAGATGAGTCCTGAAGAAAAATTGGAATCTGCAATAAAAAAAAAAATTGACCCTGGGCGCTCGCATATGGTGAAAAAAATCTACCCTCAAAGGGTTAATCCTACAGCTGCTGTCCCTGCAACAGATTTGAAGCCATTCTTGCAAAAGAAACTGCAAAGCCACTGGCAACACTTGTAGGATGCTGAAACAAATAATAAGCTTCACTAAATTAAGCCACAGTTAGGTTTCTGACCCTCTGCAATGAAAACACTGCATACTCATGTCCCATTCTGTCATCTCAGAATGGGACACACATAGGGCACCCATAGTTTTTGCTGATTGCTAATGAACCACCAACCTGTGGTAGATGTGTTGTGCGGCCCATCCTCCGGGAGTGTCGGGAAGCCAAGAAAGAAACATTTTCCTCTAGCATACCGCTATCATGTCCCTCTTCATCCCATTATGTTTCTTGAGGAAGAACTGCTTTTTAGCACCAAAGCAGTTCTAGGTTTTTTGAGTGGCACTGTATTACATGTTTTCAGCCCAAGGAATTCGTAGCGCATCCTCTCGCCAGAAGATGGTGCTGCGATAGTAGTGTTCTGTGAGCCGCTGGACTAGTTTTGAAGTGAGGGAAGCTCACAGTAAAATTGAGTATGAAGAACGGCTGAGGAATATCGAAGAAAGTAAACGGGCTTGGAGAGTGTTCAGGTATCTGTAAAGGAAAAACATTGATTCACAGTGAAGGAAAAGAACTAGGAAGCTTACCAGCAAGTATGCGGCCTGTAGGGTGGGCAACACAGCAACAAAGAAGGTCAAGCGGAAAGTCAGAGAGGCTGAATTAATCTCATGGGTGGCGGCAATGGAAAAGAAACCTGCCATGAGTAACTACTTAAGAGGAAAAAACGAAATCAGGAAAGAAACAATTTATGATAACTCAAAGGGAAGCTCATTACTTTTTGAAGCGAGATCGGGATGCCTTAGAACACGCACCTATAAAGCGAGATATAAGAAGGAAGAAGAAGCATGTGCTTGCTGCAGTAAAGCTAGGGAAACGACGGAGCATGTTTTATTAGAATGTGAAGACGTCTACCCAGTGGTCAATTTTAGGCACCACTTGGCCTCCTTGAAGCCCTTGTGTTCAGCGGGAGCAGTGGTAAAGCAAACATGTCCACAATAGACATTAGTAAGAGGCGATTGGAGGATTGGTGGAAGAAAAGTAGGGAAACGACAAAAGACGGAGACGTACAAAAGCACAGCTCGCAATAGGGGATCAGAAAATTTGGGCGTGGTAGTTCATAGGGTTTTCTTTTTCTTTTTTCATTGTTTAACCTAGGTAGGCTATTAGGTAATATAGTAGCAAGCGCTTGGTGGCACAACCCACCGCCCCGTTCCAAAGAGGACGCTCATAACATCCATCCATCCATTCATCCTGTGTAGTACGTACCCCCAGGCTCTTGTGCTGCAAGGGCTCTATCAAGGCAGTAGTGCTTCTGATAAATTCTTACTGCTGATATATTTAGTATATGTATTATCCTTCTAGAGTGTATTTTTGTGTTCGTACCATACATCATTAGTCATTGCCATGGTCTTATTACACATATATTTTACGCACTTTACAGCGACTGTTTTTAAAGGGATACGGACACAAAATCTGAACATTTTACGATAATACAGAAAATGAGTCCTCAGTGTGCGAGTACACCGAAAACAAGTAGTCACTTCGCTCATTTTTCAGCGGATGGCTTTATTTTTGGCGTTTTTGTGAGCGCGCGCAACGCCGCCCGGCCCAAGCGAGTTGGAAGGCGTGACGTCACGACACCCCCGTCGGATAGCCAGCCGGCCGGCCACGGTCATTCGAGGTGCGCCGCCGCCGCAATCGCGAGCATGGATTCGGGTTCTGGTGCCTCTACCAGCGATGAGTACACGTCTGTAGATGAGGACCGTTCCAACTTAGCAAGAAATATAATCGCTTACGGTTACGAGCCCTCCGCGTCAAGCGGCAAAGAAGAGCAGGCGGCCTTGAACGTGCCGGTCAGGCGGTCCGGGCCAGCAAAATGTTAATTTCTTTTTCTAGTAAACTTGAAGTGCAGCAGCAGCAGTTCCTAAAATTATGTTACGTAGGATGCAAAGTGCCCAGTTTCGTGACCCGCGTTGAGGCAGAAAGGGAGCTATTACGGCTGAATCGTAGGTAGCGTAGCTCGTCGCTTTGTGCTTACCTACGCTGTCGGCTTTCGATCGCTGCACACTTCGTTTTTACGCGACGAGGCACGGCATGTGTAGAATTTTCCAGCCGTTTCCTAGCCCTGTGTTTACGGCTACTTTCACATTCACGCCATTAGAAGCCATTTACTGGTTGAACTCGTTTAGATGGGCGGCTGCGCTAGGGACCCGTCGACCAGATCACTTAGCTACATAGATTCTGTGGCCATAGACAAAGGAAAGCCTTTAGCTGTGACATTTAATAGGGAAATGCTGCGCGAACAACCAAGTCATGAAACCCGACGCATGATTATGCAGAGACCTATGAAAATCCGTAATTTTTTGCTTGAGGTTGAAAAGCAACGTGTGAAACGGCAATGTAGATAAATGTGCTGCGCATTTTAGATTACTACACATGTACGCTGTTGTCTGGCGTTCATTCACTGGCTGTGTTTTGTATATTTGATCAATTAAAAGAGCGCTCGTATGCTGTCGTTCAATATTAGACGCAGCGAGAGTGCACACAACATGACTATTTTGTTTTGTGATAAACACATGCATCCGCAGGGTAAACAATTTCTGTCACAAGCCGAGAATATCTGTTCTTGCACAGCCAATGAAAGGGTAATTTCCCTTCTTACAACAGGCACTCCTGCGGTCACCGCTGCGGCTACATGCATACAGAAAGAGAGAGGGTCTGTTGCAAGAACAACAAAAGTTGGCGAACACAGCTAACAGTTACGAATCCGTCACTAAGCACCCGCTCTTTGAATTGCATTGCCTCAACAGGAGCCTTTTGAGCGGCATGCCAAGGCTTTTGAGCACAGCCGGGTTAGCCCGGTCGCATAAGCATCGTTGACGAAGTGGTCCGCGCAAGTGAAGCCATTTTTTAGAAGTCGCCATGCTGTGTGTGGTGGCTGACAGGCACGTATGCAAAGTTCACGCACCTTGTCTCTGGGAGACGTGCGCGACGGCGTGTCACGACCGATAATGCTGTTATAACAGCCGTGGACGCAGTATTGTCTGGGCATTTTCTTCCGCTACGAAGAAATGCTTCAATACCGATCGACGACCGTGCGAACACGCGTGTAAGATGCACCACCTGCATGGAGCGCTGACGGGGATAATGTTTCAGACAGACCACGTGCGAACATAGCCGACGGCGATAAACAAACGCTGCAAGGGATCGACACTCCGGAAAGACTGCGCCGGCTGTGGCTGACCTTGGCCGCGCGCGCGCGGGCACGCGGGGGTGTCATGACGTCAAGTTTCAGCTTCTCCCGGCGGCCGCTTGGAGGCAAGGCGCAACAGAAAATCGCAAAAGAAAGGTGTTTCTCGTTCTTTTTTTCTAAGCAGCTTGTTGTATTCGTCATTTTTAACAGTTCAACTTTTGTTCTGACGCAGAAAACCACCCACCAATTTTTGTGTCCGTATCCCTTTAAGGCCCTTTTATAGCCACGTCATATCTACCTCTCACAATTCTCTATTGCACTGCTAACTCATTCACACTAGCCTGGCGCTCATTGGCCATACTTGGCCCTTGTGCCATAAAACCCGATCTATCATCATCATCGTGGTCACCGATGACCTTATCTGCTATGCCGGTGGTGGAATACTGCTATGTGGAATACCAGCCCGGTGACCATGTTTGGACCCTGATACAGCGATGTAGTCTGAGTGAAAATCTACTTTGACGTTATTTCGGACCATACAAGATCGTGGAACGTATTGGAGCACATATCTATGGGGTCGTGCTGGACGGCATTATGCAATCACAGCAGTGCCACACAACCTGAAGTTATCCATGTGGTGCGTCTTAAGTCATTCTATGACAGAGAAAGACATACATCGACCAAATAAAACTTTTTAAAAACAAGATGTTCTGAAATGTCTCGTTTTTAAAAAGTTTTATTTGGCCAGTGCACGTCTTTCTTTGTTATGTTTCATCCCGACCTGGGGGCCTATAACGTAAAACTATTCCAATATGTTTTTATTGCTATCTCCTGACGTCAAATTTGCGTAACCGCTAATGCAAGCATCGGGCGGTGACCCGCAGGGTTTTCTGAACAGACCAATCAAGCGCTCTCCTCATTTATAGGAGGTCACTTTTGTTTGCTTTAAAAAGGAATAAAATTGCCTACGGTGAGCCGCTTGTCTTATCTAATTGGCTGACAAGAGATGAGGAGCACGTTCAAGTGGAGAGGGATTCGATGGGGCTGAGCTAGTGCACTGAAAATCGATGACCACATGAAGAGGGTGGTGCTAGCGTCTGCGATTGGCTCGCTTTCTCTTACTTGGCTTGATGTGGCTGGTCAAAAATCACGGCGGCATGCAACGGAAGGTTAAGAATGCCGCTAAAATGGATCCTCAGCAAAGAAGAGTTGGCAGAGCAAGGTCATAAACATGCCGAAAGTGCTCGATAATGTTACACGGCCCCGCAATAGAGACTTTTAGCGTGTCCGCTATTCCAGGAAAACCGGGGTGGTTTGGGCGGATTACCAGATGGTCGGGGGCGTAAACGTGAGCGGCTAGATTGGTGGCGCCAGCTGGCGGTGCAAAGCTCAACCACCTAAACACAGAGCCAATTACTATATTCTTCTTAGCTGGGGTGTAAGTTTTCGACAGTGGCGTAATTGTGAACACAATTACGCTGCTGCCAAAATTTGCACCAGCAGGGAAGCATAATAAAGTAGGTTACTACAATTTTAGTTCTGTGTTTGTCTGATTGAGCCCTACAACACCAGGCGGCTGCACTGCTCCGGCCGCTCACGTTTACACCCCCGACCATCTGGTAATCCGCCCAAACCGTCCCGGTTTGCCGGAATAGCGGACACGCTAAAGGTCTCTAATAACTCATAAGAGTTGTACACAAATAAACCCATGCTCTCTGGCAGGTGCGAGTAGCCATTGCCCAAGGGATCGGCGGCAGCCATCTTTTATTCCTTTTAGAACGGGGCAGCCTGCGGCTATTCAGAAAAAATCCAGTTTTGGTTCGGCATATTAATGCATCTTTAAAGCGTACACGTCGCTTTGACAAGGTAAGTTTTCGCGGCTTTGTGACGTCGCGTGACAGGCAGGTGAAATGAGTGTAGCCTGAAAACTTTTGACCAATAGCTCAAGGCTAATGGTGAAAAGGCATCGAATAAGAAATAACTATTTTTCTTTTGTTTGGTCCAGCCATGTATAATCAGTGTGTACGCGTCATATCAGATGGGGAACTATCGCGGTTTTCGTGACGTCGCTTGACAGACAGGCAAAGTTGGGGTAGTTCAAAAAAGTTTTTGACCAATAGTAGAAGACTGATTGCAGAATTGGAATAGAATAGTTTGCAATAGGTTTACATTATAGCACCCCAGATGGGCTTCCATCGAACTCTCAATTAAGCCATTGTATGTGTGCTAACGAACAATTGGACTTTTTTTGTTGCTTTGTAATTTTTCTTCATTATGTGGGCTTTTGTTTGTTTGCGTTTGTGTTGTTTTGCAGTATCAGGATGATGCTTTTTTAACCCTTTGACGGTCAATGACGTAAATATACGGCGCCACAGACAAGTCCGCAAATGGTCAGTGCCATATATTTAACGCGCCGTCTGTACGTTTAAAAAGTGCACCAATATCCTAACGTTTTCTTTTCTGTCATGTGCTGCCACTATTTGGGGATACAGGGAATTTTTTTCGTGTGCCTCCCTATCTCGGTTTTCGTTGCATGGTTTGTTTTAGCGCTAGTTTGCTCCCGCGTGCACCCGTGCGGGCGGCCGTTTGGATTTTGTTTCGTGGGCGGTTTTGGCTTTTTGCACTTGCAAAAATTATGGCTATCTTGTTACTAATCGCTCAAAGGGCGACCGCGTGTTTCTCGCTCGTTTAGTGCTCACAGAGGTGCGCATACAAGGATGCCACCGTGCATGCGTCTCCGTTTCTTTCTTTTTTTTTTTTTTTAAGACTCGCAAAAACTAATTGCCCTAGCTGGTTGGTGATAAGATCAAGATTAGCGCAAGTTTGTCACACGTGTTGCTTTTTTTGATGGGCGCACAAGCAAACAGTTTTCTTGAGTTTGGCGTAGTAGTTCTGCGGAAACCCACAAGGTGGAGAGAAGTAATTAATAAAGGGAAAATGAGACATCCACCCGTTCGTAGCAATTGCTACAAAGGAAACCCAAGCAGCTTCCTCGAAAGAAAATCCTCAGAGTTGAAGAAAAATTCGTCCTGGTCCGGGACTCGAACCCGGGACCACCGCCTTTCCGGGGCAGCCGCTCTACCATCTGAGCTAACTAGGCGGCTAGCAGATGGCAGGACGGAGTCGAATTTGTCGACAACACACCAAGCAAAGGCAAGTGTTTGACGTATTAGTTCTGCGGAAACCCGCAAGGTAGAGAGAAGTAATTAATAAAGGGAAAATCAGTCATCCACCCGTTCGTAGCAATTGCTGCAAAGGAAACCCAAACGGGTTCCTCGAAAGAAAAGCCTCAGAGTTGAAGAAAAACCTTCCTTTGTAGCAATCGCTACGAACGGGTGGATTTCTGATTTTCCCTTTATTAATTACTTCTCTCCACCTTTCGGGTTTCCGCAGAACCACTACGTCAAGCACTTGCCTTTGCTTCCTGTGTTGTCAACAAATTCGACTTCGCCCTGCCATCTGCTAGCCGCCTGGTTAGCTCAGATGGTAGAGCGGCTGCCCCGGAAAGGCAGTGGTCCTGGGTTTGAGTCCCGGACCAGGTTGAATTTTTCTTCAACTCTGAGGCTTTCTTTCGAGGAACCTGTATCGGTTTCCTTTGTAGCAATTGCTATGAACGGGTGGATGTCCGATTTTCCCTTTATTAGTTTTCTTGAGTGCGCGCACCTATGCAGTTCGATTACGCTATGGACGTAAATATTAGCGTAAGAGCAGGAACATTTGAGACTTGCGAAATATTCTCGTGTGCGGATTTTCAAAGCCTTGAACTATGTGCATAAAAGTGCATCAAATTTTTAATTCTGATAAGTTTTTTTCTTTTTTTATTGTTGTTATTCATGAATGAAGAGTGCATATATGCCAACGCAAAAGATCTTTTTCTCACTTTACGGTCACCTTAGAAAAATTACGGTAATTTTTTTCGAAATAAGTCCCTAAGAAGAATTGGAATCTGCAATAAGAAAAATCGACCCTGGGCAGTTGCATGTGGCGAAAAAAATCTACCCTCAAAAGGTTAATGCTCGGTTTTGACATGCATACTTGTTTGTCCTTCTTCCTGGGGCTGGATTTCACTTGTTAACTGAAATGTATCAGTCAGCTCAAGACATGCCTGCATGTACTTTCTCGAATGTTGTTGATTCTATCTATTGTCTAAGTTGTTGCCACAGCTTGTGTAATCAGATTGTATGCATGATGAGAAGATTGTTGTACTTTCTGGAACTGGCTCATTTGCCAATCAACTTCTGGCAGTAATGTCAAGCTGTGACGAAGCTGAGAACAGAATGCGACGGTGCAATCTGTTGTTCTTTGGAATCCCCGACGAGGATAAAGAGAGTTGGTCGACTACAGAAAGAAAAATTATTGCCCTATGCTCAGATAAGTTGTAAATCACAACTGCCGGTTCTCAGTTTGAACGTGTGCACCGACTGGCAAAATTTGCTTCAAATAAATCTCGACCAGTAATTGCCAAGTTTACGTTCTTTAAGCATAAGCAGGAAATTCTCACTAGTGCACATAAGCTGAAAAATACTGGGATTTCTCATCAATCACTCCGTATCTTACGACAAGCCCCGCATTCGCCTGAAAATCAAATCACCCTCTTCTGGATCCCAGCACACGCCGGCGTTGTCCACCCGCACCTCACCAACCTCAACGAGGTTACACACTCCGTGGTACGAGGACTAGTCAACCGTGCCGGAGATGGTGCAGGTGCACCCGCAGGACGCGACCGCCTTACAAGATACAACGACCTTGTAAAGTCGTTTTACCTCGCAAGAAGAACCTTCCCCACCCCTCACCGCAAGTTAAACAGGGCACAGGCAACCACCCTTCGCCTGTTACAGACGAATACATACCCCTCCCTCACACGCTCTCACACTATATACCCCGACATCTACCCGAGCCAGACGTGCAAGGTCTGTAAAACTGAATCGGCAACACTCCCCCACATGCTATGGGAGTGCAAAGATCAATACCAAGACCTTAATCCCGTGACCCTCTCGTCGAGATGGCACGCCGCCCTGCGCAGCTCCCATCTCGACGACCAACTCTGGGCGACCCAGCAGGCCTACGAAGCGGCGAAGAGGCAAGACCTCGACGTCCCATCGTGGGAGGCCTAGGCCCAGCCGACTGAACTGCTGGTCGTCATTAAAGTTTACTCTCTCTCTCTATTAGAGAAGATTTTTCACTAGCTATTCGACAGGCACGTAGGAAATTGCTTCAATTTGGCAGAGAACGTAATTGTTCTTATAAACTGAATGTCGACAAACTTCGTATCGATAATGCCACATATATTTACGACAGTTGTTCTGATTCTGTAGTACCTGCTCGATAGCTAGTTGCCGATGTGCGCAGTGCTAAAGTCCCAGCAGCTATCAACTACATGTGCACCTTCACTTTCAGTATCATTTACTAACATCCGCAGTCTGTTGCCAAAACGTGTCCTGCTTGAATCATATCTTGAAGATAGCATGTCTAATGTTGTATTGCTAACCGAGACCTGGCTTAATGCAGATGTAGGTGACTCCGAGTTATTTCATACTTCTAATCAGTACGCCATTTATCGTCATGATCGTCCACATAAGAAGGGGGGGCGGCATGTTGGTGGCCATCAATAAAACTATTCCTTCTTTTCTCATTGACACTGACGCTGCTCTTGAGGTAGTTTGGGTGGCTTGTCCTACATTATACGGGAAGTTACTGATGGGCGTTTGTTATCGCCCACCTGCCGCTGACCGCTTGTTCGTGTCCGATCTTCATAAAAGTATTACCAGGTCCCTTGAACAGTTTCCTACTAATAAAATCTACCTATTTGGGGATTTTAATTTCCCTGATATTAATTGGTCTCGCTTGTCTTTGTCGAGCATTGATTCAGGTGATTTTATTGAGCTGTGTTTAGAGTTCAATCTTACGCAAATTGTTTCTGAGCCTACCCGCGGTACTAACATATTAGATCTTATTCTCGCAACAGAGCCACATAGCATAAGCCCTGTCATGCAACTTGATGGCTTTAGTGACCATAACCTACTGCAGTTCTCAATTTATGTTCCACTGAAATTCGCTGGTGCTGAACGTAAGATTATCAGGGATTATAGCAAAGCAAATTACGAACAAGTGAACAATGAGCTTGAGGTTTTCTTTCAGAAAACGTTTCTTCCATCATTTACAAATAATTCTGTTGAAGCGAATTGGAATTCATTTAGAAATATTATGTCACTCCTAGTAGACAAATATGTGCCACTAGTCACTATATCTAGTGACAAACGTAACCCATGGTTTAATAAATCACTTAGATCACTCCGAAATAAAAGGAAAAGGTTATACGCTTCTGCTAAGTGGCTATCATGTCCCTCGGCATGGTCTAAATATAAGGACTGTTTAAAATCTTACTGCCTAGCAATATGTGAAGCCAAAAAGAAGTATTTTTCCAAAGATTTGTCCTCACTTCTACACACTAAGCCTAGAAAGTTTTGTCAAGCTGTCTCTCCTGATCGTGACAGTAATACAGTAACATTACATGACGCTGACAATGTTCCTGTCCCTGCATCGGAGTATGCTTCAACTTTCAATTCGTTCTTTAGTTCTGTGTTCACCAATGAAGACTGCTTCTCCATTCCCTGTGTCTCCGCCCTTCATTATCGCTTCATGTCACCTATAAATATTAGCGTTGAAGGCATTTCAAAACTAATACACGATCTAAAGGATTCTACATCATGTGGCATTGACAGTATTAATTCTAAAATTCTAAAGAACACGTCAACTATATCCAGTCAGATTTTGTACTACATCTTTCAGCAGTCTTTATCAACAGGTCTTCTTCCTGCTGACTGGAAGATAGCCAAAGTTATTCCTATATTCAAAGATGGAAACAGACACTCACCTGGTAACTACTGCCCCATTTCACTAACATGCATTTGTTGTAAGTTTCTTGAGCACATCATTGCCTCCCATTTATCCCACCATCTTGAATCTAATAACTTTTTCTTTCAAAATCAACATGGTTTCCGTAAAGCGTTGTCTTGTGACACCCAACTATTGGAATTTACGTAAGATTTACATTATGGTATGAATAACAGCAAAATTATTGATTGCATCTTTCTCGACTATGCAAAAGCCTTTGACGGAGTTGCTCACTGTCATCTAATAGCTAAATTAATGGCTCTTAAGATTGACTCATTAACATTATCTTGGCTTCGCAATTTCTTATCTAATCGGCACCAGCTCGTATTTGTGAATAACTTTAGCTCCTCCACGTCTGTTGTAACATCAGGTGTACCCCAGGGTAGTGTGCTAGGCCCTCTTCTTTTCCTAATTTTTATAAATGATTTACCGAGCAACATTTCCTCCTGCATATGACTTTTTACACATGATTGCGTCATTTACAGAATGATTAACTGTCATGATGATCACCTAACTTTGCAAAACGACCTTCACCTAGCTAATCAGTGGTGCGACCGTTGGCAAATTTTGACACTTAACACATCTAAGTGCTGCATTCTTTCCTTCACTCGTACGAAATCATATCCTAAGTTTCCTTACAAAATCTGCTCGTCCGAAGTTCCCCGTGACTCTACTTACAAATATCTTGGCATTTATTTTTGTACTAACCTAGCCTGGAGCTTTCACATCGAGAAGATATGCGCTAAAGCTAACAGAACTTCAGGGTTTTTACGTCGTCATCTGCACCTCTCGCCAGCTACCATCCGTCAACAGGCCTACCAAACTTTTGTATGCCCTCAACTTGAATATGCTTCATCGATCTGGTTTCCTCATCAACAATACCTAATAGATAAATTGGAATCCATCCAAAATCGTGCTGCCCGCTTTATAACTTCTAGCTGTAGTCGTCAATCTAACATTACCCAAATTAAACGCGATGTTCCCCTGTCGGACTTGGATTCCCGCCGCTCTGTTGCTCTCCTATGCCTCTTTCATAAATACTACTATAACTCATGGTCCAGCCGCTTGTCGCTTGAAACTCCTTCTCGCACATCTACTCGACTTCATGATCATCTCAGTTTCAGGCGCATTTTTGGCCGCACACAGTCATTCAATAACTCTGCATTACCGCGCACCATCGCACTGTGGAATTGCCTTCCAAATAATATTGTCTCAATAAAAGATCCTGCCAAATTTCGTGAACATTTGGAACTTCACATGTTCGCTTGACTTTGTTGTACGACTTCGTATTGTATTCACCTTTGTATTGTCTTTGGACTTGTTTTCCATTGTGTTCCTTTGAATTTGTATGTATTTTTTACAATGTTTAACAGCGTTACTTTTTTCCAATGTACAAACTTATTTGTTTCTCTTACTATGTAGTTCCCTTTTTTGCGTTAAATATTTGTCATTTTTCTGTACCCCCCCCCCCCCCACCCTACTCAATGCTCCTCCGAGCCTGTAGGGTAAACTGAATAAAAAAAAATAGTATGTGAGCACCAGCCATTACACTGGAACATTAGACAAGTCATGTATAAATAGCTCACCCATAGATCAGATTTTGATGACTGATACATGCGCTTGTCACTATCGTTCTTCCTGTATGTTACTTGTTTTTCTGGGCGCATGTTTACCCAGTACAGAGTTAGTTTTCTGTCTAATTCTTCATTTTCATGACAGCATGTTGTTGAACCTCTACTCATTTACAGCTCATTTACATTTAGCGCTCATTTACAGCTCACAGCTTTCAAGCGAAAATGCCAATGCCTGCGGTACTCGCATGACAAATGGGCAAGGCGTTTTTTTAGGCTGCAGTATCAAAGGATCCATCACTTGTTGGTTGTTTGGCAACTCTCAACAGCTAAGGAATTTGTCAGCATAATGCACACAAACCTACCACTCTGTGTAGTTGCATTTCATTCATGAAAGCGCCAACGAGTGTGCATGGCAGCCATGGAAAAAGAATAATCGTGTACCTGTGTTGGTGTGAACTGCGCCGTGTGTGCATTGTATGAAGTCAGGAGTGGTTCATTTCAAGCTATTAAGGCTAGGAGTGAGCTATAAAAGCAGTTTCCTTCATCATAATTGCTTATCCTTTAGTTCAGGTCTGCCGGTAATGCACAAACCTGGCGGCTGGGCTAGGCCTAAACGGCGCTGAATGAGACGGGACCGGCTCAAACTCAATGTGAACATCTGGCAAGGGCTAGCAACTGTACACTTCAAATTCAGTAGTATGTTGTGGCTCACTTTGAGCATGGATAAATACATATACAAGTGTACTTGCTGTGGTGATCGCATTGTTGGTTCAATGTTTTTGCACAGCAGCCAATCGCATGGCAGTACAGCAGACTGGTTTTGTCGGCATCGTTGGCATGAATGTTTGTCACACTACAAAGGCTCGCTGTTGTCAGTTGCATTGGCATCATCGTGGTCTTATTATGACAATCCGAG
The DNA here is from genome assembly GCF_050947875.1 of Dermacentor variabilis. NCBI lineage: Eukaryota > Metazoa > Arthropoda > Arachnida > Ixodida > Ixodidae > Dermacentor > Dermacentor variabilis. The sequence goes on from NW_027460280.1 coordinate 543,181, forward strand.
AAGACTGTGTCTCTCTCAGTGACATGGTCTTCTCACTTGATGGCTGAAATTTGGGGCCAGTGTCGTGTCGACTTCTTGACGAAATCAGTGTCATGTCGACCTAGTCATCATCATCGTCATCATCATCATCATCAGCCTGGTCACGCCCACTGCAGGGCAAAGGCCTCTCCCATACTTCTCCAACTACCCCGGTCATGTACTAATTGTGGCCATGTCGTCCCTGCAAACTTCTTAATCTCATCCGTCCACCTAACTTTCTACCGCCCCCTGCTTCGCTTCCCTTCCCTTGGAATCCATTCCGTAACCCTTAATGACCATCGGTTATCTTCCCTGCTCATTACATGTCCTGTCCATGCCCATTTTTTTCTTGATTTCAACTAAGAACCTAGCACCTAGTCGTAGTACCTAGTACCTAGTACCTAGTACCTAGTACCTAGAACCTAGTTGACCTGGTACTGCACGTTAACTGACTATTGTTGTGAGCAGCTGGATAATCTACTGAAACACTAGGGCAAATATGTGTTATTGGCACTGCATCGTCAATATGAGTTCATGTCCACATAGGCTATGCTGCAGGCTGCCTAAGCTATTCTATACGCATGTGTCTGAGAACACCTATGTGCGCGTCCTCAGCTCCACGAACCACCGAAGCTGTTCAAAACGTTTCCAGTACTCTCCACTAGGGTATGGTGCATGCGCACTCGTGTCATGCAAAAGAACTGTCACATTCACTGCTACTGCTGACCTTTCATTCCAGCCATCTGGCATCACCTGTCTTACTGAGACGTCCAAGGCAAGCTCCTGGCCATCTCGCTAAGGTGGCTTGGTTTTCTTTGGCTGCTTTGCCAACTGACCTCCTTTGCAGACTGGTCTTTAGCAACATGAGGATCAAGGTGCCACATCCCCAGCTGACACATGTTGATGGCCAAGCTCCCTCTCGTAAAACCAGCATGGCTAGCATACTTCCTTGTGCAAACTCCTTCCCAAGTTTAACCACATTGTGTCCCTGATCCCCCATCACCGTTGCAGATGCTCTGCTCTAGTTGGCTGCATGTACTCCTGACTAGAGAATTTGCATGTAAGCTGTGATGTTTCTTGGTGAGGAAGAAGTTTGGCCATGTTGGTGGGATTCATACAAACTGGGATACATAGTGCAAGAATGACACAAGAACGAAGCAGGAACACGGGACGAGCGCTAACTTTCAACAATTGATTTATTGCAGCTGATGAGCATATATACACTTACTGGGATGCCACTGCAACAGACACACTGAAGGGAAGGAGGAAAAGCAGTCATGTGGCTACTACACCCAAAAATTCATGCTCTTTCTTTGATAAAAGAATAGATGGCGTGCTAACACAATTGTCACCTGCTCTAGCTATCTCAGCTGCTTCGACAATTTCCCTCGTTATCTTATTCCTGTGGCGATAGACAACAACAGTTTGTTTTAAGAGAGGGAAGCATGGTGCCTTCGCGTCACATTTTCTACAATGGGCAGCCAGACGCCTATCTATTACAATGCTCTCCACTTTATTACTATGCTCCGCCAGACGCACATTTAAACATCTGCCCGTCTGGCTCACGTAGTACTTCCCACACGAAAGTGGAATCTTATACACCACGTTGCGAGTGCGTGTAACAAAAGGATCCTTGTGCACAGTAGCACAACCTGGCTTTCGTTTCCTTATGGGACAGCTCAACACACTCAACCTTAATAGTTTGTTAGGTGCTGTAAAAACAATGTTTACACCAGACCGTTGTCCAACCTTTTTTAGGTTGTGGGAAACCTTATGAAAGTAGGGAATTACAGCCACCTTTCGTTTGTCCCTTTGTTCTTTCCTCTCTCTTTCATCATCCGCTCTCTGCTCATCGCTCATGCATGAAGTTAGCTTCCTTCGACAATGCAGGCTTTCAGCAACCGAGATATCTCAGTTGCTGAAAGCCTGCACCGTCGTAGGAAGCTAACTTCACGCATGAGCGATGAGCAGAGAGTGGATGATGAAAGATTTCACACTCGCTCACGAAGACGGAGCAGATATACAGCCAGAAGGAAAAGGAGGCCTTCAGTTGGGCCATACAGTGCTTTGACAAATTTCTTTGAGGCCTCCTATTCATTGTTGAAACAGACCACCAGCCGCTAACAACACTTCTGGGTGACATGGAGGTGGATTTGCTACCACTCTGAATACAACGCCTGCGATTCAAGTTGATGCGCTATCAGTTCAAGGTACTGTACATTCCAGGCAAGCTGGTAGCTACTGCCGACACATTGTCAAGGGCTCCGCTTCCCTCTTCGAATGCTGCAATTGATGCAATTGCTTCTCTTCAAAGCTACATGTAAGTGGTCATGAAAACCGTTGACGAAAGTGCACACGTTGACTTGGAAACAATGCAAAGGCATCAAGCGTCTTATGGCATCTGCCCTACCTTGGTCAAGTTCTGCAACTACAGTTGGCTGTCTAAGACAAGACTACCAGTAAACTTGGCAGCGTACTGGAAATGCCATGGTGAACTTTCGGTTGCCTACTCACTTCTGCTGAAAGGGGGTTGACTGGTTGTTCCTGCAGCTCTTCAAGCGGAGGTCTTACGATTGTTACATGAAGGTCATCTCGGAGTGGCTCGGTCTAAGGCGAGAGCCTGCGAGTCAGTATGGTAGCCTGGAATAAGCCATAGAATCAAGGAAGTGGTCGAAAACTGCAAGCAATGCGCAACTGTGAGACAGCAGAGGGCAGAACCCATGATACCGATGGATACCCTAGAGGGCTCCTGTGGCAACAAGCAGGGGCAGAGATCTTCCATTTTGAAGGTCAGGACTTCCTATTAGTAGTTGGTGTTAGTAGTTCTATTAGTAGTATTCAAGGTTTCCGGAAGTACTAACTCTGTGTGTAACGCCAAGCAAATCAGTCATTACTACGTTAAAGAGCATGATGGCTCGATTTGGTGTGCCTGAAATTCTTCGGTGCGACAACGGACGATAGTTTATGTTGAAAGAATTTACGGACTTCGCGTGAATAGATGGCTTTACTCATTGCACGAGTAGCCCTGCTTTTCCACAGTCAAATGGGGAAGTGGAATGTGCAGTGTGAACTGTGAAGGAACTGTGGAAAAAGAAGGTTGACCGTCACATGGCTCTGCGGGTGTACAGGGACACTCCTGGCTCAACAGGCTTCAGTCCTGCTCACCTTCTGATAGTTCAGTGCCTGCGCACCCGTTTGCCATAACTTCCTGACCATCTTACTCCGAAACAGCCTGGCTACAGGACCTTCAAAGAGCGTGACAAGGTTGCTAGGTGCAGGCAGACCACGAACTACAACCGCCACCATTGTGCTCAACTACTACTGGGTCTACAACCTGGCCAGAGCATCTGGGTGACAGATGCCAAGTGTGCTGCTTGAGTGCTTAGTTGTGGTCAGCATCCATGATGGTACGTGGTGGAAACGCCAACCGATCTGATTCAATGGAACGGTTGTCTGCTTGTCTCCTTTGCTGGTCATAGCGGGTCACCTGGTTGGAGGGCACCGTCACCAGTGCCAGAGAAAGCAGAGACAACTGACAGTGTGGGAGGACTCCTGTCACCAGTGCCAGAGACAGAGGAGACAACCCTGGGACTCCAAGTCGCTGTTCTCGGCACACTCAATCGGGTCAATGCATTTTTACACCAAGAAGACTGGACCTGTAATTAGCCTGTAATTAGCCTGTAATTAGTCCACCTTTGTGACAAGGGGGGATGTAGTGTAGAGGGCACTTCTAACCCTACTAACGTCAATAATGACTGACACTACTCAGAGCGTAAAATATCCTGAAATGGGAAGTAATAAGGGTCGTTTTTGTGTTCTCTTCTGTTGTTCTCATCTTTATTTGCAGTCAGTATGATATGCAGTGAACCCCAATTAGGCCAAAGTGAAGTTCATCTGTAATAAGGGTGTTCTGGCATCCTTGTTTCTTCATGAGATACCTGTATGGAAATGGGGCTAATTGAGGTCGCTGATGCAGTCCCCGACTGCTTTGGTGAGACTGCTTTGTAACACGTGCATGCTGCTTAAACTTGGTGTTTGCGCTGTTGCCTTGTTTGGATGCAGAACTGGCGTTCAGTGGAACTGAGAGGAAATGTCGATGACATTGCCTGGAGTGTCCATATACCTGCTTTTGCAGTACAAAATTCCGAGTGTACAGGCAAAAAAGATATGATTATGAGGCATGCCGTTGCATGGAGCTCCGAAATAATTTTGGCCACTTGGGGTTCTCTATCGTGCACCTCAGTCTAAGTACACAGGTGATTGCAGCACGTTGCTGTGGGCAGGTCATGCTACATATTGCTTCACGCCAGATCACGATGGTGCAATTTACGGATGAAAGCAAGTGCCGATACCAGCTGGCAAAACTGCTTTGAAACTGGCTTCTTTGGTGAGCCAGCTTTGAAACCTCACTCATAAAATGATAAACCTATCTATATAGCCTGCACAAAGACATTCCACTTCTACATACTCACTTGAATGTAGTGAGTGTATGTCTGCAGAAAAAAAAATTAAACACATGATCCTCATCCCGTGAAACATAGCCTTTTTATTTAATCATGCACAGATATTGATGAGGTACAGACAAACCCAAGCAGGGCTACTTTCTGTGTTATAAGAAGCCCATTTGAATGTTAAAGCCATTAGGGGTTGTCAGCTGTTGCTCCCGTAGGTCGCTGAAAATGTTTCAGGCTTGCAGCTCTGAAACATTTTAAAGCATTCCGACTCCTGACACCTGCTCATGGCTTCATCATCATCATCAGGCTATTTTATATCCACTGCAGGACGAAGGCCTCTCCCTGTTATCTCCGCTTACCCCTGTCCTGCGCCAACCGATTCCAACTCCAACTTCTCTTGGTACCCATTCTGTAACCCTAGTGGTCCAACAGTTATTTGACCGATGCATTACATGACCTGCCCAGCTCCATTTTTTTCTCTTAATGTCAATTAGAATATCGGCTATACCCATTTGTTCTCTGATCCAAACCGCTCTCTTTCCATCTCTTAATATTATGCCTAGCATTTTTCATTCCTTCACTCTTTGCGCGGTCCTTAACTTGGTCTCAAGCTTCATTGTCAATTTCCAAGTCTCTGCCCCATATGTCTACGATGTCTACACAAATCATTTGTGTCCTTTGAATCCTGCACATGTTTCCGGAAGCTTAGAAAAACCGAATAGTATCTGCTGTCATGCTAGTTGGTGCAGGAACGAGCCAACTCGTTACAATCTCGATTGCCATATCAGAAAATTTGTCATGGGGAAATTCGTCACATCAGCCAGCTGGTTCGATGCCATCTCGAGATAGGAATTCTGGAGAGGCTGCCCTATCCTCATTTGGATTTATTGTCATCACGACCTTGTGAACGAAAGCTCTGAGCTCAAAGGAGAATGGAGAGTGGATATGGCATAGGTTGGCAAACTAACTTGAGAGTGAACTCACTCAGACTCACTTACAGTCACTCAGACTGTAATGCCACTGTGGCGCTGTGGGTAGATAAATAAATAAACTTATACTGACCCGGGAGTGTGATACTTGCTGAGTAGAATTTCAGTGAGTCCGAGTCCGAGTGAGCCTTAAGCAAAAAGTAAATGTTGTGAGAGAGTTCTGATTATTTTTTTACTACATGGTTAATTTTGAATAAAGCAATTGCTAAAATCATTGCGACTGCAGAAATGTCAAAAGTTTATCGAAGCGGTGTGCACCATACTCCGGACGACTGTATCGAGGGAAAAGAAGGACCCATCACAAAATTGCCCGACTGCCGCCTCATCGGCAGCACAACGCTCGCACATATACATTGAAATTTTCCATTCCTATACGAGCTTTATGTATGCACCTGTAGCTAACTCATTTCCTGCCATGGGACAAATAGGTGTTTTTTGTAGGTTACACCAGACTTTTTTTTCTGAAGGAAATACTGCACTCTATATTTTATGTAATACATAACCAAAAAGCAGACTGAATGCACTTTTCATGCATAAAAGTTTTATTAACAAGGTGTATGTCATAAAAAAGATATAAATTTAGAGAATCAAGATTGTGGGATAAAATTGAACAAAGTTTGTAAAGACATGCTTAAATCTACTAAGAAAGAAATGTGACAAAAATGATGAGACATAGAATATGTATTGCCATCTAATAGTCACTATCCGAAAACAATCAAAATTTTTCATTGAACAGGTATTCCACTACAAATATTTAAGTGCAAGTACTGCAGTATGGCACACCAGGCTGCAGCCACCAATGTTCCGGGCTGGCTTGTGTCGTCATCGCTCTCAAAGTCAAAGTCCGACGAAAAGGCAGCATCTTCAAGCTCACTGCTGCCTGATCCATCGATAAAATCAGCTGCAGATGCAGTGAAAACACAAGATCTGCGATCTTTCGAAGCGCGCACTGCTCCCGCAGGCGGCAATTTTTGTTTTCTGCTTTTATGATCATGAAACTTCGGAGTGCGTTCAAAAATTAATGCCTGGCGGGCAAAAAGACAACTGCTTAGAAAACAAACATGTAGTTCTCCTCCATTACGTCTGATAGCGCAGTGTGTCTGTGAGTGGTTCGGAAGGTCTCGAAAGCGGCGTTTCAAACCATTGTTAGTGGTCCAATGATGCCCAGTGGGCGTGGTATGGAAAGAGTTAAACACATTTGAGAAAATAGACTCCAGCAGGCACTTTGCCCCTCGTACACCTTGAGCTATCATTTCCAAATCAGTAAAAGAGCACTACTACGGGAAAAATATAGCAGCACAAGAACATTCTTTTCTTGCCTTATCCAAGCCGCTACAGCTGTACCAGAACGCTAGGCTCAAAAGCCTTGCCGACGCATGAATACCCATTGGTTACGAGCGGCGCGGAGGAGGAGCCAGCCACGCCCACCTCTGAAAATTGCACTCTCTCCATGCGATTGGGACAACCAGAGGAAAACCAGCTGGTGTGTGCAAATATCGGAGGCCATGGTCGGGGTGTGGGTTATATGTGAAATTTGCCTTGACATGTGGCTTCGCGGTGGTGAAAATTTTGTTTAGAAGTGGGACCATAGCCACAGTTTCAAAACGCGCCACTGATGTGTTAGCTGAGTGCACATCTGCCACCTAACGCTACACTGCACGTAAGTCCTCCATTAATGAGCTTCCTTTAATCAAACTTTGTTTATTCGGAATAAATCTTTGGGCCCCTTCAAATTTGAATTATTGAGATTCGACTGTATTACAACATAATGATAGGTCGGATCACGCCATGTTTTCATATTCTTTGCTTTGTGGCACAGTATTTTTGTTTGCTATAACTGGCCGTGCAAATAGTAGCTCAAGCCTCAGCAGCATCATCTGCTGCACTGAGTAAACATTGATTTGCACTGCCTGTTGCAGCCTCGATTGTTTTGCTAATTATACGTCCCTGTCACAGTGCAGTTGCACCATCCAAAGTTGGCCATTAATACCATTTTTGTAGATGTTATAATTGGCATCTGTGTATGAATTTTCAGTCCTTCTTTTGCTTGATGCAGGGGCGTGTGCACTCAAGAGCCATGCTTCTGTATAGTGATGGAATACTGTCCCTATGGGCAACTGTACGACGCACTCAAGAATGGCCGCGTCATCCCGCCTGCCACTGTGGTCGAGTGGAGCAAGCACATAGCATCCGGCATGAACTATCTCCACTCTCGGAGCATCATTCACAGGGACCTCAAGTCACCCAAGTAAGTTCTATTCATGCACTGCACCCTGTTCTTTTAACTGGGGCATGCTTCATACATTGAGCCACATTATTTGCCAATCTTACATTGCAGATTTATTTATGTTTTTCCTGCTGTGAAACCCAGCACCTCTGTTCTCCACCTTTGATCCATACTTCTAAGTGTTTGTACTTGCATACACTTGGTAACTCATTTTCCTGTTTTGTGACTTGCTGACCACTCATAATATTAAACACCATCAAGTCTGATTTCATTGTACCCGCCGTGGTAGTGTATTGGCTATGGCGTTGCGTTGCTAAGCCTGAGAATGCGGGATCAAATCCCGGCTGTAGTGAGTGCATTTCAGGGGGGGGGGGGTGGAGAGAATGCAAAAACGCTAGTGTACTATGCATTGGCCGCATGTTAAAGAACCCCAGAAGGTCAAAATTGGTACTGGTACTGGTAAATGGTACTGGAGAAGTACCACAATTGAATGTATCCGCGAGAAGTTTACTTGTACAATAACCATGTAATGCATGCAGCCTTAGTCAGCATGTGTGTCTGCTACATACGAGACCTATAACATGGCTAAATTTGTCCGTGACATGTAAAATGCGACAAGGATGCACTGGCATTGTTAGAATCAACATAGTGGTGGTGGTGGTGGTGGGGGGGGGGGGGGGGGTGAGGTCAATGCATACAATGTATTGGCAATTATGGCAATGTATGGCAATGTATTTACAGGCAATTCCTCCTGTCATTCACCTGGATCGTATTTCGCTTTCAAACTTTATACACAAAGAATGTTGGACGTGACAGCGTTCTTTCTTGAATTACGCACATTCACGTCCTTCAGCTGCACGAGCCATGATCTTATGCATGCCTAATAAAAATTATTGGTAATCTATGGAAGCCTTTAGCATTATATTTGATGCTTTACATAGAAATCAGAAAGGTTCACAGATGTTGGCACCATGTGCCAGTGTAAGCTTGTGTTCGTCAATGCTGTATTTTCAGTAATCATTAGATAATAAGGCTTGCAAGCGTAACATCTACTCTTGTAACCATGAGGTGAGCGATTGACTTGTACTCGCAAAACAATAAACTATGAAAAAAAAAGCGGGGAAAAAATGCTTTCAGCATTGCCCAGCGAGTGTGTCTCGTACGTGTATGGCAACTGGCTTTCCCGCATAGCACTAGAACCCAAGATGGCGTACTTAGGCACAACTCTGCTCCCTAAAGGGAGCTTATACAGTAACTCTACTGCCTATATCAGTCAGCTCAGGGTGAGGGGCCGACAGTTTATCTTTGGCCAGCCATTGAGGCTGGCCGCTTTCTAATGGATGTATTTATTAACTAACGAGACGAAAGGAGGTCAACCAAGGGGCCTGATATTTAATAATCATATCATAAGATGCCAACAAACAATTACACCAAGAAAAACTTAGGGGAAATTACTTGTACTCACTAATTGAATTAAAGAAATGATAAATTAATGGAAATGAAAGTGGATGAAAAAACAACTTGCCAAGATTAGTTCTAGTAGTAAAACATAAATACCCAGGAAAGTGGATGGGGAAACGGTGCCACAGTAGCTCAATTGGTAGAGAATTCCACATGTAATGCGAAGACGTGGGGTCGTTCCGCACCTGCAGCAAGTTGTTTTTTCATCCACTTTCATTTCCATTAATTTATCATTTCTTTAATTCAATTAGTGAGTACAAGTAATCTCCCCTACGCTTTCCTAGGTGTCATTGTTTGTTGGCTTCTTATGATATGATTATTTATTAACTAGTAATACCCCAGAAAGTGGGTGGGAAAACAGCACTGCGAGAGCTCAATTGGTAAGAGCATCACATGCGTAATGCGAAGATGTGGGTTTGTGCCCCACTGGCAGCCAGTTGATTTTTAATCCACTTTCATTTGCATTATTTATCATTTCTTTAATTCAATCAATAATTGCATGCAATTTCCTGCATGCTGTCATCTTTGTTGGCTTCTTTCTGATATGACTAATTAAAATCGGGCCCTTGGTTTCCTTCCTTCTCATATATTTTGTTATTTTGTTCTAAATATTTGTCAGCCACCCGCGCCGATAGCTGTCTTGGCAAAATTGGAAGCATTCCCTGGTGAAGCCGGAAAGTGAGAGGAATATGTTGAAGTCCTGGAGCAACACTTCATCGCCAATGGTACTGCCGATGACAAGAAATGAGCACTCTTCCTAAGCTTCTGTGGATGGCCAACATACTCATTACTGTGGAGACTACTGGCAATTAAGAGACCTGACAACGTCACCCTTACAGAAAGCCTGCCGCTGCTGACAAGTACTATGTGCCGAAGGCTTCTGTAATTGTTCTGCGTTACGAGTTCTACTGCCAAGCACTCGCAAAGAGAGGGAAAAATAGCGAAGGACTTCATTGCCGAACTGAGAAACAGGTGGACCCATGCGAGTTTGGTTAGGAACTGGATAATAATGTAAGAGACCGGCTTGTACACGTATTCTAGACCATTAAATAAAAAGATATTTCGGGAGAGTCAAAAGCTGGGCCAGTTGGTACTTTATTTACAGGTCGTTGTGTAAGTGCATAATGTGCTAGTCGTTGTGGTATAAATTCCCTTTTCTTGTTTTTCATTTTTCTGACTTAGTAATTCTGTAAAAGAAGGTGTTTGCTGGAAGAGCAAGCTCTCACTCTGGAGTGGGCCATTGAAATAATCACTGCTATGGAGGCCTCTGCCACGGGCGCACAGCGCAACAACTGACTAGCCATGCATCGGCGGCGGACATGCACTGGCTGTCTCGAGGTGAAGATGCTGTTGGCACCTGTCACCGCTGTGGCGGGCAACACACTGAACCATTGTGCAGGTTTTGAAACCTTTGTAGGTTTTCATGCAAAAAAAATTCACCAGTGATTACGTACACTCTAAAGTGAAATTTGAGTGCAGCTCTATACATGTTTATATATTATTTGGTGCCGTCAATCGGTCTCGTGCAGCGCATTTCAAACAGGGCGTAGTGTTGTGCAACTGCCTCACTAATCAGGAAATAGTGAGAGACAGTGTGTAGGTGACGCATGGGCACGATTCACAGCAGCTGCTCAGACAGACCTCCGCTCATGCAGAGCTTTGTTTCCATATATGGTATTGGTCGACGCACTCGCTGCATGCCATTTGTGAACAGATGACGGTGCACTACTCTGGCGCCATCTAATAGCGGTCTTCGCCACGGAGTCCCTCTTGTGTGACGCTACGCTTTTTCACGCTTTTGCCATACCCTCCTCCTCCGATTTCCGTGGCATGCAACAAAATCGTGTTTCCCGTACCATTTGCAGCTCTTGTTACCACACACTGAGAAGGTGACTGCATTCATTAGTGACCGCAGTGTTATTCTGACAAGAAGCCTTGCCATAGGCGCTGACATGGAGTGGGGGGGGGGGGGAGGCTCCGGTGCCCAAGCTCCCTCCGGTGCCCAAGCTCCCTCCGGAGTTTTCCAGGGAAGGCAGTCCCCTCTCCCGGCGATGCCAAAGCCCTGCCAAAACTGTCACTACCAGAGCTTTGTCACCCACATCATTTGAGGTTTCTTTTCGGTTGCCTTACCTATTCACTTAAAATATTGTGGCTAAAAGCTTACTGCATCATTGTTGGCGCAGACATGCATGGCTTTTAATTGTTACTTTCGCTTTATTTCGGCAAATCCAATAGGAGGACAAGTGCATTAGAAGCACTACTGGGGGCTACTTCTTCCGTATTTTTTCACTTCAACGTTTTTTAATTCGAAAGCATTGAACAAATGCCTCATGCGGTGGAAAATCCGGCGTTGTTGGTGGGCCCAAACGATGGTCCAAAAAGGCTACGGATCCTCAACCTTTGGTGGGAGTCAAACCCACGACCTTTGATATTAGGACTATGAACCTTCGACCTTTGAAGGGAGTTGAACCTACGACCTTTGCAATTAATTAAGGCAAAGCTAACTAAGGCACAGTTAATGAAAATAGAGTTAAGTAAGGCCCTCGAACCCATGACCTTTGGTGTTAAAGGTGAAGTTAATTAAGGCAAAGCTAATTTAGAGTTCATTAAGTCACTTAAACCCACAATCTTTGGTGTTAAATAAGGCAAAGTTAATTAAGGCACTCAAACCCACAACCTTTGTTGGGAGTTGAACCCACAACCTTTATTGGGAGTTGAACCCACGGCCTTTGGTGGGAGTCTAACCCACGACCTTGCGTTGTGGCATCATGCAGTGATTGCAATGCTTTCGCATTCGTCCAGTACGGATAACTGCTCTTCATTTTTAAAAAATTTGCACTGTGACCACTATGCACAGATACAATATATTAAAATATACAGTGGAACCCTGATTATACAACTTTCTCGCGACTGCGAAAAAGCGTCGTAAAATGTGGGCGTTGTAAAATTCGAACCTAAATTATGCCTATAAAAATACTACTTATTTCGCGCAACGGATTTACGAGAAACTTCAATGCAAATTACTAACATACTCTGCAGGGCTTGGAGACCGAAATTACCAAAAGAGTAAATGCAATAACAACTACTGCTGCAGCATAGGTACCAATCATGCTTTATTCAAATGAACCTTTACGGCACTCCACTGCCCACTGCCGCGATTCCCGCTAGCCGACGCGAATTAAGAAAAAGTCGGTAAGTTTCTTTTGGACCTTGTTTGATCCGTGAACCAAGAGCTTTCGCTCGAGTTGGGCAGCGTCCAAAAAGAGGTCCTCTATGGGGTCACGTGAACAGATGAAGTTGTGGATGCGGTCTACGTGCCATAGCACCTGAGCGAACGTGGTAGGCACAAGCACGGCATCTGTGGTGTCGCCGTTGTCCTCGTTCGATGTCTCAGCGGTGTCGGCAAGCGAAGATTCGGGTATCTTAAGGTCCCGGGCAATGCCGACTTTCGTGGCTCTATGCCACTTTCCCGCTTCCTCGATAATATTCAGCTTATTGCCGAGCGACAGAACGGTCCGCTTTCGGGGTATTGTGCTTCGCGTTACTCCACACAATTCAAAACCTCCGCTGAACGCTGGTCGCTAGGATTACGACGAAGAACACGTGCAATAAACCTAAGCCTCTCCGTACTACCTTGTCCGCAATCTGCTGCTGGAAAACTGGAAGGAGAGAAGCTCTTTCCCAACGCGAGGGATGATGCCACCTAAAAGAGAGGGAGAAAGTGATTGTGTAGAAGAAAAGGCGCTATTTCAGCACAGCGGGCGTCGCGGGTGATGCCACCAAGAAGAGAGGGAGAAGGATAGAACGACAAAAAGCTGAGCTAGTTGGTAAGGATTCATTATGCAAAATAGAAGTGAGGCGTGCAGACAGGACACAAGAGTAGAGAAGTGGACAACACGAACGCCGACTATCAACTGAAGGGGGCACCGAGGCGAAAAAAAGAAAGAAGGCACAAAACTCATCTGCGCATGCTCAGGAATGGTAACACCACATGTCAATCGGGTAAACGTGCCGGCCTACGTGAGAGATAACTGTTAAGGTACTTAATCTCTTCCTTATGTAAAGTAATCGAAGGCTGACTCACGCACGCACTTCCACCATTATAGACATGCCATGCCTCTACCATAAGACGCGTATCTTCATTCTTATGCCTGTACAATATTGCGCATTCATCTAACTCTGGCGTGCAGTTACAGTCTCGGCAAGGAAGCGAAAGGTTAGAAGGCGATCCACAGTTATCTCTCACGTAGGCCGGCACGTTTACCCGATTGACACGTGGTGTTACCATTCCTGAGCATGCGCAGATGAGTTTTGTGCCTTCTTTCTTTTTTTCGCCTCAGTGCCCCCTTCAGTTGATAGTCGGCGTTCGTGTTGTCCACTTCTCTACTCTTGTGTCCTGTCTGCACGCCTCACTTATATTTTGCATAATGAGGGAGAAGGAGACTCCCGGCACTTTTCTTTCATCTGTCGTTCCGTCCCGCACTTCGCGAGGGTCATCATATAACGCAGGTCAGGCGTAAAATTGCATCGGATAACCGGGGTTTTTATTGCATTGCTTCTATGGGGACTTCGCCGGGACTGCGCTAATCCATCGTAAGACCCGGGTCCTTGCAAAACCGGGGCACAAGCTAAGCGCTAATCCAAAAACCGGATCTTATGATCCTGTGGGAGCGCGTAGGTAATGTCAAGGGATGCAAGGCATTCTTGGACTATTGGCACTACCGAGGCAAACTCAGTCTCAAGGTCAGCCGGAGAACACTGAACTTTTTGGATTTGCGCTTAGCTTGTTCGGATATTCATATGTGTTGGTATTATGAACCTTGTGCTAACAAACCACTTCTTCTGTTTCATTCTGCCCATTCTAAGTTGGTCAAAAGAGGCATTGCTAACCTTTGCCTTAATAATGCTTTGAAAAAGTCGTGCCACCATAGTGTTTCGTCTAGTTTTGCCTCTCAGTGTGAACGGCTTTCGCAGGCTGGTTATCCCGTGTCCCTACAAGTGTCAATAGCAGAACGAATTCTAAGAGAGTGTAGAAAAGACAACCAGCCCACAGATAATCCTGTAACTACTCGGGGTAGGACAAGCATCATCCCTTGTATTCACACCATCTCACATAATCTTAAGAACATCACCCAGCGAGCGAATGTTTGGGTAGTGTTTTCTGCCCCTAACAAGCTCATGAGGATTTGCGCGCTCACTAATCCAAATAAGGTAGCTCCTCTTTCCTGTGATAAGAACCACAAAAATAAGTTCGTTAATTGCGCACATTGTGCTGTTTATTGTTTTCCACTCATGTGTGGAAAGCGTTACGTTGGTCAAACTGGCCGATGTCTGAATGACAGGCTGCGCGAACATGGTTACAATGCCAAGAATTGTATTACAGCTGGGGGGTTTCTTACGCAGCACTGCAAAACGTGTGGTTGCGAACCTATCTTAGAGGAATGCATCATTCTAGGTCGCAGTCGTAATCAGCTCACAAGAGAAATCATCGAAGCAAAGGCTATCATTGGTCTGGGCCATGCATGTGTAAGCTCACCTTCGTTATCATTATCAAGCAATGAATTGGCGTATCTCCGACTGCAGCCACAGACTGTCTGAATATGTTGCCACTTGGTTACTATCGGTTTTGTTGCTTGGTTTCTTTGTAATCTCTTGATGTCATATGGTTTGCCGAGTGTATTAGTAGTCTCGTGTCACGAAATAAACCATCAGTTGGAAGTTAGCACTCACTCTGTTTTCTGTTCCCTTTGATTACCCCTACTTCCATCCTTTTTTGCTCTTTCTGAGCTGCGCTATAAGCCTAAAACAGTCATGACATACCAACTCGCCCAAACTGCCATGCTGTGGGTTAGGGTGCTTTGTATAGCCCAAACAAAGCCAAGTCGCAGATCTTCAGTAACCCAAATATAGCCACATGGCCAACTCGCCCAAGTCGACGCCAAAAGTTTTTTTCTGTAGCCCAAGTTAGCTATATACAGCCAAACCTGCCAACACAGCCTGTCATGTGTCTTTGTGGATGCAAACCGCAAGGCCTCATGAGGTGCGTCAGGCTCAGAGTGCGGCACCAAAGAGGAGTCAGTGCGGCAAATGCGATGCATCGTTGACGTCGAACTAGCCAAGCCAACGCGTGCGTACGCCGCTACGTTCAAATGGCGCCCTCAGCATGATCAATGTGTGCAGCTATAGTGTGCAGCAGTCAGGAATGCCCATCGCGCCACCGCGGTCTTCGAGGGTGTTGCGGGAAAGCTCACTGCCAGTCAACAGAGTGCACATGGTCTGGGGTGATGGAGTTCGATATATCCATTTTACATTTGACCCATTTGACCCCGTTCGAAATTTTTAAAAATTAAAAATGCATGCGATTTTTCAGGTGATATAGAAAGTGTTTGATATACGTAATAATTGTATATATCCGTGTTCGATATATCGAGGTTTGGCTGTATCTTGCATGACATCCTGCTTGGGTAGGAAGGTCGTGTACTGCCTTAGGACGCCGATCACGTGAAGCACTTCACAGGTGTTGGGGATGGGGAGTTCGCCAAGGTCTTGAGTGTCGGTTTCGCTGTCATCATCATCGTCTTGCAAATCCCTTATGCCTAGCACATTTCCGCACGATGGACGCATCAGTAACCTCTTCTGTTGCGAGGATGCAAGAGTCAGGGTGCAAGTATTCATCCAGGTCAACATCCTCTGTAATGACGCCATTGCTATGAAGATGCTGCCACTATTTCTGGAGGGCTTTCTGGTCTTCTTGCAAGCCCTCAAGCGCGGGCAATGCACTTCTGCCTTTTTCACTGCTGTTATCTTCTGCAAGAGATGTGGCGGTGACCGCTTTGTGAAATCTGGCTTTTCTAAAACAATTCTTAATAGAGGGAAAATCAGACATCCACCCGCTCGTAGCAATGGCTACAAAGAAAACTTATATGGGTTCCTAGAAAGAAAAGCGTCGCAGTTGAAGAAAAATTCGTCGTGGTCCGGGACTCAAACCTGGGACCACCGCCTTTCCGGGGCAACCACTCTACTATCTGAGCTAACCAGGCGGCTAGCAGATTGTAGGGCGAAGTCAAATTTTCAACAACTCAAAGCAAAGGCAAGAGTTTGACATAATAGTTCTGCGGAAACCCGCAAGGTGGAGAGAAGTAATTAATAGGGGGAAAATCGAACATCTACCTGTTCGTAGCAAGGGCTACAAAGGCTTTGCTTTCGAGGAATTCGTATGTATTTCTTTTGTAGCAATTGCTACGAACAGGTGTATGTCTGATTTTCCCTCGCTATGAAATCGTCGCAACCAAGCATACGTGCAAAATCTTTCGTTTTTTGCTGTAGGACAGTCCCACTTAAAGAAACTTTCTGCGACCACGTGGACATGAACCACGCGAAGACCACTTTGTCTACATCTTCATATGTTGGCACTTTTAATCGCTTTCGCTGAGAATTAGTACCTCTCTTCAATGAATCGAAGATCGCATCTTTCGATTTTAAAATTGTGGAGAGCAAGCTCTGCAATATTCCGAAATAAATGGCGACATCCTTTTTCTTCTCTCCGCTCGAGATCACTTCCAAGGTCACCGCCTGGTCCTCAGGTGAGAGGGTCTTGCGCTTTGTGTTGGTAATGGTGGTCATGTTTACGACTTATTGCCACAGGAGGCAAGAATAATTGGCCATAACACCAAATTGGGTGCTGACGCAACACATGCTCTGAATAAAGAACTATACGCGGAGCAGAATGTACAATACATGGGATGGATGGATGAATTTTATGAGCGTCCCCTTTGGAACAGGGTGGTGGGTTGCGCCACCAAGCTCTTGCTATTATACTTCCTAATGTCCTACTTAGGTTAAAGCAAAAAAGCAAAAAAAAGCACTATGAACTCCCACAACCAAATTTTCTGATCCCCTTTTGCAAACTTTGCTTTTGTACATCTTCGTTTTTTGTCGTTTCCCTACTTTTCCGCCCATCCCCCAGTCGCCTCTCACCAATCCCTATTGTGGACATGTTTGTTTTTCCACTGCTCTTGCTGAACTCAAGGGCTTCAAGGAGGCCAGTGGTGCCTAAATTGACCGCTGGGTAGACATCTACACATTGTAATAAAACATGCTTCATAGCATTATGAAACATCGTTCCAGCGCACAATTGAACAAGGACGAGAAGAGAAAGAGAACACGAACGCCCATATGCTCCATAGTTTCCCTAGCTTTACCGCAGCAAGCACATGCTTCTCTTTCCTTCTTATATCTCGCTTTATAGGTGCGTGTTCTAAGGCATCCCCATCTCGCTACGAAAAGTAATGAGCTTCCCTTTGAGTTATCATAAATCGTTTCTTTCCTGATTTCGTTTTTTCCTCTTAAGTAGTTATTCATGGCAGGTTTCCTTTCCATTGCCGCCACCCAGGAAGTTATTTCAGTCTCTCTGACTTTCCGCTTGACGTTCTTTGTTGCTGTGTTGCCCACCCTACAGGCCACATACTGGCTGGTAAGCTTCCTAGTTCTTTTCCTCCATTGTGAATCAATGTTTTTCCTGTACAGATACCTCAACACTCTCCCAGCCCATTTACTTTCTTCCATATTCCTCAGTCGTTCTTCATACTCAGACTCATACTCATTCTTCATACTCTTCATACAGCCCCTACACCAATCAATGGAAAAAGAGTTAGGGACCATTTTCCACCGTAAACTGTTTCAGAAAGGCAGACTTTGTGTGCCAGGCCAAGACTCCTGTGACAGTAAAACCAACACTGTGGAAGCCACTGACATTACCGAGCTCTGGGAGCATGTCACTACTGATCATGACACAGGTGGTGCATCGAAGGAGGAATTTCTAAGTGCAGGTAGTGCTGCCTCATTCTGCGGAGAGATTTTCGATGAGGCTATCATTGTTGCGACAGATTTGTGTGACAGAGCTGACGGTGATGATGAGATTGATAATGGCCTGTCTTTGACCCCTACCATTGCCAATGTTCACGTAAGGTGCGCTGTTGTCCATTGAGCATCATGGTCTGTCCGCTGCTTCCACCACACATTTCTGCGCCCGCTGAGAGAGAGAGAGATTGTAGAAAGGACAGTCGTCACCGTGCCACTTTGCTTTTCACTTTTTGCTTTTTTTCCCCTCTCGCTTCTCTGAAGCACGATCGTGGGTGGTGTGCAACGCATATGCAAAGCAGCTGGTGCCATCTTGTGGCTTGCTGCACCAACTCACGATGCTCTCCTTGGCTTTTACAATCGGTACGTGGGCAGCACACGCTGCATGGTATGGTGGCATATGCACATCGCGTAGGCCAACTTTTCACCCCATCTCAACATCATTCATTTAGGGGAACTTCGCAATGCAAATGTGAAGCTCAGTCTGCATGGAAAACGCGAGTTCCACTTGCGATTGTTGTGTCCAACATACAATCATAACATATAAATAAAGTAAAAGCTCGTTAATTCACAACTCGTTAATAAAAAATTTTGGACAATTCGAAGTAGCCACCACATTCCGCCCGTCAATGTGTTAAATGCAATGTGTAACGCTTCCCGCTAATTCACACTAAAATTCGCAGCGCCATCGATAATTCAAACTCCACACCATCATGGTTGTAGAGAGTGCTAGGGACAGTTTTTCGTAAAAAAGCGCTGAAGACGAAGGTGAAGGAACACATATGACAGGACTGACGCTTGTGTTCCTTCGTCTTCGTCTTTAGCGCTTTTTTATGAAAAGTTGTCAAGGTGACCCAACTTGCCCAAATCAAAGTAATGCTAGTGCTTGAAAGCACGTTGGCAACACTAGTGTCTCCACGCAGCTTTGCTCTTTCCATCTGCGGCCCTTTGTTTAGGCTTGACTGGAGAGAGGCATGTTTGTGCCTGGCCAGGCATGGCCAACGCCTCTGGACCTTCAAGATAAAAATGCGGACATGGCACTGCGTAAACACGCAGTGCCGCGGACAGACCATGATGCTCAATGGACAACAGCGCACTTTACGTGAACATTGGCAATAGTAGGAGTCAAGGACAGGCCATTATCAATCTTGTCATCACTGTCATCTCTGTCACGCAAATCTGTCGCAACAATGATAGCCTCATCGAAAATCTCTCCACAGAATGAGGCAGCACTACCTGCACTTAGAAATTCCTCCTTCGACGCACCAGCTGTGTCATGATCAGTAGTGATGTGCTCCCAGACCTCGGTAATGTCAGTGGCTTCCACAGTGTTGGTTTTACTGTCACAGGAGTCCTGGCCTGGCACACAAAGTCTGCCTTTCTGAAACAGTTTACGGTGGAAAATGGTCCCTAACTCTTTTTCCATTGATTGGCATGGCCACTGTATGAGGAGTATGAAGAACGAGTTCATGTTACATCTTGGAAGCTATGCTTTTCCTCTACGAGGTGTTCTGCTGAGAAGCTCCAACAGGTAATGTCTATAACAAGGCAACTGTGACTTTTATCGGCGCTCGCAGTACCAAAAAGCATAGCCTTTGAGATTCAAGGCTATTACTCAAAGGAAAGCATTGTTGGACGGATGGACGGAATAGTGAACATTGTTTTGGTACAGCTCTGTTTTTTGTCGTGTCCCTATTCTTCTTCCACCAATCTTCCAGTCGCCTCTTACTAATCTGTATTGCGGACATGTTTACTTTCCCCCTGCTCTCGCTAAACCCAAGGGCTTCAAACAGGCCAGTGGTGGCTAAATCGACCGCTGGGCAGATATCTTCACATTCTAATTAAATATGCTCCATCGTTTCCCTAGGTTTACCGCAGCAAGCACATGCTTCTTCTTCCTTCATATATCTTGCTTTATAGGTGCGTGTTCTAAGGCATCCTGATCTTGCTTCAAAAAGTAGTGAGCTTCCCTCGAGTTAACATAAATTGTTTGTTTCCCGATTTCATTTTTTCTTCTTAAGTAGTTATTCATGGCAGGTTTCTTTTCCATTGCTGCCACCCATGCGATTATTTCAGCCTCTCTGACTTTCTGCTTGATGTTCTTTGTTGTTGTGTTGCCCACCCTACAAGCTGCATACTTGCTGGCAAGGTTCCTAGTTCTTTTCCTATACTATGAATCAATGTTTTTCCTGTACAAATACCTGAAATCTCTCCCAGCCCATTTACTTTCTTCTATATTCCGCAGTCCTTATTCATAATCAATTTTACTGCAAGCTCCCCTCACTTCAAAAACAAAACTTGTCCAGCCCATATCCCCCTGCACAGCTTCATTTGTAGTCTTCCCATCAGTGCCCAATGCAAGGCATCCCAC
Organism: Dermacentor variabilis; assembly: GCF_050947875.1. Lineage (NCBI taxonomy): Eukaryota > Metazoa > Arthropoda > Arachnida > Ixodida > Ixodidae > Dermacentor > Dermacentor variabilis. Next base: position 563,560 of record NW_027460280.1, read on the forward strand.
TGACCTTTGGTTGCATTTGTAGTCTTCCCATCAGCGCCCAATGCAAGGCGTCCCATTGACCTTTGGTTGCCATCGAGTCCTGATTGTACCCCTGATTTCAAGCAAACAACCGCATCTCCAAAAGTAAGTCCTGGAACCATTACACCTTTCCGAATACCCCAGAGCACCTCGTACGTATTGTGTCCCCATAGTGCTCTGTGTTTCGTTATGGCTGCATTTCTCTTCCCCTTCTCTGTTATTGTTCTTTCCTGTGTTTACATATATCTATTGCCTTCGTTTATTCATATACCAAGGTATTTATATTCCTTTACCCGAGGTATTTCCTGGCCCTGTATTGTCACTGTCTGTTCATGGTTTCATTGAATGCCATAAAACCTGATTTTCAAACCTAAATTATTGCCTTCCTGTCCACAGATATTAGTCAAACGTTGCAAATCACTTTGCTTGATAGCTAGCAACACAATGTCGTCTGCATAAAATGAGCCTGGAAGCTGCTGCTCTACTACTATACCTGCTTTTTTGTATGAGAGATTAAACCCGATATTACTTCCTTCTAGCGCCCTCTCCATCCTCACCATGTACATCATAAACAGCAGTGGGGATAAAGGGCACCCCTGGCTCAATCTCTTGTTGATATCAACTTTCTCCTCAGTCCTCATCCCTCCCCATTCAATGCAAACAGTATTTTCTAGTTAAATCTCTCAAAAGCTGTAGACAATCGTCACCTAAGCCTTCCCCTTCCAGAATATCCCATAAAATGTTTTGGTCTACGTTGTCCTACGCACCTGTAATGTCTAAAAAGGCCACATGTAACAGTCTGCTTTCTACTCTTGATATTTAAATTCACTTAGTAAGAACAAATAAGTTATCTTCATTGGGATACGTGTTTGGCGCCATGTATGCGTATAGTTTCAGCAACACTGCAGACGAGTTACAACAAATGATTGAGGACCTTAACAGGGAGAGTGTAAGAGTAGGGTTGAAGAATAATATGCAGAAGACAAAGATAATGATAAATAACCGGGCAAGGGAACCAGAGTTCAAGATCGCAAGTCAGCCTCTAGAGTCTGTGAAGGAGTACGTTTATCTTGGTCAACTAATCACAGGGAACCCTGACCATGACAAGGAAATTCAGAGAAGAATAAAAATGGGTTGGATTGCATACGGCATACATCTTGAGCTCCTGACTGGGAGCTTACCGTTATCATTGAAAAGGAAGGTATACAATCAGTGCATTTTACCTGTGCTGAGATATTTGGCAGACATTTGAATACTGACGAAGAAGCTTGAGAACAAGTTCAGGACTGCGCAAAGAGTGATGGAACGAAGAATGCTAGGCATAACTTTAAGAGACAGAAAGAGAGCGGTTTGGATCAGAGAGCAAACGGGTATAGACAATATTTTAATAGACATCAAGAGGGAAAAATGGCACTGGGCAGGTCATGTAATGTGCAGATTAAATAACCGTTGGACCATTAGGGGGACAGAATGGATACTAAGATAAGGGAAGTGCAGGAGAGGATGGCAGAAGACTAGGTGGTGCGACGAAATGAGGAAATTTGCAGTTGCTAGTTGGAATCGGTTGGCACAGGACAGAGGTAATTGGAGATCGCAGGGAGAGGCCTTCGTCCTGAAGTGGACATAAAATAGGCTGCTGCTGCTGCTGCTGATGATGATGTGTGTAGTGGAACTCAGCAGTGTGCAGCCGTTGCAGCTGCGAAATGTACAACGGAGATCAACGTTTCAGCAGGTTGTGGTGCGTTTCAAGAGTGCATTTTAGAGCGCAGCTCTTGTTTTTGTGGCGAGCGTTGGCAGCGCAAAGGCACGTTTATAGTCCGATGTTTTTGGCGTGCATCGCTTTTGGCCAGTTATGGTATGCCACCTCCGCTGCGCCATCCGAAATTCCGTCAGCCTTCGATGCGCACGCCACTGGTTGCACTCTTCAGAGCATGTGCAGAACTATTCCCAACCTGCGCGCAGCTTTGAACGGCTGCCTGTGACTGTCAGCAAAGCGACGTGGGCACCTTTTTTTCTTCTCCGTGCCATGCATTGTGGGTCAGCGCAGTTGGTGCGACGAATGCGCAGATGGAGCAAGAGCCATCTCGACGTCGGGCATATTGGACTGCGTTGGCAGTGTCCAGTTACGCTGGATGCGCCAGTCCTTCGTACTGTAGACATTGTTCTTCTCGCCAACGTGATGTAGCATGTGCGTGCGCACACACATGGTACGTTGGACTATATACGCGCCTTAACCGAGCATTTTTTTTTTCTCTGGCATTTGATAGTTTGAATTTTGCATAATTTGAATTTTCATAGGATCCCAGCAGAATTTGAATTAACGAGCTTTTACTGTACAGTCAGCGACCGATAATTCGGACTCCACAGGGACCATAAGTAAGTCCGAACTATTGAATGTCCTAAAGGACGAATGTATCCAAAAAAGATCACTTTATTTACATTTTGAGGCAACCGTTAATAGAACAAGGGATTGATGCATTGGTGCACACACTTCCGCTTATGTGCAACCAAGTGCGCCTGTATTTCTGCCAGTTGATGCAAGGACCGCAAAGGCTTGAGTCAGATCCGCATGTGGAGGGCTTCGGAGCACACAACACATCGTCATCTGAGTCAGAGTCGCTGTTTGATGTTGGGAGAACTTCCTCAATTATTTTGTCATTGTTCAGTTTGGCACATGATGAAACCGTGCTGTCGATGTCTGCAAGGTCTTCAAATCTAACAGCGGCAGAAATCGGCACACCGCAGCCCAGCAGGTCATCAATGATGTCTGCCTCATTGTGGTAGGCGGCTGTTCAGGCTCTTCAGTTGCGGAGTCGGGCTCATTCAGACTGCGATTTGAGACTCATTTGGAGTTGCACTGCGAGGGCACCTTTGGTTCCATTTGACGCGGCCTATCTATAACTTCATGAGAATGACTTGCTGGAGCCAACAGAGAACTGTCTGTAATGCAAACTAAACAAACAAGCATAGCATGACAGAACACTGTGCGCAAGGCAAACTCAGCATAGAGTGTACTAGACAATGGTCGAATGGGTCGAATGGCGCTGTCCCACTGGGGCTCTGCATGTGGAAAAATTTTGCAAGGACGCTGCAAGCGAACTGGATTGGGCCAGAGATGTGCTTTGCGGCAGATTCAACGTAATTTCGCTGCGAGCACTGAGCCCGATTGCACGCATACGCTCTTATAATGGTGCTTTATTTCAACTGCAAATTTATATTGTTACGCGAACGAAGTAAGAACTGGAGACTATTTACAAAGTATATTTACAAAGGGTAACTGCAGTGCTGGCCAGTTCAGCCGGCAGCTCGAGAGGCAGAGAGCATTCGTCGTCTTCGTCGGGGCACCCACGTCCATCGTCCACAAGAAGCACGCAATATGCATATACCAATATTGACACCATTTTGCTACATATACATATTTGAGGCATGGGTATACAACATGACATCTTAAATTTTGCTCTCGTTGTCAAGTGCGTCGTCTGCTATACTTGCAGACAACTTTCTGTGGCTATGAAGGGAAAGTTACGGAGGCAAAGCGCACAAGTGAGAGCGCATCTGAAAAGAGTCCTGCGTTTTGATCTACGTTAGTTTAGGCTGGGGAAGACAAAACATAAACATCTTATTAGCAACAGTTAAATAAGTTAATAAAACACTCAGTGTGTAGGTTTACTTATCTTGCGGCTTTTCCCTTCTGCATCTGGGGAAACGTGAAACTGTCCTGCGTGGAAGTTGCATCGATTCAGTGTCCATTCAGCGTCCGTTCCGAGCAACCAAAAGCACTGTCAAACGCTGCTGGATTACTTGGTGTGGTAACACATGTGCAGCAGCCACGCATCCCTAGCTTTCCCTTCATAAGCACAGAAAGTTGTCCGCATGTTTTTTGCGCGGGTGCTGGTGGACGCCTAGTTTTTCTCGCAGAAAGTCTGTGCAGTAAACTTTTTTTATGGTTTTAATTGCTTTGTGCACCAGCAACTCTTGTAGGCTGGCACTAATGGTAGTTTTATCCAGGTGAACTGCTATTTTTGCCATTGTTTTCTAAAGGTAACACCTAATTTTTTGCCATGGATGCCACTTATTTGCAACCTGAAGTTACATATGAAAATTTTATTGATATCGCGTCATTATACGTGTGCTTCTTGTTCGTGGAATATTGATCAGGGACAGTGATCAAAGAAAATAATATAGTGAAATAAACCAGGTTTATTAACTGCGTGGCGTGAAGAGAAGCAGATGACCAGTGCACTTCTAGGTAAATCTAAGGGTACATAGACATACATATTCACGACATATATAAAAGAGAAAAATTATCAAATATTCGAAATGCACTGATTGAAAAAAATGAGAACTCCCGACTGGAATAAGTGTGTTTCTTTTAAAACCTGCGCCTGCCCCAGGTGAACCAAACGACTTTCCGAGAAAAGGAATCAAGGCAATTATTGGACGTTAATATGATCAACAGTGTTTGGGAAATTTTGCCTATGTACTCGGACTGAATCGGGGGGACCAAGAAGTCTTTACCAATGTAATCTCCGTTGCTTGTCTGGCCGTCTCCTTCAACGTACCAGCAGGTGAAATGAAGTAGAAACATGTAGTCTAATTGAATGTTATTTGCTGTTCAGATCATATTTGAGACAATTAAAAATTATCGAATAGCCATTTCCGTTCGAATATAATGCATAACAGCAGTTTTGAAGTTTCGAAGATGAGGGGCCGATGCAAGCGAGGACTCTTATTCCGAATGATTGTGCTGCTAGAGAGTCGTGGCTGCTGCGCAGAGGCGCACCAGTTCCTGAGAGAATTAACACGTGAGTGCTAATCAGTTCTGCTGAACATGTTCCTAACTTCCATTCAATATAAACGCCCCGTTCTGGGGCAGCCTGTAAATCTGCTAGCTTGATTCAGGCAAGTGTTTGACGTAGTAGTTCTGCGAAAACCCGCAAGGTGGAGAGAAGTAATGAATAAAGGGAAAATCAGACATCCACCCGTTTGTAGCAATTGCTACAAAAGAAAGCACAATTCAGGAGAGCACGTTGTTGGGCGAGTCGGTCGTACATACTTAAAGAAGGGAATTGCGCTAAAAAAAGACACGGACAAGTAAGGACATGGACGAGTTCCTCCATACGAGTTCCTCGAAAGGAAAGCCTCAAAGTTGAAGAAAAATTCGTCCTGGTCCGGGACTCGAACCCGGGACCACCGCTTTTCCGGGGCAGCCGCTCTACCATCTGAGCTAACCGGGCGGCTAGCAGATGGCAGAGCGAAGTCGAATGTGTCGACAACACGAAGCAAAGGCAAGTGTTTGACGTAGTAGTTCAGCGGAAACCCGCAAGGTGGAGAGAAGTAATGAATAAAGGGAAAATCAGACATCCACCCATTTGTAGCAATTGCTACAAAGGAAACCCATACGGGTTCCTCAAATGCCAAACACTTGCCTTTGCTTCGTGATGTCGACAAATTCGACTTCGCTCTGCCATCTGCTAGCCGCCTGGTTAGCTCAGATGGTAGAGCGGCTGCCCCGGAAAGGCGGTGGTCCCGGGTTCGAGTCCCGGACCAGGATGAATTTTTCTTCAACTTTGAGGCTTTCCTTTCGAGGAACCCGTATGGATTTCCTTTTTAGCAATTGCTACAAACGGGTGGATGTCTGATTTTCCCTTTATTCATTACTTCTCTCCACCTTGCGGGTTTCCGCAGAACTACTACGTCAAACACTTGCCTTTGCTTCGTGTTGTCGACAAATTCGACTTCACTCTGCCATCTGCTAGCTGCCTGGTTAGCTCAGATGGTAGAGCGGCTGTCCCGGAAAGGTGGTGGTCCCGGGTTCGAGTCCCGGACCAGTACGAATTTTTCTTCAACTTTGAGGCTTTCCTTTCGAGGAACCCATATGGGTTTCCTTTGTAGCAATTGCTAAAAACAGGTGGATGTCTGATTTTCCCTTTATTCATTGATTCAGGCAAGGGAAACATTTTTTTGACAGTCTCATCATGTCTGCAACACAATAGAACTGGGTGCCCAATATGGTAACACACTTGTGTTCATCAATGAACAGAGCAGATCTACAAATATCTTTATGTGTATGTGAGGCATACCGTTCCTTTAATTGCTTCATTATTGTCCTTATGATAATACACCGGATAACAGAAAGTAGAAAGTAGCCGCTTTTATACAGAAGCTGCTTAGTTGTGCCGACGTACAGTTGGGAACGGCATTTCATTTAGGTATGAAATATAAGATAAATGTAATATGTTTTTCTCAAAAATCAGAATCGAGAATAATAATTTCTTCACTTTACACCGCTAGAAAAAAGCAGAAGGATGCAGCTACCTCCTTTATTTTTCATTTGTTCTAATTAAACAAATTCTGGCATTTTACTTCTGGCAATATGATTATGTGGCACCCTGTTCAGTTCTAACCACCTGGGGTTCTTTAATGTGCACCTAAACAGAAGCATACGAGTGTTTTTCACTTTTGTTCCCATCGAATTCCACGACCTGGTTTGAACTCGTGAGCTCCACGCAAACCACATCAACCTGTTCTCTTATATCTACTGCACCTGCAAAGTCATGAATTGTTTATTAACTGTGTAACAGTTGATAACCCGGTCCTAAAGCCATGTTGATAAAGATATAGTCAATTGTTCTGGTCTAGAAACCCAAGTATGTGTTTTGCTATTATATGTTCGAAGACTTTGCAACTAATTGAAGTAAGTGACACTGGATGGTAATTTGTTGCCTGTCTTCGATTACCTCCTTTAAATGCAGATATCACGAATGCGGTGCACCGGTCTTGCGGCAGTGAGCGAGTTGTGTAAGATTTTCAAAAGATTACAGTTAGATAATGTGACATCCATTCTGCATATCGTTTGAGGAATACTGTAGGTACATTATTGGGTCCACTCGATTTTTTCATATCCAACTTGAGTAGTTGCTTAAATATTCCTTGCAGGGTGATTTCAAGCGTTTCCATTGGAACAGTAGGGGGAATATGCAAGGCTTCTTCTAAACTCACAGTAGTTTCTGGGATCTCAAATACAGATTGGAAAAAATTGTTAAGAGTGTTTGCTATTTCATCCTTTTCTCTTATAATGTCACTTCCAACATGAATTTCGCCAAGCATTTCTTTCCTGTCGCTAAAATATCGCCAAAAGTTTTGAGGTTAGGACCTGAGGAAATCACTGAGGTTTTTTTCAAAGAATGTTTTTAGATTTAGCCAAAGTACGCTTGAGTTCAGTTTTTAGATTGGCCAAGACCACTGGCGATGTGCTCCTTTTACACCATCTCTTAATTTTTCTTTTCATATGAATTAGATCTCGGGTGATCCAAGGACTTGTCTGCTTTGTTTTTTAACCCGTGATGGAACATATTTGTCTATGCAATGACCTATAATACATTTGAATTCTTGCCATAATTTTTATACTGCTTTTAGACCAGCGGTACTCTTGAAAGTATCAAATTGGATCTCCAAAAAATCAAGAATCGAAGTGTCATCAGCCCTAGCATAGTCCTTAATTTTTACTGGCTCATAGCTCTTTATTTGCCTACTTGCTCGGATAGGCACATCGAGACAGATCATCCTGTCATCCGATATACCATCTTTTACCGTTACATTGTAATCATTTAATTTATTCGATAGGAACACCAAGTCTAGTATTGACCTTGATGTTGGTGTAATTCTGTTATCTTCAAGCACTATTTGTTTCAAATTGTATGTAAACATAATGTCTAGTATTTTTTCAGCACTTACTGATTCCACACCACTATACGAAAAATTTTTCCAGTTTAAAGGTGGTAGGTTAAAATCTCCAGTCATTACCAACCTAGTGTTCCCATTTACATGAGAATATAAAAACTTGTTCAGGTTTTCGAGAAACTCAGGGGAGCTTGAAGGTGGCCGATATACAACTCTGATGAGGAAAACAGTACTTTCATGAGTTATTTTACACCAGAGAGTTTCTGGTACTTCACAATCAATCAACGAAGCATTCAGAGAACTCATAACTATTATACACACCCCACTTCCACATGAGTCTCTGTCTTTTCTAAATATGTTGTAACTGGGAGGAACAGTGCAATCATTCGGTACATTTTCATGCAACCATGTTTCAGTTATAGTGGTTATGTGAGGATCATGCAAAAGCAATAAATACTCAAGATGCGTAGTCTTATTTACTATATTGCACGCATTAAAAGAGAGTAATCTTAGCTTTTTTTATTGTGTCTTAAATGAGCTGCATGAGCTATCAGATCCATTTGACTTAGTTGATACAATGCACTCACTTCGCTTCATTTGATCAGTATCACATTTGCCCGACTGCAAGTAGCGCTTGTCTCTGACGTCATCTCATGTGTATAACTGATCGTTTATCCAAAGTTCATCGGGCACAAGAACTACTTTTGCGCCTGCGTCCCTGTCCAAGGCAGCACTTTGCCATAACTTCTTTTGTATCTGCACTGTTTCCTTCGCATAGTTATTGCTTATCCTGATTGAAGTTCCCTTTAGCTTTGCGCAGCTTTTGAGCACGGTATTCATTTCCTTGTGGTCATAAAATTTCACGATCACAGGCCCTGGTCTATCAGGGTTTACTTTGCCAATCCGGTGAATTCTTTCCACTGTAGTGACTTCTGTGCCCTGAACTTTAGAAAAATATCATTTACAATGCGTTTATTTAACACTTGTGAAGACTCGTTCGTGCTTTCAGTGAGATCAAACACCATAAGATTATTTTGTCTGCTTCTATTTTCATAATCGATTAATTTTTCAGATTGTTTTCGTACGGTGGTCTCCAATTTAATCTATTTTTCATTTTGTCGAACATGGCTAGCACACTTTGCATCTTATGAGTTTTAGCATTCACTTCTGCATTTTCTTTCCTGATATAATCTATCATGCGATCCAATGCATTTTCATGTCCAAGAATTTCCTGCAAGATTTTAGCATTTCTTGGGCCTGGATTTTCCTCAACATCCCCGGCCATCAGCAGCAACAGCAGTATTGACCAGCAATCCACCAAAATAGCACAACATCTACGAGGGCATGGCAGGACTAACAAGCATATATTATCACTACGATACTAAAGCAGTAACTAACTTGCAGTAGCAGTAATGGCGTTTTAGGCATCATGCTCTTCAGCCAAGTGCCATGCCCTCTGAAGCCGATGTTCTCGCGTTGTTCCTTTTGTAGACTGGTCACTGGTGACGTCACACCCATGGCACCAAGTCCGGAAAATGCGCACTCCAAGCTTGGATATCTGCAAAGTTGTGCATCGACGACGAAAAAAAGGCATCCGTCGTCCCTCTCCGACATTCCGACGAGAAACCACGGCAGTATCTGCAATAGCAGTAACGGCGTTTTAGGCATCATGCTTGTCAGCCAAGTGCCATTCCCTCTAATATATCATCATCATCATCAGCCTAGTTACGCCCACTGCAGGGCAAAGGCCTCTCCCATACTTCTCCAACTACCCCGGTCATGTACTAATTGTGGCCATGTTGTCCCTGCAAACGTCTTAATTTCATCCGCCCACCTAACTTTCTGCCGCCCCCTGCTACGCTTCCCTTCCCTTGGAATCCAGTCCGTAACCCTTAATGACCATCGGTTATCTTCCCTCCTCATTACATGTCCTGCCCATGCCCATTTCTTTTTCTTGATTTCAACTAAGATGTCGTTTACCCGCGTTTGTTGCCTCACCCAATCTTCTCTTTTCTTATCCCTTAACGTTACACACATCATTCTTCTTTCCATAGCTCGTTGCGTCGTCCTCAATTTCAGCAGAACCCTTTTCGTAAGCCTCCAGGTTTCTGCCCCATATGTAAGTACTGGTAACACACAGCTGTTATACACTTTCCTTTTGAGGGATAGTGGCAACCTGCTGTTCATGATTTGAGAATGCCTGCCAAACGCACCCCAGCCCATTCTTATTCTTCTGGTTATTTCAGTCTCATGATCCGGATCCGTGGTCACTACCTGCCCTAAGTAGATGTATTCCCTTACCACTTCCAGTGCTTCGCTACCTATCGTAAACTGCTGTTCTCTTCCGAGACTGTTAAACAATACTTTAGTTTTCTGCAGATTAATTTTCAGACCCACCCTTCTGCTTTGCCTCTCCAGGTCAGTGAGCATGCATTGCAATTGGTCTCCTGAGTTACTAAGCAAGGCAATATCATCAGCGAATCACAAGTTGCTAAGGTATTCTCCATCAACTTTTATCCCCAATTCTTCCCACTCCAGGCCTCTGAATACCTCCTGTAAACATGCTGTGAATAGCATTGGAGATATCGTATCTCCCTGTCTGACGCCTTTCTTTATAGGGATTTTGTTGCTTTCTTTGTGGAGGACTATGGTGGCTGTGGAACCGCTATAGATATCTTCCAGTATTTTTAAATATGGCTCATCTACACCCTGATTCCGTAATGCCTCCATGACGGCTGAGGTTTCGACTGAATCAAACGCTTTCTCGTAATCAATGAAAGCTATATATAAGGGTTGGTTATATTCTGCAAATTTCTCTATCACTTGATTGACAGTGTGAATATGGTCTATTGTTGAGTAGCCTTTACGGAATCCTGCCTGGTCCTTTGGTTGACAGAAGTCTAAGGTGTTCCTGATTCTATTTGCGATTACCTTAGTAAATACTTTGTAGGCAACGGACAGTAAGCTGATCGGTCTATAATTTTTCAAGTCTTTGGCGTCCCCTTTCTTATGGATTAGGATTATGTTAGCGTTCTTCCAAGATTCCGGTACGCTCGAGGTTATGAGGCATTGCGTATACAGGGTGGCCAGTTTCTCTAGAACAGTCTGACCACCATCCTTCAACAAATCTGCTGTTACCTGATCCTCCCCAGCTGCCTTCCCCCTTTGCATAGCTCCTAAGGCTTTCTTTACTTCTTCTGGCGTTACCTGTGGGATTTCGAATTCCTCTAGGCTATTCTCTCTTCCACTATCGTCGTGGGTACCACTGGTACTGTATAAATCTCTATAGAACTCCTCAGCCACTTGAACTATCTCATCCATATTAGTAATGATATTGCCGGCTTTGTCTCTTAACGCATACATCTGGTTCTTGCCTATTCCTAGTTTCTTCACTGTTTTTAGGCTTCCTTCGTTCCTGAGAGCCTGTTCAATTCTATCCATATTATAGTTCCTTATGTCCGCTGTCTTACGCTTGTTGATTAACTTAGAAAGTTCTGCCAGTTCTATTCTAGCTGTAGGGTTAGAGGCTTTCATACATTGGCGTTTCTTGATCAGATCTTTCGTCTCCTGCGATAGCTTACTGGTTTCCTGTATAACGGCGTTACCACCGACTTCTATTGCGCACTCCTTAATGATGCCCATGAGATTGTCGTTCATTGCTGCAACACTAAGGTCCTCTTCCTGAGTTAAAGCCGAGTACCTGTTCTGTAGCTTGATCCGGAATTCCTCTAGTTTCCCTCTTACCGCTAACTCATTGATTGGCTTCTTGTGTACCAGTTTCTTCCGTTCCCTCCTCAAGTCTAGGCTAATTCGAGTTCTTACCATTCTATGGTCACTGCAGCGTACCTTGCCGAGCACGTCTACATCTTGTATGATGCCAGGGTTCGCGCAGAGTATGAAGTCTATTTCATTTCTAGTCTCACCATTCGGGCTCCTCCACGTCCACTTTCGACTAACCCGCTTGCGGAAAAAGGTATTCATTATCCGCATATTATTCTGTTCTGCAAACTCTACTAATAATTCTCCTCTGCTATTCCTAGAGCCTATGCCATATTCCCCCACTGACTTGTCTCCAGCCTGCTTCTTGCCTACCCTGGCATTGAAGTCGCCCATCAGTATAGTGTATTTTGTTTTGACTTTACCCATCGCCGATTCCACGTCTTCATAAAAGCTTTCGACTTCCTGGTCATCATGACTGCATGTAGGGGCATAGACTTGTACCACCTTCAATTTGTACCTCTTATTAAGCTTCACAACAAGACCTGCCACCCTCTCGTTATGCTATAGAATTCCTGTATGTTACCAGCTATTTCCTTATTAATCAGGAATCCGACTCCTAGTTCTCGTCTCTCTGCTAAGCCCCGGTAACACAGTACATGCCCGCTTTTTAGCACTGTATATGCTTCTTTTGTCCTCCTAACCTCACTGAGCCCTATTATATCCCATTTACTACCCTCTAATTCCTCCAATAACACTGCTAGACTCGCCTCACTAGATAGCGTTCTAACGTTAAACGTTGCCAGGTTCAGATTCCAATGGCGGCCTGTCCGGCCGCCATTGCATATATATATATATATATATATATATATATATATATATATATACTGTACAAGCGGAAACAAACGTGACAGGAAAAAAGAATGCATTCAGTGGTGGATATCAATGAACCATACATGTGTGTTAGGCATGATGAAAACATACTGCAATAGTTACAAAGATAAACCGAGGAATCGTATCTCCTTTTCAGATTTTTTTATATATTTATAAATACTACAATCCCTGGTTGGGATTTTAGTCGGGTGGGAAATTAGTGATACATGATCTGATACAATAATATTGGTGGACCAGAGAGAGAGAAAAAAAGGAAAAAATAAGAGAAATATATACAATGCAATGTAATACTCATACTTATATATACATATACGCAGATATATACCGATATGACATATCCATAAACGCATACGCACATACATACATACATACAGTATACACGCCCTCAGTTCATATAAAGCAATAAATTTACAAAGCAGGTTAGCGAAGCACAAGAGCAAAATATATATAAAGAATGAAATTTATATGCACAAGCTTGAGAGAAACTCAGCCAGGGAGGGCTGTAACACTTGGTCGTTTCTTAACAAATTCAAATCATGAATAATTCTTGGGAAAAATGAATATTTAAAACAATTGTTATGTGTTTGGTACGGTGTTAATGTTTGATAATGCCGTTGTCTGGTTTTATAGCCTGAGGAAAATCAAATAACTGTAGATGCGTCAACCTTAATATGTCCCGCTAGTATTTGATATAGAAAGTCTAAACGTGAGTGATGGTTTCCCGGGGCTAGAGGTTTAGGTTAGCTCTGGTTAAGAAGTCTATTACAGCAGTCATAACGATTGTATATAAAGTGAACTGCACTTTTCTGAATCATTTCCAGCTTCTCAATATTTATTTTTGTGAATGGATCCCAGATAACAATGGCGTAATCTAACCTAGGCAGAATGACAGATGTATATGCAAGAAGACGGACTGTAGGAGCGGACAGTTTCAGAGCCCTGCGAAGGAAAAATAGTTTGCGTTATGTGTTTGCTGTGACTTGATCGGTGTGTTTCTTCCATCTAAGATCACTTGTTATGAGGAGACCTAAGTATTTATACTCTGTAACTTTGGTAAGAAAATTGTTATTGATGCGATTTTGATAAGTGAGGGGTAGTTTTTTGTAATTGTCATTGCTACTGTTTTTCAAGATTGAGGGACATTTGCCAATTTTCACACCATGATGTAACCCTTTGAAACGCTTGATTTAAGACTAGCTGGTCAGGTGTGCTTTTAATCTCAGAGTATAAGACACAGTCATCTGCGTATAGTTTAATTTTAACTGAGATGTCGTCAACAATGTTGTTTATAAAGGTGAGAAAAAAGAGGGGTCCCAGCACCGAGCCCTGAGGGACACTGGACGACACTGAAACTTTACCTGAGCAATGCTGGTCAAAACATACCAATTGCTGGCGGTCAGTAATTTACGATGAAATCCAGGATATTAGCTTAGAGTTTTCTAGTACCCAGTTTAATTTATAAAGCAGTTTATTGTGAGCAACCATATCAAAGGCTTTACGAAAGTCTAAAAAAATTGCTTCAGTTTGATTTCCATTATTTATAGAAACCACGAAATCATGTATAGTTTCTATTAATTGTGTTTGTGTAGAAAAGCCCCTGCGAAACCCATGTTGTTCTTTGGTGAAGAAGTTTTGTTCCTCTAGAAATACTGAAATGTGCTTATGTATTTGTGCTCCATCAATTTGCAAGCGGTTGAGATTAATGATATTGTCACAGCCTAGTAGGAGACGGGAAAGCCGGTGTCGAGGACGTGTAAAGGCACTTTATGAGAGCAGTCAACGCGACGTCGTTGTCATCTCTGTTTTTCTACTCGCGCGCTACTTCAGTGTCATTCTCATCGCCTGGCACATACCATCGCCTGGCACATACCTGGCACATGTGGCATTTGCCCCCCCCCCCCCCCCCTTTGAAAAAAAAAAAGGCATCGTCCCGATCCACCAACCGCCGGAGGCTGTGCACAGACGGTGCAAAGTTGAGGTCATGAGGAAATGAATGGCTTCATACGAAGCACTGCACAACCTCAGGCAGATGCCGCCGGCGTTTGGAGCAGTTATGGCTGTCGGGGACAACTTCATAATTCACATCGCTGATGCGGCGCAGAACTGTGTACGGGCCGAAGTATCTTCGCAGGAGCTTCTCAGACAGCCCCCACCGACGAATCGGAGTCCAGACCCACACCTGGTCACCGACGTTGTATGTGACGGGTCTGTGTCGAAGATTGTAGTATCGGGCATCGTATTCCTGTTCTTCTTGGATTCGCAAACGCGCAAGCTGCCTGGCTTCCTCTGCGCATTGCGTAAACTCCTCGGCACCAGTCTCGTCGTCACCGCACTCGTGTGGCAGCATTGCGTCCAACATTGTTGTCACTTCACGTCCGTAAACGAGGTTGAAAGGCGTCACGCGTGTTGTCTCTTGGCGAGCCGTGTTATACGCAAATGTAACATATGGTAAAATCTCGTCCCAGTTCTTGTGGTCGACGTCGATGTACATACTCATCATGTCTGCCAGAGTCTTATTCATACGTTCCGTCAGCCCATTGGTTTGGGGATGATAAGCCGTGGTCTTTCGGTGAGTGGTACCACTTAGTCGCAACACGGTATCCAGAAGCGCAGCCGTGAACGCTGCTCCTCTGTCTGTTATGACCACTGCAGGAGCGCCATGCCTTAGGACGACGGCTTCGACGAAAAATCGCGCTGCTTCGGCTGCTGTTCCACGTTGGATAGCACCTGTTTCGGCGTATCGAGTAAGGTAATCTGTGACGACGATTATCCATCTATTTCTGGCGGTAGACAGTGGAAACGGACCTAAAAGGCCCATGCCATTTTGCTCGAACGGTGCTTGCGATATCTGAACAGGATGCAGCTGTCCAGCTGGCTTGCCGGGTAGGGCTTTGCGGGGCTGGCAATCCAGGCATGTCTGTATGTAACGTTTCACAATCAACGCAAGTCTCGGCCAATTGTACTTTAGCCTAATTCTTGCCAATGTCCGAGTGTAGCCTAAGTGACCAGCGGTCGGCTTGTTGTGACAGGCATGTAGGACTTCGTTGCGAGGAGATGCGGGAATGACGAGTAGGTAGCTGCTGCCGCTACGTGAAAAGTTCTTTTTATAGAGAATGTCGTGGCGTAAACAGAATGAAGGCAGCCCTCTGGCGAATAACCTAGGCACGCTGCTTGTTCTTCCTCTAAGTATTCGAAAAGAGGAACAAGTTCTGCGTCCTCGCGTTGCTGGCCTGAAACAGCCACAGTATCTAGCACGCCTAGAAAAGCTGCCTCAGCGTCGTCATGCACTGCAGTCTCAACAGGAGACTGAGGAAGGCAGTCGGCGTCGGTGTGTCATTCCCCCGATTTGTATACAAGAGTGAAGTCGAACTCTTGGAGCCGGAGACTCCAGCGCGCAAGCCGACCAGCTGGATCTTTTAAATTAGTCAGCCAGCAAAATGCATGATGATCACTGACAACGGTGAAACACCGACCATACAAATATGGCCGAAATTTCAGGACGGCCCACACCAGTGCGAGACATTCTTTTTCTGTAGTAGAGTAGTTAGCCTCCATACTTGATAGCGTCCTGCTGGCGTAAGTAATCACTCTTTCGGTGCCGTCCTGCCGCTGTACAAGCACTGCGCCAAGGCCGACATTACTAGCGTCGGTATGGAGAATCGTAGGGGCATCTTCATCAAAGTGTGCGAGCACGGGAGGCGTCTGCAGCCATTGCCATAGGTCATCAAAATCCCATTGCTGGTCTTCACCCTACACGAAGGGGACATCTTCTCTGGTAAGATGTGTTAATGGCCATGCGATATGCGAAAATTCCGCGATAAACCGTCGGTAGTAGGCTCAAAGGCCCAGAAAATGTCGCACTGCCTTTTTATCTGATGGCGTTGGGAAATTAGCGACGGCAGAGATTTCATCAGGGTCAGGTCGGACACCTTCATGACTAACAACGTGACCGAGAAATTGAAGTTCTTCAAAACTAAAATGGCACTTTTCAGGTTTCAAAGTTAAACCAGCTGAGTGTATTGCTTCAAAGACCGTCTTTAGTCTCTGTAAGTGTTCCTCGAACGTGACGGAGAAAACAATCACGTCGTTGAGGTACACCCGACAGGTTTGCCATTTGAGGCCTGAGAGTACCGTGTCCATTAGTCATTGAAACGTTGCCGGTGCAGAACACAAACCGAAGGGGAGCACCTGAAATTCATAAAGTCCGTCGGGCGTCACAAAAGCGGTCTTTTCACAGTCTCTCTCATCAACTTCTATTTTCCAGTAGCCGCTTTTCAAGTCCATCGACGAAAAGTAATGTGCGTTTCGTAGCCTGTCCAGTGAATCGTCGATACGCGGTAGCGGATAAACGTCTTTCTTTGTGATCTTGTTGAGTTTTCGATAGTCGACGCAGAAGCGTAGGCTGCCATCTTTCTTTTTCACCAATACGACAGGCGATGCCCAAGGACTCTTAGAGGGCCGAATAACTCCGTCCTCAAGCATGGTCTTCACTTGTGTTTGTGTTGCCGCGCTCTCTTCAGGTGCTACACGATAAGGATTCTGCCGAATTGGTCTGGCGTCGGCTTCGGTGACGATACGGTGCTTAGTGAGCGGCGTCTGGCTAACTCGTGACGTGGATGAGAAGCAGCTCTTAAACTCATCGATGAGCTCAAGAAGGCTGTTGCGTTCCACGGGCAATAAGGTGGGACTGATGTCAACCACAGGGCAGGCATAACCACTGCGGACGTCGCGTGCTCCACTGAGAGGCAGTCCTGTATTGAGGTAAATTAGTCGAAGTAAGCAACAGCCATGACTTGTAACAATGTGTCGACGTTCCCTGGTAAAATTTGCCAGCAGGAGTTCAGCATGTCCGTCGTGTGCGTTAATTACGGCCCTGGCGATGGAAACCCCTTGACTCAGTACCAGTGCGTCGATGTGTTCAGCGACGCCAGTCCCGGTGTTCAAGTTGTCGCAGATTACATGTATGAGGGAACAGCTTCGCTGCGGAAGCGTGACGTCGGCGGCAGCGATACGTAAGCGGGGTCGATGTTCCGCAGGGTCGACGTCGTCTGAGCTCATAGAAAATGTGACGAAGAGGTCACGGACATTAATCACTGCACCATACTCTCTCAAGAAATCCATCCCCAATATAAGTTCCTTACAACACTCAAAGAGAATGACGAGGGTGGCGACAAAGGTTGCACCGGCGATTACTATTCTGGCTGTGCATTTTCCAATCGGCGTCAACAACTGGCCGCCGGCAGTTCTGATGTTGGGCCCGGTCTACGGCGTCTTCACTTTTCTCAGCCTATCGGCCAGCTTTTGACTTATTATCGAAAAATGCGATCCAGTATCGACGAGAGCGGCCACTTGGTGGCCGTCAATACAAACGACAAGATCGGCGCTGACGGCGTCGGTTACAGGGGGCGTGGTTGGAGTCGTCGGAGTTGTAGAGTCGTCGATTGTTGGAGATGGGGGCTCTTGGGTAGCATTGCCATTTGTTGGGCGTGTTGGTAAACTGAAAGCATATTTAGCGCCAGCAAACAAGGACGCAAGGGAGATGACAACACAATGCGCTAACTCCAACAAATTGATTTTCAGGAAATACACTTATATAACCCATGCACATTGGCGCCACCTTATCCAAATCTTACCCATCCAAAAAAACCGTCTCCTTATCTAACAAGTCCATTGAAGGGGCACTAACACACGTGTCTCTATTTCGCCAGATAGCCTGAGCCTCAATAGCCGGCGCATAGCCGCATTCTTGACAGTGGGTTGACAGATGACCGTATTGCTTACTTCTCACCGTTTGGCAATGTTCCCATAATCGTCATTAAGACATCTCCCTGTCTGTCCGATGTATTTTTTCCCACAGGACAGCAGAAGCTCATATACAACAGCTTCTACGCATCCCACTCGCGCTTTTCGATGATTCGTAGAGCATCCGGCAGCTGGCTTACGGTACGGGTCTGTTAATCGACATATTTTTGCCAGCTTTTCTGGTGCGGAAAAGATCACTTTTGTGTCCACCCGGCTAGCCATTTTCTTAAGTTTATGTGCCGTTCTATGCAGGTAGGGCACTACTGCTACCTTCCTTCTACGTTCCGTCCCTTGATTTGCCGTGTCCCGAATTGTGCTATCTGACCTGCATCTTTTTAGCAGCCCCTCGACGACCGATTCCGGAAACCTTGCTGCTGATAACCTTCCCGATTGATCCATAAGACTCGTATAGATCTTCTGGTGGCAAGACTTCTTTAGAGCATTTCCAAAGCACAAGTTGGCAATGCTCCTCTTGACAAGCTTCGAGTGGGCTGACCTATATGATAACAGGGGCTAATTAGCTCTAGGTTTATACTCCCAACACGTGTGCCGTTCCATGAACTCGAGCTGAATATCTAGGAAATGCAGCACGTTATTGGTGGGCTCTTCAATCGTGAGAGTAAGTGGGCTAAGGCCTGCAGAAAAAAACTTCGTGAAGCTTGCCTACTGTAAAACGTGCGTCTGGTTCAAAAAGAACGAGATAGTCATCAACGTATCTGACAACTTTAACCACCCTGTGCTCCGACGAGGTACGGGACAGGTTTCTGTTATAGTGAGCTAGAAAAATGTCACTTAGTATGGGCGCCAAACATGAACCGATGCAAACCCCTTGCTTTTGAATGAATATGTCCTCATTCCATGCTGCATATGTAAAGTGAAGGTAGCAACTAAGCATATCTAAAAAGCCCTGAATGGACAAACCGGCTGAATTTTGGAACGAAACCACGCCATACTCGTCTATGCACTCTTCTACACAAGTTATTAGTTTCTTTTGAGGCAAGGAGTAGTACAAGTCCTTTATGTCAAAGGAGCAAGCTGATAAGCTGTTGTCATAATTTTTTTTCAGGAAATCTACGATTTCTGCAGAGCTCCTAACCAAAAATGGGTCATCAATATTAAGAATTCGGAGCTTATCTTGCAAGAAAAGAGCGAACTTTTTCTGCCATGACCCTGTTTCTGAAACTATTACTCTTAATGGTTGATCGCGTTTGTGCGTCTTCGCACTAAACATAATTTGAAGGCAACCAGACTTTGCGTTGTCAATTTCACGAACCAACCGACTAAGGTCTGCCTTCTTACAAAGACGCTTTGCTTCTAGCTTGATTTTTCTGAGAGATACGTTACTACACTGGTCGAACACAGAGGCAATCGCAGAGTAGGCTTTCGTATTAAAATCACCTTACTTGAAGACAACAAAGCCACCTTCCTTGTCCGCTGGCAAAACACACAGACCGTTCTGCCTCAAAAACGAAGTTGCGCGCTTAACCGGTATACGTGAGACCATCAGTTTGTTGCGCGAAACCACATCGACCCCTTCAGAGATACATCGGTTCTCTTCACCTTGTGGGGCACACTTTGAAATCCTTCGCACAATGCTTAGAAGTTCCGGCGTGCTCGACCTTGGTTATACGGTGAACTTGGGGCCAAGTTCAAGAATACCTTCAACGTAGTCTGGAAGACTAACGTCGCCGAAGGTTCTGACGCCACAAGGTCCGGTAGGTTTCTTCTTAGGGATGCTGTCACGCAGGCCGGGTAAGGTCCTCTGCCACAGAAATTCCGTGCCGCTACTGATGATCGCCAGGAAGTCGGTCCACTTCCTGCAGGCACCCTGTTGTCTCCCTGGAGCGTCCAGCGTCGCTCTCAGCAAACCTTTCACCACCCTCGCTTGCCTTTGCCATTCACTTCTCATTATCTTTAGGACTCTGATGCCATGGCCAACGGAAGGAGCAAGGCCACCAAACAACCGCAGGACTTCGTTGGGCAAATGCTTGCAGCGAATGTAGAAGGAAAGTGACCGAGCTTGGCAATTGGCGTAGATGAGGAGAGGGGCCACTGAACACGGATTTAACGATGAACACAGAAAAGAGCCCGATGTACTAGAAATAAATTGCAGCATTGCCATTTGTTGGGCATGTTGGTAAACTGAAAGCATATTTAGCGCCAGCAAACAAGGACGGAAGGGAGACGACAACACAATGCGCTAACTTCAACAACTTGATTTTCAGGAAATACACCTATATAACCCATGCACAGTGGCGCCACCAAGTATGGCGTGGTTTCGTTCTAAAATTCAGCCGGTTTGCCCGTTCAGGGCTTTTTAGATATGCTTAGTTGCTACCTTCACTCTACATATGCAGCATGGAATGACGACATATTCATTCAAAAGCAAGGGGTTTGCATCGGTTCATGTTTGGCGCCCATACTAAGTGACATTTTTCTAGCTCGCCATAACAGAAACCTGTCCCGTACCTTGTCGGAGCACAGGGTGGTTAAAGTTGTCAGATACGTTGATGACTATCTCATTCTTTTTGAACCAGACGCACGTTTTACAGTAGGCAAGCTTCACGAAGTTTTTTTCTGCAGGCCTTAGCCCACTTGCTCTCACGATTGAAGAGCCCACCAATAACGTGCTGCGTTTCCTAGATATTCAGCTCGAGTTCATGGAACGGCACACGTGTTGGGAGTATAAACCTAGAGCTAATAAGCCCCTGTTATCGTATAGGTCAGCCCACTCGAAGCTCGTCAAGAGGAGCATTGCCAACTTGTGCTTTGGAAATGCTCTAAAGAAGTCTTGCCACCATAAGATCTATACGAGTCTTATGGATCAATCGGGAAGGTTATCAGCAGCAAGGTTTCCGGAATCAGTGCAAGTTTCGGTCGTCGAGGGGCTGCTAAAAAGATGCAGGTCAGATAGCACAATTCGGGACATGGCAAATCAAGGGACAGAACGTAGAAGGAAGGTAGCAGTAGTGCCCTACCTGCATAGAACGGCACATAAACTTAAGAAAATGGCTAGCCGGGTGGACACAAAAGTGATCTTTTCCGCACCAGAAAAGCTGGCAAAAATATGTCGATTAACGGACCCGTACCGTAAGCCAGCTGCCGGATGCTCTACGAATCCTCGAAAAGCGCCAGTGGGATGCGTAGAAGCTGTTGTATATGAGCTTCCGCTGTCCCGTGGAAAAAAATACATCGGACAGACAGGGAGATGTCTTAATGACGATTACGGGAACATTGACAAACTGTGAAAAATAAGCAATACGGTCATCTATCTGTCAACCCACTGTCAAGAATGCGGCTGTGCGCCGGTGTATGGATCCTGCTGTGTTCTTGCGAAGCACAAAGATAAAGACGTGCGAGAGATTATTGAGGTTCAGGCTATCTGGCGAAATAGAGACACGTTTGTTAGTGCCCCTTCAATCGACTTGTTAGATAAGGAGACGTTTTTTTTGGATAAGGTGGCGCCACTGTGCATGGGTTATTTAAGTGTATTTCCTGAAAATCAAGTTGTTGAGGTTAGTGCATTGTGTTGTCGTCTCCCTTCCGTCCTTGTTTGCTGGCGGTAAATATGCTCTTGGGTAGCTAGCCGGTTTGCAACCTCACCCCCGGAGGTCGCTGCGTCTAGTTTCCCCGGCGCGGGCTAGGGGACCTGCCCCTAGAGGTGTCGGAAAAATCGCGATGGGTCGGTGGGGTGTAACGAGCCGGAGAAGGGGAACGCGATCGAGGCGTCGCTGAACCTTCTGGCCGAAAGTTTGTAGAATTTCCATTGCAGCCACGTGCGGCATCAGGCACAGGGCAATTGCCGTTGGGAAATCTTGGATACCCAGCCGCGCGGTAGTGGCACGCGCGGTAAACATGTCCTGTTTCGCCGCAATGAAAGCATAGCGGCCGGCGGTCAGCGGTGCGGCACAAATCGGTCTTTCGAAGCTGGTAGCCGGCAGGGGATTCACTGTAGAAACGAGGCGCAGTGATCGACTGGCGGCGATGCGGCATAGTTGGCGGCAGCTGTGACTGTCGAAAATAGGGTGCCGGGGGTGGTGGTGATGGCTGCGTCGTAGTGGTCGACGGTGTCAACAGCATCGAAGTGGCGGGAGGTGGACAACAGACAGCTTCCATGTAGGTTATTCGTCACGGCACCACCTGCCAGTCGGGCGACGAAAAGGGCTCTCGAACTTCCTCCCGAACGATATCAGCGACAGAAGCCACCGCTGGTGCCATGGAAGAGATCCTGAGCTGCCGGATCTGCTCTCGCACAATCTCTCAGATGACTTCACGCAGATGCGTGCTGCAGCTCTCAGGTAGAATTGAAGCATTCACCGGCGAGCTCTTGTGATCACATTGGCAGTACTGTTGCTGTAATGCCCGTTCTATAGTGGTAGCTTCCTTGATAAATTCGGCCACTGTCGTCGGTGGGTTCCTCACGATTAGCAGGAAAGAAGTTCGGGCATGTTGGTGGGATACATACAGACTGGGATACATAGCGCAAAAACTGACACAGGGACAAGAAGGAACACAGGACGAGAGCTAACTTTCAACAATTGATTTATTGCAGCTGGTGAGTATATATATACTCACTGGGATGCCACTGCAATAGAACACACTGAAGGGAAGGAGTAAAAACCAGTCATGTGACTACTATGCCCAAAATTCAAGCTCTTTCCTTGATAAAAGTAAAGACGGCGTGCTAACGCTCTCGTCACCTGCTCTGGCTATCTCAGCTGCTTCCACAATTTCCCTCGTAATCTTATTCCTGTGGCGATAGACAACAACAGTTTCAATAGCGGGAAGCATGGTGCCTTCACGTCACATTTTCTACAATGGGCAGCCAGATGCCCATCTATTGCGATGCTCTCCACTTTGTTACTATACTCCGCCAGACGTACGTTTAAACATCTGCCCGTCTGGCCCACGTAGTACTTCCCACACGAAAGTGGGTTCTTATACACAACATTGCGAGTGCATGTAGCAAAAGGATCTTTGTGTGCGGTAGTGCAACCAGGCTTTCGTTTCCTCATGGGACACCTCAACACACTCAACCTCAAGAGTTTGTTAGGTGCTGTAAACACAACGTATACACCAGAACGTTGCCCAACCTTTTTTAAGTTGTGGGAAACCTTAGGAAAGTAGGGAATTACCGCCACTTTTCGTTTGTCCCTTTCTTCTATACTTTTATCAAGGAAAGAGCTTGAATTTTTGGGCATAGTAGTCACATGACTGGTTTTTCCTCCTTCCCTTCAGTGTGTTCTTTTGCAGTGGCGTCCCAGTGAGTATATATATACTCACCAGCTGCAATAAATCAATTGTTGAAAGTTAGCACTCGTCCTGTGTTCTTGTTTGTCCCTGTGTCATTTTTTGCGCTATGTATCCCAGTCTGTATGTATCCCACCAACACGCCCAAACTTCTTCCCTGCTAAAGTGCATTTCTAGTACCTTGCGCCTTCCCTATGCTGTTCCTCCTGATCTTTGTTCTTTGGTTACTCGTGCGGCCTATGCCGAGGTTCAAGCTCGGGCCCTCTCGTTCTGCGTACGGTCCAGGATTTTACCTCCTGCAATTCTGGCTATGCTTGGGGGTTCCCTCCGTCTTTTAACCATGGCAGAAGGTTGTGCAAGATTTTCTGTGCTGAGTGGCGTCGACAGGCTGGTTTCTACCATGACTGGTTATACGCAAGCATCTTTTGTGACGACGACGTGAAGCGAGCACACCAAAGATGGTGGGAACACTCAAGGCTGTTGACATATTCCACTGAAACCTTCTGGCACGGCGTTCTGGACGCCCTTCGTCCCTTGGCTTCCCACAAGGTCGCGCCTAGTGAGGACAGGCTCCACACTATAGGTGACGCCGACGTTCCTGAGGAAGTTCGCCAGTTTCTGTGCTTCAGTCCAAAATTCGCCGTTAAGCCTCGGAAGGATCCCGCTGAGCTTCTGACTTGCGTCCGTGATATGGCTAAGATGGCACCAGTGGAGGAACGTGAGGCCTGTGTTTCTCAGGGAGTCAATGTGCTCTCTTGTGGGGGACATGAGCGCACGGGTGACCGGATCGGTCGAGTGGCGGCTACACTTTGGGAACGCAGGCTATGAGTCCTGCCTGCGGACAAGAAAGGGGGTTTCGTTGTGCTTTCCCAGGGTGTTTACCGTGATAAAGCCTGTGCTGCGGTATGTGCTGCCTTTAATCCTATTCGACGTGTTTCGTTGAAGAAAGTAAAGTTGCGAGCTAAGCAGATGTGTGAAGATCTTAATTTATTTATTTCATTTATTTATTTCAGAATACTGCAGGCCATTGCTTCGCCCAAGCAGGAATGAATTTACATAGTTACATAACCAAGAGAATAAAATTTATACAATATTAGCAGCCACATTTATCAAAAGAATAAACCAAAAGAATAACATTGTACAATATTAGCAGCACACGGATACCAAAAGAATAAACCAAAAGAATAAAATTATACAATATTAGCAGCAGAAGGATACAAAACATACATATTACGTATCAGGTAAGTAGACGATGTAACGCATCAGAAAAATTTTGTGAGGAAAAAACAGATGCCAGTAACGAATTCCAATCTTGCACTGTTCTAGGGATAAAACTGTACTTAAAGCTGTTAGTTTTGGCGAAGAGGGGAGCAAGTGAACGCTCATGAACACTCCGAGTCCTTCTCACTAGAGGATGCTTAATGCACTCTGGAAGCTGGAGCTTATTTTTTCCTGTTAAACTATTGAACAAGAATATTAATATATTAATCTTTCTGCAGGTTTCTAGTGTGTGAATGTTATTTGAGATCATTAACTGCGAGGGAGAGTCTTCCCTTTTGTATTTTCCGTATATAAACCTAACCGCTTTCCTATTGACTTTTTCAAGGATCATTATATCTTTTTTTGTGTATGGGTCCCACACTACTGAAGCATATTCAAGTAAAGACCGCACACAAGTTTCGTAAGCCAATTTTCCTATGTGTGTAGGGGCAGTTTTTAGCTTTCTTCGTAAAACCCATAGCTTTCGAAATGCCACTGTAGAAATATTAGTAATGTGAGCTGACCATTTTAACTTATTGTGTAGTGTTATACCTAAATATTTATATTTCTCAACTTCCAAAATCATGTTGCCGCGAAGAAAGTAAGGAAGCAAACTGGGAGACTTTTTTTCTAGTTATACGTAAGAGGACAGTTTTTTCACTATTAAGTACCATAGCCCATTTCAGACACCATTCTTCAATAGCAAAAACTGCTTTTTGTACAGAACTGTGGTCATGTTCAGATGAAATTTGTGTAAACACAACACAGTCATCTGCGAATAACTTAACAGAGACATCTTCAGGAACAACCGTAACTAAATCATTTACATATATTAAAAACAACAATGGTCCCAGCACACTTCCCTGAGGAACTCCTGAATGAACATTAACAAAGCTAGAAGCGGTCTTATTAATTTCCACATATTGCCATCTGTCTCTAAGGTAGTCTTGAATCCATCAAATGATAAAAAATGGTATATCCATTCATTCCATCGTATAGAGAAGTTTGTCATGTGGCACCTTATCGAAGGCCTTGCTAAAATCAAAGAAAACCACATCCGTTTGCCCGGACATATCAAGCACCCTTGCAAATTCAGGTACAGACAAAACAGTCTGAGTAACTGTGGATAACCCCTGCCTAAACCCGTCCTGATTATCAGACAAAAGATTATGATCGCTCAGGAACTTTCGCAGGTAACCGGCTACAATATGCTCCAACATCTTACAGCAACTGCATGTTATGGAAGCAGGCCGATAATTTGAAACTGACAATCGATCACCTTTCAGATAAGGATGTGGTGTTGCGCTCTATCAATGTTCTAGAGTTTAGAGCAGCATCCCATTTATAGTACAGCCCATCGATCTTCAACTTGTCATAAACCAAGGAAACCTTACTTCCAGCCTTTTTTTTTTCAAGTTTTGCACTGTGCCAAAGATGCTTTCGTTTGCACAACGTTTCCACGCAGTAGTCATTATCTATTCTAATGTTTTTTCCCTTTAGTTTAGATACATTGCTCTAGACTGCTTGCTTTTCCCTATAGTCCTGAAAGTACATTATGACAGGGCGATTAGAAGAACTTTTCCCCAGTCTACGGATTCGAGCGACAGATGGGACACTGCACTCCCACCCAATTTAGCAGAAAAGAGATCATCGATAACTTTTCTGCGCAAATCCGACTCTGATTCAATAGGATCTTCCTTTACGCCAAAAACAATTAAATTTGACCTCCGACTTCTATCTTCTAAATCTTCGAGTCTGGCCTGATGCCGTGTAAGTGCATCCTGCACACCATTCAAAGCTATGCTTATGTTGTCAATCCCATCTGTTTTCATCTGCAGATCTTTTATGTTTGCCTCTATCTTATTCAAGCGATCACCAAAGTTCCCCAGAGCCCTTTCTGTTGCCTCTAAACGAGACCTAATGTCTTTCTGCCCCTCAATGAGTCTCTGAAACATTTCATCAACTGTTGGGCCTGGATTCATTTCTATATCTCCACAAACAAGCAGCATACATGAGCAATAGCAGCTATAGGCACAGCCTAGACATGTGCGTGGGCACGGCAGGAGAACAAGAAACCTATCGTCAGATCGTATGGTGCACACATAACTAACCTGTACCAGGAAAAGACGTAGCATTTTGCACCGTGCCAACTGAAGACGGATGGATGTGGTGCCGAATTTATAGGGTCAAGGGTTGATAACGTCACGGTCGATGACGTCCGATATCCATGTACCTGTGGCGTCCACACGGTGACGGCGCTGCCAGATGTGTTATCTTTGGTGACGAATTCTTCTGTTGAAACTTGATGAAGCTCGGCGATAGTCTGCAAAGATGCGTGCGTACTTGACAGCAGCAGTACCTGTACCAGGAAAAGACGTAGCATTTTGAGCACCTTGCCCGCAGCGCTTTCGCCGTGCCCACTCCGTGCCCACTATTTGGCAAACGTTGTAAAGAAAATCAGTGGCACGGACAGTGACTGCCTAGACATGTTTTTCACCGCCAAGACCCATAAGGGTGATTGTCCTTTTCGTGTCATTGTTTCTGAATCCGGGACGTGGCAGAAGCGCGTCGCAGAATTCCTGCAAAATAGCCTGAGACTCCTCAACATGGATCCGTTCCTTACCAAAGATTCTTCAGCTGTGATCAACTTTTTAAACTTTTTAAACGAATGTTTAACTGCATTTTCTGTTGACATAAAAGATTTGTTTTATTCATTGCCACATGAGGGTTTGCTGTCCAGTGTTGAGGCAGCAATAGATGAGCACGGCGCTGTCCTTTTTTCTAACGCTTGTGGTGTTAGTGTGGCAAGGTTTTTAGAGCTTTTATCATTTTATTTGAGGTCCACTTTTGTTCAATTTGACAATAACATTTACATGCAAAAGCAGGGTGTTTGCATAGGCTCTTGCATAGCGCCCATATTAAGTGACCTGTCTTTAGCTCGTTGTGACAAAGCTTTTGCTGTGCGGTTGGGTGATTTGGGCGTTGTGAAGGTTTTTAGATATGTAGATTATTCTTTTGGTATTTTTAGATAGATCACTACTTGATCCGGCTGTCAGTTCTCATGTAGATTACCGTTTAGACTGTTCAAACCCTGCTGTTAGCTGTATTCTTGCCTCATTCAATGAGTATTATAGGCCACTTACGTTCACCACTGAATTTCCAGCACAGGGCAATATCAGGTCTTTAGACTTGTGTTTGCATTTCGAAGCTGAACAGGTGTGTTGGGTATATGAGCCCAGAGCTAATAAGCCGCCCTTGAGGTACAGTTCTGCACACTCTAAACTCATAAAAAGAAGGATTGTACGTTCTTTCCTGTCATGCGCTCTAAGTCATGTGCTCACTTGCTAGATGAAGGCCTTAGTAAGCAGGTGGCTCGTCTGGAAGCAGCGAACTATCCGAGACATATCATTATCTCGGTTGCTCAAGGCCTGCATCGTCAAAGGAAACTAACTTCACGCATGAGCGATAAGCAGAGAGCGGATGACGAAAGAGAAAGGAAAGAAGAAAGGGACAAACGAAAAGTGGTGGTAATTCCCTACTTTCATAAGGTTTCCCACAACCTAAAAAAGGTTGGGAAACGTTCTGGTGTAAACGTTATGTTTTCAGCACCTGACAAACTCTTGAGGTTGAGTGTGTTGAGCTGTGCCATGAGAAAACGAAAGCCTGGTTGCGCTACCGCACACAAAGATCCTTTTGCTACATGCACTCGCAATGTTGTGTATAAGATCCCACTTTCGTGTGGGAAGTACTACGTGGGCCAGACAGGCAGATGTTTAAACGTACGTCTGGCGGAGCATAGTAACAAAGTGGAGAGCATCGCAATAGATGGGCATCTGGCTGCCCATTGTAGAAAATGTGACGCGAAGGCACAATGCTTCCCGCTATTGAAACTGTTGTTGTCTATCGCCACTGGAATAAGATTACGAGGGAAATTGTGGAAGCAGCTGAGATAGCCAGAGCAGGTGACGAGTGCGTTAGCACGCCGTCTTTACTTTTATCAAGGAAAAGAACTTGAATTTTTGGGCATAGTAGTCACATGACTGGTTTTTCCTCCTTCCCTTCAGTGTGTTCTATTGCAGTGGCGTCCCAGTGAGTATATATATACTCACCAGCTGCAATAAATCAATTGTTGAAAGTTAGCTCTCGTCCTGTGTTCCTTCTTGTCCCTGTGTCATTTTTTGCGCTATGTATCCCAGGCTGTAGGTTCCTCACGAGCCCGGCAAACAGTTCCTCCTTCACTCCGTGCAAGAGCTAGCGCAACTGTTTTTCTTTGGCCATCTCAGGGTCTGCTCTGCGGAAAAGGCGGGCCATATTTTCTGCAAACATGGCACCGTTCTCGTTTGTTTTTTGAATACGGGACCCGAGAAGGCGCTGCGCATTGCCTCTTCTGTCGCTACTAATGAATGTGTCTAGCAGCTGGGTGCGGAAGGCATCCCACGTGGTCACATTTCTCTCCCAGTTAACAAACCATGTACGCGCACTGTCTTGAAGCGCAAAATAGACATTAGACAACTTTTGCTGGGAGCCCCAGTCATTATAACTGGTGACACGCTCAGATTGGTCCAGCCAATCTTGGACATCTTCAAAAGCGTCACCATGGAAAGTTTCTGGGACCTTGGGATTCTGCAGCGTCACCTGCGATGGGTTTGCAGTGGCCACGGCGGAAATTGGTAAACACGTTTTTGCAGGGTCCTGCAAAGGGTTGAACTCGGGCGTCAGGCCTAGCAGGCGGCGACTGTATCGGTGAACATGAGTTTCGACGAATGCGGGTGACTCCGCGTTAGATGTATGGCTCCGCGAAGGGGTGCCGATCATGAGGCAATCCTACCCCGCACCTCCACCAGTGTCACAGCCTAGTAGGAGACGGGAAAGCCGGTGTCAAGGACGTGTAAAAGCACTTTAGGAGAGCAGTCAACGCGACGTCGTTGTCGTCTCTGTTTTTCTACTTACGCGCTACTTCAGCGTCGTTCTCATCGCCTGGCACATACCCGTGGCGACCATATAGGATGTGGGAATATGGGACGGTAATTTTTCACACAGCATTTGCTGCCATTTTTGGTAGTGGTATCACCTTAGCCATTGTCCAGTCTCTTGGAACCTCTCCCTCCTGTAACGATTTCGAAAACAATATGTGAAGGCACTTTGCCACCCACTCAGCATACCGCTTTAAAAATTCATTTGGGATGACATCGGGACCACACAATCTTTTTATGTCAATATTTAGTAGCATATTAAGTATGCCCTGTTCGGTAATGACGATATTGGGTATGGGCGGAAGGACGGAGCTGAAATTGGGCATGAGATCGTTGTCTCTAGTGTAAACAGATTAAAAATGATCGTTACATGCGTTTGCTATTTTTGAGCGGTCTTGTCAAAAGTGTTGCAGTTGCGGGATGAAGGAGAAACCATGCGCCAAAATTTTTCTGGCGATGACGAAATAAAATGTGGCAATAGTACCCCATAATAATTATGTTTATCTTTCGCAACCTGATCTCAGAGTTGAATGGTTAAGGTGGATATTCCTTGTACACGGAAATTTGTTATACAGCCTTTTTTCTTTTTTAGTCTTTTCAGTTTTCTTCTAAGCTGTAGTATAAATCGAGTTATCCAAGGTTTTTTATTTTTTGGTTTTTTTACAATACTCGGCACAAAACGATCAATACATTCTTTGATAATATCCTTTAAATAGTCCCAGAGATTGTTTACATTAGCGTCACTCCGTGAAAACGTATCAAAATGAAAGGATAACATGTCTGTTATTGAAACATCATTTGCTCACGAAAAGTTTGGAAAATGACAATTTGTTTTATTTGCATTCACAGATACACCAGAAAGCGTTTGTAGTACCATCTGGTGATCCAAGATGCCGGCATAAATTTCGCATTTAGCATTAGAAGCAGGAATGCCACGTATAAAAACAAGTGAAGTATGGATCTAGTATGACCTTATATCCTAGTAAAGTCATCAACAATCTGTAATAGGTCGAAGGCAAATACGAGGTCAATAATTGCTTCGCCTGCTTTGTCGCATTGCTTCTGAACTGTCAACGAGTTCCAGTCAATGTTCGGTACGTTGAAATCGCCGGATAAAATAATCCGATCCCGTTGTTTAACATGAATGCTCATATATTTTTTCAGTTCAACAAGATTGTTAGGTTCAGAGGAGGGTGGCCTGCGTGGATACCACATCATCGATGTACACGTTCGCACATGTAGGGCTTTTGGATTCTAGGGTGCATGTCCACTGGTTGCTTGGCTCAGTCGTTAAAACATAGCCGATCAGTGTAA
This sequence comes from Dermacentor variabilis, assembly GCF_050947875.1. Classification (NCBI taxonomy): domain Eukaryota; kingdom Metazoa; phylum Arthropoda; class Arachnida; order Ixodida; family Ixodidae; genus Dermacentor; species Dermacentor variabilis. The sequence continues at coordinate 594,471 of NW_027460280.1, forward strand.
GCTGCCATCCGAGAAAGACTGCTGCAACCTGCAGCACAAAGCAGAAAGGGTTGCTCAGCATTCCGCCTGGTTTGCTGCTGCCGAGCCCACTCTATATAGATAGCGACACTGATAACTTGCTCACGCGCTTTGTTGTAATTTTGCCATTTCACGTGCTTCCACAATCTCCCTTGTCATCCTGCTTTGAGCCCTATACTGAATGGAAGTACTTTCAAACATGGGTTTGCAGGAACAACCTTGGCAATGAATACCCAAACGACCCGAGATTACCCTAGTGACGTTATATCGATGCTCTTTTAATCTCTCATTGATGCATCTGCCGGTTTGACCAATATATGTTCTTCCACATGAAAGTGGAATGGCATAGACAATGTTATGAGTGCAGGTTACAAATTGTTTGCAATGTTAAGTAGAGCATGCGTACCTCTTGTTATTCGGTGTATTAACCTGTTTGCATAGCTCCTGTAGACGCTCAGGGGTGGAGAAAACCACGTCCACCCCCGATTTTGCCGCTATTCTTCTGAGATTATGCGAAATGGAATAAATGTATGGTACCACTGCAACTTTCTTTGCTCTAGCAGTGTACAGTTCATCGATATGCTCCACTGTATGTTTTTTTTTCATGTCACGTTTGTTTCCGCTTGTACGGTGTGTGTGTGTGTGCGTGTGTGTGTGTACGTATATATATATATATATATAATATATATATATATATATATATATATATATATATATATATATATATATATATATATATATATATATCTATGTTTGCAAAAATATATAGTTGAAAGTGAAGCGCTGTCTCTGTGTGTCTTTGTTTCTACGTTCTCGTTTAGTCATGCTTATACACTCTATTATGGTTTTTAACCAACTAGCACGCCAACATGTTTGAACCTAATTGTAACTTTAATAGCCTTCTACAATCCCTTAGGTGTGAAAGCTATGAAGCAGCAGTGTGTTGTGTGAATAATCTTTATAGGTATGTAAATATATACAGTCAAACCCACTTATGACCGTGGTCAAGTGTGAAGAAAATACCATTGTTATAACTGATAATTGCTAATAAACAGGTTGCCTGAATAAGCAGAGGGGACGAACATTCAAACATTTTAACTGGTAAAGTAAGTAAGTAACGTAAACCACTTACTACAATGTTCCCATGCTGCATTATTGGCTATAACAATAAGGTAAGTCTGGCTACTGGCCTGTGCTGAAAAGAAAAGGAGCGCAAAATCCAGAAAAAAAGAAAAGAAAGACAGAAAGCCTCTGCACCTGCCTTCGTGCCTTCGGCACAGTTGACTTGTGTATTGTAGGCATGGTAGAGAGAGCGGCCCCCCGCAGGGGCGTCTGCGTCAGCAGGCGTTTGGTCTGTTGCGACACCACGGACACGAGCACACTAGGGTTGGACCTTCCCGCGTGTAACCGTGCACGGCTTAGCCATGTCTGGGGAAAGGGGGGATCCTGGGGGTTGAGCCGATGCTGAGTGTGGACCTTTAAGGCCCCCCGGCGGAGGCAATTCAATTCAAGTTTATTTGCATCTATACATGTACAGATGTCAGGAGTACAGACAAAAAGCCAAATGAATTCGGCTTGACGGGGTCTGTACCCCCTACAGAAATGGCACTGTGCACAATAGAGAGAACAAAAACATACAATAATGGATAAATGAGAAAAAAAAAAGTGAACATTAGTGAACATTGTATAACAGAAATGCATACGGGTAAAAAAAATCAACGATAGAATGCTGCAAGAAATTGTATTACAGGAAGCGAATAGTATGAAATGACACAAATAATACAGCCTTCAAATTCACATCTATAAATGATAAGTTATTGACAAGCAGAGAAAATTGGTTAAGCGTTCATGGTGTCAGTGTATACCAGAGCAAAAAGGAAAAAAAAAGGAATACACAATGAGCCTATTAAAAGGAGAGATAGGTGTCTATTGAGTTTCCAATGAGTTTAACAAAGATGGCAGTGTGTGGCGTAACATTTGTTGACCGTAGTTAGTGCGCGGTTTAGGAACGTACCATGTTTCTCTGTGACGTGTGTTGTAAATGTTAGAATTCATTGTCAGTAGAGATAAATGCTCGAAAAATTTCGTGTTCTGTTTTTTCGAAGTAGTGAAACGCTTGAGTAAAATACTACGATATATGGAGGTGACCGGTTGTAAATTAAGGGCGCTAAAAAGGGGCTGCGTATGAGCGTCATATGAAGAATTGGCGATAGCGCGCACTGCTTTCTTCTGCAAGAGAATAAGTTTTGTGATGTTGGACATCGTGGTGTTTCCCCAGACTAAATGACAGTAATTCAGATGGGACAGGAAGAGAGAGTTATAAAGCAATTTTTTGACGCTCAAGGGAAGAAAAAATCGAAGTTTCGTTAGTATTCCCACAACACGAGCGATTTTGTTAGCAACTGAGTCTGTATAAAGATTCCAAAGTAAGTGTTCTTGAAATACGACCCTGAGGCATTTAATAGATGGCACAATGTTGATAATCGAGGAACCCATTAGCAAATGACCGTCAATGTGGACATTTTTGTTTTTAGGTTGAAAAAGTACAGCCTTTGTCTTGTTTTTATTTATAGACAGGGAATTCAGTGAACTCCATCGATTAAGTTCACATAAAGCAGCGTTCGCAAGAGCCAACAGGTTCCTTGCACAACTAGATGTAAAGAACAGACTAGTGTCATCAGCGTATATGATGAATCGGGCAGTGGTGTCAATATTAATTATGTCGTTTATGTAAATGTTAAATAACAAAGGTCCAAGAATGCTTCCTTGAGGTACACCAGAATGAATGGGTAAGTTATCGGAAATACAGTTATTTATTGAAATCCTTTGACACCTGAACTGCAGATAGCTTTTGATTAAGCCAAGGAAGGGGCCCCTGAAACCGTAAATTTCAAGTTTTGTTAGCAGAGTGGTGTGGTTAATTGTGTCAAAGGCCTTTGAAAAATCGATGAAAATGCCTAGTGTCACTAAATTGTGCTCAAATGCTTGTAGTATTAGTTCCTTTTGTGTTAGTAGAGCTAACTCTGTCGAGCGACCCTTCCGGAAACCGAACTGACAGTCAGTAATAATATTGTGTTTTTTGCAGAAAGCGGTCATTCTCAGTGTTATTAATTTTTCTAGGCATTTTGAAAATACAGGCAAAATGGATATTCGTCTGTAGTAGGACAGGTTGTTTTTATCACCGGCTTTGAAGAGCACTGTAACCTTTGCGAGCTGCATGCACTTGGGAAATATACCGTTGACAAAGCACAGATTATACACATGCTCAAGAGCTGAGCATATCAGATCTAAAACATGTTTTACGGGGCGTATTTACAGGTAATCAATATCGCAGCTTTTACTATTTCGCAGAGCGGAGAACGTGAGATAAATTTCTTCGGCGCTAGTTGGAAGTAAAAAAGCACTATCACAATTTCTGGAATTGAGGTACTCTGCGGAGCATGGATCGTGGAAACTATTTACGAGGGACACAAGATAATTATTAAAAGCGTTTGCTAAATGCGTGCCTGATGAACGTTCCCCGTTAACTATCAATTCTCGTACGCCCTCTGAATGCTGACGTCCAATGTTAAGCACTGTGCTAAGGTTTCTCCACGTGATATCCGTTCGCTTTATAGCTTCAGGATTAAACAACCTGTGAAGGTATTCTTTCTTGGCTTGTCTAAGAGTAGCAGTTAACTCATTTCGAAATTTCTTAAATTCGAATAGATGGCATGTGTCTCTTGTGTCCAAAAAACGTTTGAATAGAGCATCTTTTTGCTTGATTAGATTCAGAAGTGCATTGGTTATCCAAGGTTTTCTAGCTTTTCTAGGCTTCAGTGTTTTAGGATGAAAAGATTCCGAGTAAGCCTTTTTGAAAAGACGCAAAAATGACTCGTACGCGGCATCTACGTCAGACTGATTGTACACCTCGACCCAATTCATTTTTGATATTTTTGTTCGGAATTCATCAAGTGTAGACGGATTAATATCTTGAATAGTAAATGGGGGACACTGCTTTGGTTGTTTAGCCGAGACATACGATTCCAAGAGAAGAAATACTGGCAAATGATCGCTAATATGAGCGCTGATTACTCCAGAGTTAATAGTTCGAGATTCAATGTTTGTAATAAAAACATCAAGCAAACTTTCACAGTCGTTGCTAATGCGAGTTGGAGCAGTAATTGTGTTAAAACATGCATTAACTTCTAATAGTCGAGTGAAATCGGTACGTAGCTGTGTTTTGTTCAACATGTTAATATTTATGTCACCACCCAGGACGAGTTCATAACTGTTTTCATTTATCCAGGATAAGAAGTTTTCCATATATGTAAAAAACTTTGCCACGTTCCCGCCTGGAGGGCGATATAAAACAGAAAATATGCTTTTGTTATAAATGACGGTCAAAATTTCAAAGTCCGGTGTGACCGCCGTAAAGTCGTCGATTTTATCACACTGGAAGCTTTCTCTGGCCATGAAGAGTACTCCTCCACCGTTCTTGACTGAGCGATTTAAGTAGTGTCTTATGTAACCCGGTATCTGTATTACTTCGTGTTCGTGTCGGTACCATGTTTCACAGAGCATAATGACATCAAATGGAAAGCCAAAACATGAAAGCAGGGCACACAGCTCATCAGACTTATTGCGCGCTGACCGAGTATTCAACAGGAAGAAAGATGTGCATGTTTTCTTACGATAAATTTTAGTCACATCTGCAGGGTTCAGCGATTTACTAGCCATCGATGTGAATGGCGGTTGAAAGAAATGTTTGTATTCCTGGATCCTCATTTCATCTTATCAATGTCCGCAACGCAAGATATGTGCAGTACATTCGAAGTGTCTGTTTTGCGCGCGAAAATTTTGCCGCCCTTTGTCCACGCGTGCTTCCATGCTTTTTTCTTCTTTCGCCCAACAACTTGTCCAAGAAGTTTCTTCAAGGCGGGGCATAGGTGTTCATTAATAAATACCGGGGGAGAACTGGAACCATCAGCACTCTGGTAACCAAAATCAGAGTTTAAAATTCGACTCTTCCTGGCCTTTTCAATCACCGCTTCCCGTTTCGCTCGAGAGCGGAACTGCACGACAATGTTAGGACATCCTTTGTCTTTCCTTGGCACACGATGCCATATGTCTACATCGGAATCAGAAATGGGTTCACTTATGACGTCGCCTAGCTTGCTCAAAATTGAAGGCAGGTTCTCGTCGTTACACACCTCTTTGGCCTTGGCTTCACATAGACGGCACCTCCAGACTGACCCACCTGGAGGAAATCGGCAGTCGCCTTTTCCTGTCCTCCTCTCCAATCTTCGTCTTTCTCTCCCACTTTTCCATCTTTCCTGTCTTCTCCTCACTTCCTAGTTTCCCAGCGGCAAGGGTTAACCGTGTGTGGCTGGCCAGCCTTGGTTATGCTGTATTTGGTTATAGCAGCGATGTACGGCTGGCGTTGGCAGGGCTTCTCTTGCAGGAACTTCTGTCACGTCCTCCTGTTGGGCTCTATGGTGGGTGGTTGGCATCGCGGCCGAAAACCCAACTATACTTATGGAAAATGCTTTTCCTAAACTACCTGATCGCCCTCAGAAACGAGGGCCCACCGAAGATGTCTTTCAGTTTTTCGAACGACAAGTCCACAACTTCCCTCGATTCCACGTAATTCACTCAAAAAAACCAGATGAACTAGTGCGAACTATTTCACCGTTCCTTCTTTCCAAGTCTTTGACGGAAGTTTTTGGTACGGGATATAAGGTGTCGAGAATGTCAAGCGGTGATCTTCTTTTTCAGCTCCAAGATCAGAAGCAATATGAGAAACTGCCAAAACTTCTGTCATTTGGGGAGACCCAAGTAACAGTAACCCCGCACCGTACCATGAACACCACCCGCGGCGTTGTTTAGGACGATGACTTGCTAGAGCTCACTGAAGCTGAACTCTTGGAGGGCTTCAGTGAACATAATGCCATAAATGTTAAACGAATTAAGATGAGGCGAGATAGTAAAGAGATCAAGATGAAGCACCTGATACTCACCTTCGGCTCGAGTGTCCTTCCCGAGTCCATCGAGGCCGGTTGTATCAAACTTCGTGTTAGGCCATACATGCCCAATCCTCGTAGATGCTTTAAGTGCCAAAGGTTCAGTCACAGTTCACAGAACTGTCGAGGCCAGCTGACATGGGCCAAGTGCAGTAACAATGAAGATTCCTCTGAAACGTGCCAGAACACTCCACATTGTGTTAACTGTGATGGCGAGCATGCCGCATACTCGCGGTCCTGCCCGTCTTGGAAAAGAGAAAAAGAAATTGTGACAATGAAAGTCAAAGAAAACATATCTCTCAAGGAGGCACGTAGGCGGGCGTCATACCTGTCTAAGAGCAGCTTTGCCGATGTGGCGCGTCAGGGGGCAGCGTCACAACGGCCTCCGGCGGCTGTCCGACCCACAAGCAGTGAGTCGGCAGTTACGCCACCTGCCCCCGCGGCGGTTGCAGCTAGCGCTGCTCCATCAACCCAGCAGAAGGAACCTTCGACCCTGAAGGTGGGCGCAGCCAAGGTTGCCCCAATCTCCCCGGCCCCTTCCAGCGCTGGCAACAGCCGGCGCAGCCAAATCCCTCAGGGAGCCCCATCGACCTCCAGGCTGGTGGGCGCAGGGGCCTTGCCTTCCGAGGCAGGACCCTCTCAGGAAACTTGTCGCTTGCAAGAGCGCGTGTCTGGCACCTCGCAAGAGGATATGGACACTACACCTATCCTCACGGCACACCAAGCGCCTAAGGGGTGGCGAGGCTCCCTTGAATGCTTTAAAAAGGGCAAAATCCCCGTTACAGGGCCTGGAAAGAGCTCTGTAATCTAAGGCATCACTTCCGTTTCTGTACACACAGCACCAATTTACTTTAAATATGGATACACAAATCATTCAATGGAATGTCAGAGGTCTTCTTAGAAACCTTGATGATGTGCAAGAACTTATCCACAAACACAATCCAAAAGTGCTGTGTTTACAGGAAACACACTTAAAAGCAAAACACACAAACTTCAACAGTATGTTACTTTTCGCAAAAATCGCGATGATGCTATCGCATGATCGGGCGGTGTTGCCGTTGTAATTCAAAAAAGCATAGCGTGTCAACGTTTACAGCTACGAACGGCCCTTGAAGCAGTGGCGGTTCGAGTTGTTCTCCTAAACAAACTTATCACTGTTTGCTCGCTTTACATACCCCCCCATTACAAATTAAATAAACATGAATTTCAGTCCTTTATAGATGAATTGCCAGAACCTTATGTTGTTCTTGGCGATTTCAATGCGCACAGCTGCCTGTGGGGCGACTCTCGTATAGATGCGTGAGGTCGTCTTGTTGAACAGTTCCTTTTCTCTTCTGGTGCGTGCCTTCTGAATAAGAAGGAGCCCACATATTACTGTATTGCAAACAGAACATTTTCTTCTGTTGACCTCAGCATAGTTTCCCCCTCTATACTGCCTGAACTTGAATGGGATGTTACCAGCAATCGTTACGGGAGCGACCACTTCCCCATTCTGTTAAGAACTTATAAAAGAAACGAATATCCACCACAGGCTTCTAAGTGGAAGATTGATACAGCCAACTGGCAGAAATTCCCAACTCTCACTAGTATTTCATGGAATGACATGTCTTCTTTAGGAATTGATGCTGCTGTGCAGTATTTTACAGCCTTCATTATAGATGCCGCATCTAAATGCATATCAGAAGTAAATGGCTTGGCATGCAAACGGCGTGTCCCGTAGTGTAACGATGAATGTAGGATCGCTCGTAAAAAACAGAACAAAGCGTAGGGGTTGCTACACACGTCTCCCACCGCAGAGAATCTTATCAACTTTAAGAAAGTAAAGTCCCAAGGGAGGAGAACCCGCCGACAGGCCAGAAGAGAGAGTTGGCAGAGGGTCTTATCGAGTATCAACTCGTATACAGATTAGGCCAAAGTCTGGAACAGGGTTAATAGGATAAGAGGGCGACAAACATATTCACTCCCTTTAGTAAACACACAAGGCGATACCCTGCAAGACCAGGCAGACTCACTTGGGGAGCATTTTGAGAGCGTGTCAAGTTTAACAAATTATTCACAATCCTTTCTCAAATACAAACAAATAGAAGAATGAATTCATCATTCATCAGAAAATGTCGACAGAATGAGCCATACAACCGTCCTTTTAGTATTGCTGAGTTGAAAGCTGCCTTGAGCGCATGCTAGAGCTCTCCACCGGGATCTGACAGAATCATGTATGAAATGATCAAAAACTTACACAATGACATCCAAGTTACACTACTCGCACTTTTCAACACCATTTGGGCTGTAGGATACCTCCCAACCGCATGGAAAGAAGCCATTGTGGTCCCTGTTTTGAAACAAGGCAAAGACCCTTCCTCAGTGGCAAGATACCGCCCGATAGCCCTGCCAAGTTGCCTTTGTAAGGTATTTGAAAAAAATGATTAATCGGCGACTCATTCATTTCCTTGAACTGAGCAAAATGCTTGATCCCTATCAGTGTGGCTTCAGGGAAGGGCGCTCCACAACTGATCATCTTGTACGTATTGAAGTAAACATCCATGACGCATTTGTACACAAACACTTTTTCCTATCCATATTCCTTGATATGGAGAAGGCCTACAACACAACGTGGCACTACGGAATCTTGAGAGACTTGTCAGAAATGGGCATTCATGGTAATATGCTAAACCTAATAGAAAGCTACCTACCTCTCCAATCGTACCGTCCAGGTGAAAGTCGGCAATGTACTGTCACATCCTTTTACACAAGAAACTGGAGTACCCCAAGGAGGCGTACTCAGCTGCACGCTCTTTATCGTGAAGATGAACACGCTTCGTGCTTCGTTACCACCGGCCATTTTTTATTCTGTATATGTGGACGACATTCAAATAGCTTTCAAATCTTGTAACCTCGTAGTGTGCGAGAGACAGGTACAGCATGGCTTGAACAAGGTGTCCAAGTGGGCAGACCAAAATGGATTTAAAATCAACCCTCAAAAAAGCTCTTGTGTTCTCTTTGCAAGAAAGAGAAGCCTGGTTCCGGATCCTTGCTTAGAACTGTGTGGACAACAAATACCTATCAACCAAGAGCACAAATTCCTTGCTATTATACTTGGCTATAGACTCACTTTCATTCCACACATTAAATATCTGAAAGAAAAATGTCTACAAACAATGAACTTAATGAAACTTCCATCCCAGACTACATGGGGTAGTGACAGGAAGTGTTGAATGAATCTATACAAGAGCCTAATTCGGTATCGATTGGATCATGGTGCTGTAGTATATAACTCTGCTGCCCCAAGCGCGCTAAAGATGCTAGATCCTGTTCACCATCTAGGTATCCGCTTAACCACTGGCGCTTTCAGAACAAGCCCGATTGAAAGCTTATATGCGAAATCAAATGAATGGTCGTTCCATCTACAGAGAACTTACATCAGCCTTACATATTTCATGAAAATACATCCCAATCATCAACATCCATGTTTTAACACTGTTAACAATATGACATGTACTACACTTTTCCATAATCGACCCTCCGTAAGACAGCCTTTCTCGCTTCGTGTGAGGGAGCTTAGTCATGAAATGCATGTCCCACTCCTCAAGCTTCGCATAATGCATACAACCAAGTTGTTACCACCTTGAGAGTGGCAGGTCGTAGAATGTGACATATCCTTTTTAGAAGTTACAAAACATGCAACAGAGATCGAAATCCGAACTCATTTCCTAGAACTCCAGCACAAGCACTCCTGCGCAGAGTTCTACACAGACGCTTCGAAGTCAAATGTCGGGGTGTCCTATGCTGCCGTCGGCCCATCCTTCTCAGAATCCGATGTACTGCATCCGGAAACAAGTATCTTTACGGCCGAGGCCTACGCATTACTGTCTGCTGTCGAGCATATAAGAAAATAAAAACTTCAAATATCAACGATATATACAGACTCCCTAAGCGTTGTTAAGGCCTTGATGTTGTGGGAAGTCGTGTCTGCCGAAGGACGAATCCCAACATAAAAACGTATTTTTATTTACCTTTATTTTTATTTATTTGATACCTGCTTCGCCTTTGGAGGCATTACAGCAGGGGGATACATAAAAATAAGCATCATATTTGACACCAATAAAGAAACTATTTACACAAAGCGCGGTAAAAAGCATCATTTGACACATTGGATACAATCATAGGCGGTAGATTATTCCACTCTCTTATACATCTAACAAAAAATGAATAGCGGAAGACGTCACCTTTAAAGGAAAATTCGTTTATTTTGAGACTGTGGTCCCTTCTTTGGGATATATAGGGCGGCTCTTGAATGTACTTCTCCTTATTGATTCCAGTTTTAGAATGGTAGATATTATGGAAAAATTTCAACCTGAGGTTTCGTCTACGATCTTTCAATTCTTCCCATTTAAGTTTACGTTTGCTTTCTCTCATGCTAAATTCACGATCCCAATTACCTAGAACGAATCGCACTGCCCTGTTCTGTATTTTTTCAAGTGTATCGGCCAGCTCTTTGGTATACGGATCCCAGCAAACGCATGCGTACTCCAGCAATGAGCGCACATGAGTGAAATACAGTTGCTCTTTTAAATTAAATGGAAGTTCGCTGAAATTTCGCCTTAAGAAACCCAAAACATGTGCAGCCTTTACTTTGATGTGGTGAACGTGCTTAGTCCACCTCAAATCACTCGTTAAATAAACTCCTAGATATTTATATTCCCTGGCCGTGCTTAAAGTAGCGCTATTTATGGTATACGTATTCAACTGGTATGAACGTTTCCTCGTAAAAATGACGTGAACACACTTTTTAACATTCAACGACATTTCTGAATGGGCACACCAGGATGATATTGCATTCAAATCATGCTGGAGGTATTCTGAATCACGTTCATTCTCTATAATCCTGTAAACTACACAGTCATCCGCGAACATTCTGAACGAAGATTTGAGGCCAATAGTAATATCATTTATATACATCAGAAACAAAAGAGGGCCCAGAACTGAGCCCTGAGGAACTCCTGAGGTCACGGGAACATATCCGGAGGAACAACCGTTGAGAACTACCGACTGCTGTCTTAGAGAGAGATACTCGGCTATCCATGCAATAACTGATTCATTCAGTTTATAGCCCTGTAATTTACTAATAAGAAGGTCATGGGGAACAACATCGAATGCTTTTTTGAAGTCCAAGAAAATACAGTCAACTACTTTACGCTTATCTATTGCTAGAGCCAATTCATGCGTGAACTCAACAAGCTGTGTTGAGCAAGAAAAACCTTGCCGAAAACCGTGTTGACTAGAATGCAGAAGATTATGTTTAACCAAATGTGTCATTATACAACTATAAAGGACATGTTCAAATATTTTACATGGTATACTAGTTAACGACACCAGCCTGTAGTTCTCAACGTCATTTCTTGGCCCATTCTTATGAATAGGTGTAACACGTGCTAACTTCGAATCACAAGGTAGTGCCTTCTCAACTAAGCACTTCTTAAATAGACTATTCTTTATTCGAAAGTAACGCTTCTTTATTCGACTAACGATGGCAGCGGACGGGCATACCAACGCTACGTTCGTCACAGTAGCGGAAGGTAGAGGGCGGTCTTTATCAGCCAGGCAGCCTGTATTTAAAGCCACCGTCGGTGATGCATACCTCGGGTGACGTGGTGGTGGCGCTATGTTTTATTGACCATGCAGTCCAGCGTGCAGCTGTGTTATGCCGGGCCAGATGATAAGAAGACGGAGGGTGCGCAGAAGTATGCGCGAAGTGTGAGACCACATCACCCCCCCGCAGAGTGGAGACCCCTCAGGGCTTGAAAAAATCTGGGCAGCGTACGCAACGTCCACTGCGTGTAGTGACAGAAGCAGGCTGCGATTTCGGCGGTCGTGGATGAACGTCTGTGGGTGCACTGGTATTCCCTGGTTCGGCGGAATCGGTGTAGGCCGGCTCCAGCCGGTCGACAGACGCGGACGGCGTTCCCTTTAATGCACAGGGTAAATGTTTTGTCGTCGCGACGGAGAACTGGGTAGGGTCCGCTGTAAGGTGGCTGTAAAGGCCGGCGGACGGTGTCGTTGCGGACAAAAGTGTGCGAGCACGTTGCCAGATCCTTGAAGACGAAGGGGGCGGTCTTACAGTGGTGAGCTGCAGGTGACGGGCGGAGGGTAGCGATAGTGCGTTGGAGCCGGGCGATGAAATCGGTGGGATCTGACGTCGCGGTGGTGGATGGCGGTGCAGCGAGAAATTCGCCTGGGAGGCGGAGGGGTTCCCCGTAGACAAGCTCTGCGGGTGTAGCCTGAATGTCGGGCTTGAAGGTGGCGCGAAGACCTATAGTGATGGCGGGGATGGCTTCCGGCCAGGTTGAGTCCGGGTGGCACATGATGGCTGCTTTGAACTGTCAGTGGAAACATTCGATCATCCCGTTGGCGCATGGGTGGTAGCTGGTGGTCCGCGAGCGTTCAAACCCGATGATCTGCCCGAGCAGCCGGAAAAGGTGCGATTCGAACTGCCGTCCTTGGTCGGTGGTGACGCGGCGAGGGGGCCCGAAGCGGGCAATCCAGCCGGCGAAGAAGGCCGAGGCGACGTCTTCCGCAGTGATTCCCTCGAGGGGCCATGCCTCAGGCCATCGAGTGTACCGATCGATGGCGGTGAGGCAGTAGCGATAGCGTCCAGCTGGAGGCAAGGGCCCTATGATATCAAGGTGGACGTGTTGAAACCGACCAGAGGTCTGGGGGAATGCACCGAGTGGTGAAGTGACATGCCTGGTGACTTTAGCGCGCTGGCATTGAATGCAGGAGCGCGCCCAGGTGCGGCAATTCCGCTGCATGGAGTGCCAGACATAGTGGTCAGCCACGAGGCGTGCAGAGGCGCGTATGCCAGGATGGCTGAGATTATGTAGCTGGTTAAAGAGGCCACGGCGATGGGAAAGGGGCACGTAAGGCCTGCTTCGTGCTGTTGATATGTCGCAGTAGATAGTCTTTGTCGATTCAGGTATAGGGACTTGCTGCAGCTGTAGCGAGGACCCGCCCTTAAGAAGCTCCTGCAGTTCAGTGTCCGTAGTCTGAGCCTCGGTGAGGACATCAGCTGTTATCTGCGAAGGGCTAATAGCTGCCACACGTGAAAGCGTGTCGGCGACCACATTGTCCTTCCCGCTGACATGTTGGATGTCGGTGGTAAACTGGGCGATGAACGAGAGCTGGTTCTGCTGGACCGGCGGGAGTTTGTCGCGGCGCTGAGAGAAGGCGTAGGTCAGAGGTTTATGGTCTGTGAAGATAGTGCAGTGTTGTGCTTCGAGAATGTGGCGAAAGTGCTGAACTGCTTCGTATATCGCCAGAAGTTCTCTGTAGTAAGCTGGCGAACTCGACAGCGCGGGGGTCGTGGTTTCGTCGGTGGGACTGGCCGCAGAAGGGGTCCTTTTGCGAGCTGAGAGTTTCTTGGAGAAGAACGCCAAGGGATGCCAGGTGTTGTCTACGTGCTGCATAAGGGCGGCGCCTACGACGATGCTAGAGGTGTCCGTGAAGAGCCCCAAGGGAGTGTCTGGCACAGGGTGGGAGAAAAGTGTGGCGGTGCAAAGAGCAGCTTTGCATTTTTCGAAAAGTTCCGTTAAAGCCGGTGTCCACGTGACGGGTTGATTTTCTCGTAGACCAGCCAAGGCATCATGGAGGGGAGCCTGGTACTCGGCTGCGTGTGGCAAGAAACGCCTGTAAAAGTTCAGCATGCCGAGGAAACGGCGAAGGTCTTTAGTGGTGGTTGGTTGAGGGTAATTTTGCATGTCTGAGATGCGTTCAGGTAAGGGTCGAGTTCCCTCTGATGAAACTTCATGGCCGAGGAGTTTGATGACTGAAGCGCCGAGCGTGTTCTTTGGGACATTGACGAGAAGGCCGTGGTCATCAAGGCGTTGGAAAAGCAGACGAAGGTGCCTGTGATGTTCTTCGGCGTTGTGGGAAAAGACCAATATGTCGTCAAGATAGACGAAGCAGAAGTCGAGGCCGTGGACGACTTCGTCGATGAAGTGTTGAAAGGTTTGTCCAGCGTTCCTCAGGCCAAAGCTCATGAAGGGAAACTCGAACAAGCCGAAAGGAGTAATAATTGCAGTTTTCGGGACGTCGTCCGGATTGACGGGTATCTGCGTGTAGGCCTTGACCAAGTCTAGCACGGAAAAAACGTGGCAGCCGGAAATGCGATGGGCGAAGTCCTGTATGTGGTGAACGGGGTACCTGTCCGGAATTGTGCGGGCGTTGAGGGCACGGTAGTCCCCACAGGGCCGCCAGCCTTCGGTCTTCTTAGGGACGAGGTGAAGTGGTGAGGCCCATGGGCCGTCGGAGGGGCGGGCGATTCCCTCCTGGAGCATGGCTTCGAACTCTGCTTTGGCTATGCGCATGCGGTCCGGGGCAAGGCGACGGGCGCGACAGAAAACCGGGGGGCCTGGGGTGGTCCGGATGTAGTGCAAGGTGGTGTGCTGCACGTCGCGTGGCAACCCGCTGGGGCGCGTCAAACCGGGAAATTCGGTGAGGATGGCTTGGTACGGTGAATTATGTTCGATGCTGAGTACTTTGATGCTTGGCTGGTGGGTAGTCGTTCGCTGTCCTGGGGCAGAATGTCCCGTTGTCGCGTTGATGAGACGGTCGTGGCGGCAGTCCGGAAGGAGGTTGTAGTGCGCCAAAAAGTCCGAGCCGATCGATGATTGGCTCTGTGACATCGGCGATGACAAAATTCCAATGAAGGTCACGGCGTAGGTTTTTAAGTTGGACGTGCAGGCGGAGCGAGCCGTAAGTTTTGATAGTGGACCGGTTTGTCACGCTGAGCTCGAAAGACGTAGAAGGACGGGGACCTTGAAGGTGGGCTCGCGGGTACCAGCAAATGTCGGAACCGCTGTCGACAAGGAACCGCTGCTTTGTAATTTGGTCGGTGACGAAGGTGCGACGGCCTCCAGGTTGGCAGCTCACAGCCGTGGCTACAAGCTGCTGTTGGCGTTTCCCTGGTTTCTAGCGAGCAGGGTGGTCGACATTGCCGTGCTCTGTCCCCGAAGCGTCTATGGTAGTAACACCGGTCGTCGTCACCAGGCTGCTGCGATGGGGTAGTGTCCTGGCCACGGCTTTGCGAGTGGCGCGTCGGCAAGTGTTGATCCAGGCGTCGTTGAATGGAGCTGAGCTGTCGGTTGATATCGTCGATACACCGCGCAAGCTCTATGGTGTTCAGCGGAGCGGCGACAGCCTGGACGGTGGGCGACAACGGCGGCAAAGAGACCTTGATGATGCGATCAGCGATCCCGGCGAGTTGGTCGAGAGGTAGCGTAACCTGAGCCTGCAGAATTGCCTGGACGTGCGGTGGAAGTCGTTGAAGCCAAAGTGCTCGTAGTAAGGAATCCTGGACTTCCATGTTGCCCGCGAGAGCACGCATGTGGCGGAGGAGCTGCGAAGGCTTGCACTCGGCAAGCTCTGCGGACTGAAGTTGTTGCGCCTTCTGGTCTTCTGAGAGTGACAGGCGGCGAATGAGTTGCATCTTGAGGTGTTCGTAAAGGTTGGCTGTTGGTGGGTTGGCAAGGATATCCCGGACCTCGCTGGCGTAGCGGGCATCGAGGTGGGCGACAACATAATCGTAGCAGGTCCGGTCTTGTGTGATGTGCGCGGGGGAGAACTGGGCCTCGACTTGGGCGAACCATACCTCAGGCGAGTCGGCCCAAAACGGCGGAAGCTTGACAGCGACACGCCACATGCCGTGCAGGGCAGCGTGCGGGATGCCATCTGCCGGGGTTGTAACGTCCTCGGCGGAGCCGGCAGGATGCTGCTGCACGGAACCATCGAGCTGGTCGTGCCGTTCCTGAAGCTGTTGCTCTTGCTTCTGGATCACCTTTTGCTGCGTGCGAAGCTGTCTGTTGAGAAGTTCCAGCTGTTGTTGAAGGGCGTCTTGTTCGTCCATGGCGATGCGTTGTTGTTCGTTGTCCGGGTCACCAGATGTGGGAAGTCGTGTCTGCCGAAGGACGAATCCCAACATAAAAACGTAACGCTTCTTTATTCGACTAACGATTGCAGCGGACGGGCATACCAACACTACGTTCGTCATAGTAGCGGAAGGTAGAGGGCGGTCTTTCTCTGCCAGGCAGCCTGTTTTTAAAGCCACCGTCGGTGACGCATACCTCGGGTGACGTGGCGGTGACACTATGTTTTATCGACCATGCAGTCCAGCGTGCAGCTGTGTTATGCCGGGCCAGATGATAAGAAGACGGAGGGTGCGCAGAAGTATGCGTGGAGTGTGTTGCCACAATGTCACGCTATACACACAAAAATCCTGTACTTAGTGAACTCTATTCCGTCTTGTGTAAAGCATACATATCCAACCAGCATATCATTATATGCTGGGTGCAGGCATATAATATATATATATATATATATATATATATATATATATATATAGGGGGGCCCGGGGGGGCCCGGGCCCCCCACCCACGCCACCACTCCTCACACATTCCTAAAGCGCCGCCAATCAATGTTGAGACTTGGCAGCTGTTCATCGGTCAGCATTATGCTGCCTTGTTCACTCCTTTTAGATGGCGGTAGTTATCGGCCTCTCTTGTAATGTGAAGGACAGTTTTCTCATAGATTCCGCACCCGCGCAATTAACTCGAGATGCGTTCAGTTGTCACCATCTATTCAACAGTCACGCCCATAGCTGTTGCTTTTGTTAGTTCAACCTTCTTTGTTTAGGCTGATCCTGGGACCAGGAGGGGGATGCGGCTGTTACTCAGCTGGTCTGTACTCTCATGGAACGAGTTGCGGCCAGAGAAAACGACAATTGCGTTTAACTTTTCCCTTTGCTTCATTAGTTTCTTGAGTTACGACTCGCCGCGACGCTGGCAGATACCCGGAACCATCTACACGTGATATGGGTTAGATAAGGTGGGAAATAAAATAATGTGAATGAGAGTCCATCATGAAACCCTGCAATAACCCTTAACCCATAAGCAAGATGACTGTCGCCCGTTACCTCGTCTGTTTTTCCCTAATTGTGTAGCACTTTTCGTGCAAAATTGGCAACTGGAAACAAACATCGCAAGGAGTTGAGAAATTAAGTGATCTACTAAGGGAGAGAGCCAAGGCAACAACCAAACCGCAAGCAAAAGCAAATAATAAAAAAGTTAACCGTTGTTTATGAGAATATTTATGGATCAACATCTTTTTATTTAAAAAGGAAGTAGAGAAAACGCCGCCGAAAGTGGAGAACAATTACTTGTTTTGAATGATGCTTCTACAGTTATCGGTCGAACCGCCTCACCTAGCCACTTCTCTGCTGTGCTTATGTGGGTGTTTTTCTAACCTTTCGCGGTGAGCGCAGTACGTCTAGAATCGCGGAGTCCTGCGCTCTACGCGGTTGTATGGTACTGGCGGCCGCACAGCGTTACGCAATTCGCGGAACTGTCAAAACTGATCAACAAGGCGAAAATAACTGATATTCGAAACTATAACATGAGAAAGACTGAAGAAGCCGTTAAAAATGAACGCAGCCTGAAATCAGTAAAAAAGAAACCTGGCATAGGACAAACCATGATGTATGCACTAAAAGATAAGAAGGTTAATATCATCAGCAATCTCGAAGATATAGTAAAAGCAGCGGAAAAATTTTAAGCTGACCTGTATACAGTACCCAGAGGAGTCACGATACCTCACTTAGAAACAGTAATGAACAGGATACAGAAACTCTTCTATAACTAGCGATGAGGTCAGAAGGGCCCTGCAAGACATGAAACGATGAAGATCGGGAGGAGAACGTGGAATAACAGTCGACTTAATCAAAGATGGAGGAGACATAATGCTTGGAAAACTGGCGCCTCTTTATACGAAGTGTCTATCGACTGCAAGGGTCCCAGAAAACTGGAAGAATGCAGACATTATACTAATACACAAAAAAGGAGACGTTAAAGAATTGAAAAATTATAGGTCTATTAGCTTGCTCCCAGTATTATATAAAATATTTACCAAAATAATCTCCAATAGAATAAGGGCAACACTGGATTTTGTCAACCAAGGGAACAGGCTGGCTTCAGGAAGAGATAAATTACAATGGATCACATCCATGTCATCAATCAGGTTAACGCGAAATCTGCAGAGTAAATAAGCCTCTCTATGTGGCTTATATAGATCACGCAAATGCATTTGGTTCAGTAGAGATACCAGCAGTCATAGAGGCACTATGTAATCAAGGAGTACAGAACGCTTACTTAAAAAGCTTAGAAAATATTGCTACATGCGTGTGGTATTTGTTTGTTTGAACGAGGCGCATGGGCGCCATCACTCCAGAAAAGAGGAGGAAGAATGAACTGGGCTCGTGCTGTGAATCTAACCGGTCAGCGCTGCAACCGTTGTTGTAAATATAATCTGTAAATAGCTTCTCGTCTTACTGACTCGTCCTTCACGTGAGAATATCTACAGAGGTTCTACAGCTACCTTAATTCTACACAAGAAAAGCAGGCAGATACCTATAGAGAAAGGGGTCAGACAGGGAGACACAATTTCTCCAAAGCTATTCACTGCGTGCTTAGAAGAATTCAAGCTATTAAACTGGGAAGGCCTAGGAGTAAAGGTCGACGGCAAATATCACAGCAACCTTCAGTTTGCCGATGATATTGTTCTATTCAACAACAATGCAGACGAGTTACAACAAATGATTGGAGACCTTAACAGAGAGAGTCTAAGAGTGGGGTAGAATATTAACACGCAGAAGATGAAGATAATGATAAATAGCCGGGCAAAGGAACAAGAGATCAGGATCGCCAGTCGGCCACTAAAGACTGTGAAGGGCAACACTGGATTTTGTCAACCAAGGGAACAGGCTGGCTTCAGGAAGAGATACTTTACAATGGATCACATCTATGTCATCAATCAGGTTATCACGAAATCTGCAGAGTACTACTGCAATGTGTACGTGTACCTAGGTCAATTAATCACAGGGATCCCTGATCATGAGAAGGAAATTCACAGAAGAATAAAAATAGGTTGGATCGCATACGGCAGAAATTGCCAGCTCCTGACTGGAAGCTTACCATTATTATTGAAAAGTAAGGTGTGCAATCAGTGCATTTTGCCAGTGCTGACATATGGGGCAGAGTCTTGAGAGCCAGTTAAGGACTGCGCAAAGAGCGATTGAACGAAGATTCCTAGGCATAACGTTAAGAGAGAGAAAGAGAGTGGTTTGGGGGGGGGGGGGATCAGAAAGCGAACGGGTATAGACGATATTCTAATTGCCATCAAGAGGAAAAAAATGTACCTGGGCAGGTCATGTAATGTGCCGGTTAGATAACCGTTGGACCATTAGGGTTACAGAATGGGTACCAAGAGAAGGAAAACGCAATCAAGGACGACAAAACACTAGGTGGAGCGATAAATTAGGAAATTCGCGGGTGCTTGTTGGAATGGGTTGGCGCAGGACAGGGGTAATTGGAGATCGCAGAGAGAGGCCTTCGTCCTGCAGTGGACATAAAACAGGCTGATGATGATGATGATGATGATGATGATGATGATGATGGAGTTGTTGGGCCCCCCCCCCCCTCCCCCGAAAAGAAATCCTGGGTACGGGCCTGGCTGGCTGCCTGGCCATAGGAGCATCGAGGGTAACATTCTGGCGGACGAGATGGCCACGTCAATCGCATCGCAAGCTGTTAACCCTACCGCTGAGGTGCCTGTCACAGATCTGAGGCCTTTCTTGCGAAGGAGGCTGCGAGGTCACTGGCAACACATGTGGGACGTGCAAACGGATAATAAGCTCCACCTGATAAAGCCACAGTTAGGATTCTGGCCCTCTACTACAAAATCGCGCCGAACTGATGTCCTGTTCTGTCGTCTCAGAATAAGACACACATTTAGCACCCATAATTTTCTACTCACCTGAAGTGAGCCTCCAACCTGTGGTAGATGCGGGGAGAGGCTGACCATACTCCACGTCCTATTGGAGTGTAGGGAAGCCGAATTTGAGAGAAAGATACATTTTTCCTTAGCATATTGGCAGCACATTCCTCTTCATCCTGCAATGTTTCTCGGTCCAGAACCGCTTTTTAATACAGACACAGTCCTAGGTTTCCTCAGAGACGTGGTCTTACATGTTATTAGTTCCATACATTCATAGCACTTCCTCTCTTTAGAGGATGCTGCTGGGATAGTTGTGCTGTAGCTAACCTTTGCATCTTACATGTTCTGCATATCATATCATTCTTCCGCAGTGTAGTGTAAGGCTCATAGTACTCATCATTAGTAATCGGCATAATCTTATTGCACGTAGATTTTACGCACTTTACAGCGACTATTTTTAGGCCCCTCTACAGCCACGTCATATCAACTTCACAGAACTCATCATTCCACCGCGAAATCAATAACACTGTCTTGGCACTCTTTGGCCATACCCGTTCCTTGCGCCACTAAACAACACACATTCATTCATTCATTCAAGAGAGAGAGAGAGGCCGGCGATTTGATGTGCGTGGCAAAAAGGCGAGTGTGGCAAAGGGCATGCAGGCGGGTGCGGCGGCTCACATCTTTTTCCAAAGATATTGCATTTTTTTCGGCACACACACCTAGTAGCCACATTTAATTGTTATAACTGATAATGCAGCATGGGAGCATTGTAGTAAGCGATTTATTTCGCCATAGAACACATAACGGTGCATCGCTGCTCATTGTTATATCTGACATATTGTTCAAATCAGTACCTGTCGTGGTGGCTGAGTGGCTACGGTGCTGTGCTGATAAGCATGAGGTCGTGTGCTCGGAATCCGGCTGTGGCAGTCATATTTCGATGAGGATGAAATGCAAAAACACTCGTGTGCCGTACATTGGATGAATGTTAAAGATGCTCAGGTGATCAAAATTATTCTGGAGTCCCCCACAATAACGTGCCTCATAATTAGATCATGGTTTTGGCACAAAGGACCTTATAAGTGGGTTTGACTGTAGTACATTAATGCTATATCAGCTGGAAGATATTGAAATGTGTGTTTCATTATTGATTGTGACAGCATCCTGATCAGCTACAATGATGTGCTCAAGATCTCGGACTTTGGCACTAGCCGACAATGGAGTGAGCGCAGCACCAAGATGTCCTTTGCTGGTACAGTGGCGTGGATGGCACCCGAGGTGATCCGCAATGAGCCCTGCTCTGAGAAGGTGGATATCTGGTGCGTCTGCTTTCTTTTTGACACAATTTTTGCATGTCTGTAAGCCACAGGACGGGTTCGGCACTGTGCACCAATACTGTTGTCACTTCTAGATTGGATGTGCAAAGTTATTATGTACAGCCTTACCTTTCTGCATGCGTGTTATACAGCGGACAAGCGCCGTCTTTTTGTTTTGCACACTTTGGGACATTCAATGGCATGCGGGTTTTGCAGGTCATATGGTGTGGTCATGTGGGAGCTACTCAACTGTGAGACGCCGTACAAGGATGTTGATTCCAATGCGATCATCTGGGGCGTGGGCAACAATAGCCTGCACCTACCTGTGCCTGCCACCTGCCCAGATGGGTTCCGGCTGCTAATGCGCCAGTGCTGGTGAGCATGACACAATTCACCTTATCATATATGACCTCTTGTAGCAACTCATTTCACTGTGTCATAGTACTCGCATCCTGGCTTGTCTGGTGGGATCACTGAAAAGATCAAGTGCAACTTGTGGTCATGCACTTAATTTGCACAATCATTATGAATTTCAAAGGAAGCATTCAGACACTTCTCTGGCCCTCGTCTACTTTAGTCTGCCTTATTTGCTTGAAATGTCTATTTTTGATTTGAAGAAAATTTTTATAGCACTCCAAACTTTTCAGTGCCTGCTGTATTTTGTCATGAAAAAAGAAAAAAAAAAGGTACTGCAGCTTTTGCAGGTCATTCTGTCTTCGCAAAAGTATAAAAAAAAAATAACATTCTCTACACTTTCACCCTTTTACACCTTGCTTAGACAACATTGTAAATTAAAATAAATTCAATTTATTACACAAACAAAAAATGACAAACTTTGTTTGCTTGTTGAGAAATGGGTCTCTTTGGGAATCTTTTATGTGCCTTGTAGCAACGCTGTTTGTGTGCGTGCTTTACTACCTTGTGCAGCAATATACAATTAAACATCTATATAACAAACTTCAATGTAACAAAATTTCACTGCCACTACAAAAGAATACTGAGGCAATAAATAGGGGATGCAGATGGCCAAGTGGTTCAATTCTATATGGCTGCTTTTGAACACACCTCTCAAATCGAGAGAGCCACTGCCGAAACTGAGCAGTGTTGCTGCAGGACCCTCTCACTGTCATGTTCCATATTAAGTCAAGATCATATCACCCCCTGCTCACCATTAGCTGTGGCTGCGAGGGAAAGCTTATGAGAGTGAGCCGAGAGGGATGGCGACATGGTCTTCCCTCGTGAGCAAGTGCTGCACATCGTCGAGTGTGTGTTGCTGTGGGGGCAAAGTCTGGGCTAACCAAGATGGCCATAGCTTCATCTGGCATTCATGCGTTCATATGCTTTACCGCATAACACAAATTATTGCGGCAAAGCATACATCAAAAACCATGCGGCGAAGCTGACGTTAGGAGACTGGCTGCTGCTGTGCAACATTAGGCCCTTGCCCATTTTTATTAATGCTAATAAATGGAGTGCACACCAGATTTCTACTTAGTTTAGGAGCTTTAATGATATCTCTACATTAGTTTTCTACTTTGGACACATAGAAAGCATGTGCATGAGGCGTGTTAGAATCAGGCAAGTACTGCCAAATGAGTCAGCAGTGTGTTTTGACATTTCGTCTGCATCTTGTTTAATTCGACTGGCCAGATAAGTCGGTCAGATTTGCCACTCCCATCATGTTCAAATTACTTGAAGTCTACTATATAACGAAATTTAGATATAACCAAGTAAAGTGCCGATTTTACTGACTGCATCATGTCAAGGCTTAACTATATATTCAGTTTCTTCTGAAGTTTGGACGTGGCATTGCAATTGCATCAGTTGAGAAAGTGCAGGTCAATGGAATGGAGTTGCTTATTTGCTTGCGGTAATACTGTCGTCTTGTGCAGGAGCCCCAAGCCACGAAACCGGCCCTCATTCCGGCACATCTTAATGCACCTAGACATAGCAGCTGTGGAGATCCTGAGCACGCCAAAAGAAAGCTACTTTGCGGCCCAGGCTGGCTGGAAGGAGGAGATACGGCGCTACATGCAGAGTATTCGCCAGGAGGGCCAACCCCAGGGTGAGCAGGAACTGATCCGGCGGCGGCGGGAGGAGCTGCGCCATGCCCAGGACATTCGGCTGCACTACGAGCGCAAGCTGGAGCGCACCAACAACCTCTACATGGAATTTACAGCCTGCCTGCTGCAGCTGGAGCAGCGCGAGCGTGAGATCATACGGTGGGATTCCATGGCCAAGCACTCCATAGTCACACTTGAACTGAGGGCCCATGCCAAAGCCTTCAGCCAAACCAGTGGTGCCACCACACACACACAAACACCAGGGGGACAATCTCTCTCAGAGTCAGTACACTTGTCCAACCTTTTCTCCCACTGTTTGAAGCAACTCCTCAAGCTTAATGCTGTTGAGTGGTCTCTGCCAAGGGATCCTCACCTCATGCACAGGGGTGAATCTCCTTAGTTTATTGATTTTCACAGAGCTCGGTATGATGAAGGGTGGGTGGGGAACGCTGGCCCATTCCTGAGAGGCGAACCTCATTGATACGATCCCATTTCGTATGATTTTCCGGCACCAATGTTCGCTATCAAGAACACAGAAAATGGCCCATTTCACTTAAGCTTTTAATGTGTTAGCATTGTTTGGGTACGTCTCACACTTCCTGAGGGCTATTTATCTATCTGTGTATGTTTGTATCTATGTATGTTTGTATCTAACCATTTTTCTGGCTATCTGGGTCAATGGGTAGTCTGTGGTCAAGTGGTTAGCGCATCAGGCCGCTGTGCTGAGGTAACATGGTTTGAAGCCAACTGTGGGACCAACTTGGGTCACTGAGTACCGTATTTACTCGAATCTAACGCTACCTTTTTTCCGATAGAACAGGTCCAAAAATTGCCTGCGTGTTAGAATCGAGTACGACCCTAAATCTGCGTTACCATATCGCCATCGGAATGATAAAAATGGCCGCCTTGTACGTGTTTCTAGCCTAGCTCCCGTAGCTTCCTCCATGTGCATACCTCCATGTTATATGTGTAACCAGGCACTGGTGTAACCTAGTCTACCGCCTGTCTTCCCGTTTTCTGTGTTAATTCAATCAGCATGGAAGCGCCGACTGCGAAGGTAGGCCGAGTCCATCATGATGCCGCATTTAAAAGGGAAGTTATCATGTGCGCAGAGACAGACGGAAATCGGGCCGCATCACGGGCATTCAGAGTTCGTAAAACTTGTGTGCGGGACTGGCGCAAACAGAAGGAGAATATTTTCGCCAGCGAAGCAACAAGGAAAGGTTTCAGTGGACCGAAGCAGGGCCACTTTGCCAAAATAGAAGAGCTGCTCGCAGAATACGTGCAAGAGCAGCAAGTGGCACAGAGGCCTGTGACGACCGATCTGCTCATAGTAAGGGCGATGCAGTTAGCCCCACAGAAAGGGCTAATGCAGAGTGACTTCAAAGCGAGAAGGTGCTGGCTATCAAATTTTATGGAAAGAAAAGGCTTTTTTCTTCGAAAGCGGACAGGGATATGCCAAAAATTGCCCGAAGAATATGATGAAAAATTGCACAGTTTTCAGCGATACGTTTTGAAGCTGCGCCATAGAAACGGCTACCACTTCGGACAGATTGGAAATGCCGATCAGATGCCGCTTTACTTTAACATGCCTGCCTCCACAACCGTTGAAAAGAAGGGGGCGAAGCAAGTGCACATTTTGTCTTTCAGCCACCAAAAAACTAATCACCGCAATGCTTTGTTGCACTGCGGATGGGCACAAGCTGCCCCCGTATCTTATCTTCAGATGGAAGACGCTCCCAAAAGTAATTGTGTTTCCGAGTGCGTGATTGTGCGCAAATGAAAAAAGTTGGATGGCCACGGTCTTGGTTGCAGACTAGATAGATAACATTTGGCGAAAGAGACCCGGCGGCATTTTGGATCTGCGTGGGATGCTTGTGCTCGATGCGTTCAGGTGCCACCTTGACCAATGCATCAAGGACAAGCTGGCTGCATGCAACACCAATCTTGTGATACCCGGGGGCATGACATTGCTGCTCCAGCTGCTCGATGTGTGTTTGAACAAGCCAGTGAAAGATAGAATTCGGGCACTCTACACCTAATGGCTTGTCAGTGGCTGCCACAAATTCACGCCCGCCAATAAAATGAAGCCTGCCTCGCTGCAGGACTTTGCTGGATGGGTGAAAGATGCATGGTGCGCGATCCCATCCGCCATGGTCAACAAGGCCTTTGAAAAGTGCGGGATTTTGAATGCCATGGACGGCACTGAGGATGAAATGCTTTGGTCCGTTGATAGCGATAAGGAGTTGTCTGATAGGGACAACAAGTGATATCTATTAGCCCACGCGACTCGTACCAGCGCAGTGAAAATCTTGGCGGGAAGGTATGCCGTTTCCATTTGTGTTTTTATTCATCGCAACTTTATTGTACAGTGAAACCTCGTTAAACTGTAGTTCGCCGGAGCTCGGAAAAAGAATGTATTAAACGGTAGTACTGCTTAACCGAAACAGCATGAGATAGCCCACTTATACCTGTCAAAAACGGAACTCAGAGAGAGTGCGATGAAAAGGGAAAGAAAAAACATGCAGTATTTATTCACTTCGCGCAACAAAAGTGTTATTTTTTCGTTTGATGCCGCAGCGGCCTAACAGCGACGACCGCGGCCTCAAACTAACTGAAGCTGCAAGCCAGCTTTTCAGCCAGCTCCCTCTTCTTGGCAAACACTCACATGGCAGATTCCTCGTTGGCATTGCAGATTCTCCTTGCACAGGCGTGGTATCTCTGTTGGTGTCGCGGGGTGCCTTTTTCATTGCGGGGTGCTGTTATCATCGCAACGATTGCATTCACGAGGCTGATGTAAAGCGCAGCTTCTGCCGCTGTCGGGCCTGAATTGCCCATGCTGTCGCTTTCCGTGTCGTCCTCATCACTGTTGCTAGGCGACACTTTGGCAACAACACAGGCAACGATGGTGAAAAGTCGAAGCTCATAGCTGACATCTCTTCGCAGCCGCAACAGTGCTGCAGAGGAACTGCTTCGCTTTCCAAATGCCACAAACCATAGTCAACAGCAGATCCCTGTCGTGTGCCAGTGCCAACTTCTTCATGTCACGTTTGATAGCACGAACAATGTCTAATTTTTCTTCTATGCTGAGCACCTGGCATCTCTTTTATCCGAGCTTCAGCATGACGCGAGTCCTTGTTTGCACGACGCCACAACACTCCCTGGCATGGTGCCGAAATGATGTTGATGTTCATGTGGCTTCATGCGCAAATGCGCAGAGCGCTTGGAGGCTGTTGTTCTGATCCATGGTTCCGATCTCTGAGGCTTGTTGTTCTGCGGGGCGACGCGATAGAGATGACGCGCCGCCATGTTTGCTCGACGAAAAGTGGAAACACTACGTGTTAATCGATACATACGCAATAAGCTGATATATGGTTTATGCAGATACAGAACACATTTGACGGGGATTTGACTTTACTACTTTTAAAACTAAAGTACTGTTTAAGTGGGTATGGTTTAACGAGGCTTTACTGTATTGGGAATAAATCTGTTTTTTTCCAAATGAGAGAAAATAGTATTTCTGTATGAAAACACGAGGTGCATAGTATTGTACTTTTTTTTTTTTGCTCGTGGAAAACGAGTGCGCGTTACAATCGAGTTTTTTATTATTTTTTTTATTATTATTTTTTGGTCACGGAAACCGGGTGCGCGTTATAATCAAGGGCATGTTAGGATAAATACAGTATATGCTAATGTGTACATACATGCTGCTCTTCAACAACGCTCTTTCATGCCGACTTGGGTAACTATAGATGCGGGACTGGGTAGACACCGCTGTTCGAGCTCCTTGATGCCAACTTGTAGCACTGGGTATGTGCCAGTAGGTGTATGCCGCTCTTCAATGAATATCTTTGTCGCCCACTTGAGTAACTAGGTATGAGCCAATGGAAATGTGCCACTCTACAATGACAAAAAACATCTAATAAATTTCCCCAATGCTGAGCTGAACCAAACCAATTTCGCAAGGGTTCCTCAAAGACAGCAACTCGATGCATTAGCAGGCTTCACTACGAATGCACTGGCAGGGTGTCTACCAACCGGGAAAACCGGGAATTCTCAGGGATTTTGAGTAGTCTAGAAAAAGTCAGGGAAAACTCAGGGAATTTGGGCCTCTATCAGGGAAAATTAGCGGCAATGTTATTGAAAGGGTCGAAAGTTGCGGTAATGCTGGATCGAGTAACAGACAGGAATCGTAATGAATCGTCTTTGATGCCCTTTCGTCGGCAGGAGGAGTTGCCTGTGTACAGTCAACGAGCGACTTTCCGCATTCCCGATAATTTGGACGGCTTCGCGACCCAGGCACGTACCCCATAGAGTCAACGTATAAAAACGTGTGAAATTTCCGACGCAAGAACGCTTCGCCGTCCGAATTTCCGGACGTTTTGCCATGACCGCAGGTCCGAAGCGCCAATAATCAAAGGCACCACCACTGCCATTTTGATTAATTCGCCACCTCGAACCGGCACTCTCGCACGCAGATCCGCTGGCAGCCGTTGCCACCACTGCGGCAACGCTAGGCCTAGCTGCTTCGACGTTCGCTATGAAGCTTCTTGCCGTTGGGTGCCGAGTTTTTTATTGAAAGAATTAGCTGCTGTCAGCAGTGGCACGGACTCCGCCTTTGTGGTCCTCGCGATTGGCTTAGAAACTTGGAAAACACGGTGCGTTGCATAATGCTGGTTCCTGAAAGTCAGCTTTGCCTCCCTACAGAAATGTTATTTGGTGAAGCTTCCGTAAAAGTATTGCAGTGAAGCATAACAAGCATGGGAAGGGGCCACGGAACACAGTATGGATTCCTTAATTATACACGCAGGCACCCGGTATTTCCTGTCACAGTATGAGCGCCGATATGCCTAATACGTGTACCGACAGGCCTTCAGAGCGTTTTCGAACGTGCCTGTGGCGGTTTGAGCCCCTAAGGGCAGTAAATGACACGGATTTATTTTTTTCCAACTGGCCGATTTTCCGGACGTTTCCGCGGCCCCTAGGGAGTTCGAAAAATCGGTCGTGGACTGTGCAGCTGACCAAGATGCTTCAAATGGTCATTGGGGCGAACGAGTGGCGGAAGGTGGACAAGAGAAATGACCTACGCATTGAGGAACAAACGGGAATGGAAGCTTGCTGCCGCCGTTTTGAAGGAGCTTGAGCTCAAAAAATAAAGTTTTGGCTGATGCCGAGATGCAGGTGTCCCTCATCAAAACCAAAATAAACTCTTTAAAGCAGTGAAACACAACACTCGGGCGTCGTGCGCGGGTTGAGAGTATGTCAAGACAGTTGAGGTTTACGAGCTGTTGAGAGAGAATCTCAATTGTGACAGAGTTCGGGCCTCATCCCACTGAGGTTGCTATCAGTTGATAGAAATAGCTCATATTCGAAAATATTTGCTTCTATATGCATCTCCTTTTTATTCGTATTGGATAATGTCCGACCACATTTGCAATTTTTTTCGAAGACACTTTATTTGCTGTGCATTTACTAACCCATGTCTTCTATTCTACTTTTGAATAACATAAACACTGCTCCTTAGTATTCAAATTGGGTTAAGTCACGTTTTTATTGTTTTCATATGCTTACTAGAGAGTGACAGCATCAGGCGATATGGTTTCAGTCCGTCTTGACATAAAACATAGTTCTGCATCACTCCAGGAAATTTGCAATGGCACTCAGGGAAAACCTGGAAAACTCAGGGAATTTGGAAATGTCAACTTGGTAGACACTCTGACTGGGTATTGTGGGCGTTTGGGCTAACGAGCCCGGCACTGACTTGCTAAGGTCTGAGGAGACACATACCTTGTCCCCACTTCGCAGTGCATGCAAAGGAACACTGCGGCGGGTTTGCTTACTCACCGGCAAAAGGTAGAGATTGCTCCAGCCATGGTACGAATGAAATGGGGTTTATTCCCTGTTACTTAGAAAATGAGCGTGCAGTACGGGAGGTTACAGCACTAAGGTGGCAGACGCTATATAAAACAAGGCTGGAATGGCATGTGCCCACTGAATGCTCAAGCAAATGGCTCAAGTTGCACATAAATTGCAGATGGGGGTCCAAAGGGATACACACAGTATGTGCTGCTTTTCAACTAATGCCTTTCACGCCTACGCCTTAGTGAGCTGCACCATGAATGCACTAGGTATGTACCCCTCTTCAATGAACCTCTCGTCAACTTGGGCTGCTGAGCGTGTGCCACTGATTCTGCGGCAAGCGAGGGAACAGTTCTCAGTATTTGCAGGCAACGGCATGCCATGTTTCTCTTCTCGGCGGGCGCATGCAGACATTGCGGTAGTGCCACTAGATGGCACACCGTGTCCAGAAAGAATCGTGGGAGAGGAGCTAGATTCGCACATGCCATGTTTCTCAACGGTAGCACGCACTGGCGCATCAGGCTTATCGGAGGCCATGGGCAGCCTTCACTGTGGTGGCACTAGATGGTGCCTAGTGTTCTTAGGAAAGTGCAAAAGAGGAGTCCCGCTGCAGTACACACCTCATACCCACTTCGTTTCGATGATGACAATAATTGTGGCACTGTATTGGTTCAACGCTAATGCATTACTGTTGACAGTCATCGTGAGATGGGTTCTGCTGCAATTTTTTTACCAGTTTAGAAGTTCCCGGTAAACACTATACAGTAAAAGTTCGTTAATTCGACCCGCAAGGGGAAGCCACTTCAGTTCGTATTAACAAAAGTTCAAACTAAAGAAAGTGAGGGAGAACAACAGTACACTGTGATTTGGAAGCAGTAGTGCATGTCAGAAATCGAATGCTTGAAAAAGTTCATGATCATAGTCTGCCTTTCTACCTTGAAGGCGACAGCTAGCACTTCTTGCTCTAACGAGCAAATGTGGTGGAAGGCCTCCTCTTCGCCTTCTTCAAAACTGAAGAAGAAACGGGCAGCATTCAATCCAGCCATGACCTCCGCAGCGGAGGGCCGCACTGGTGCTTCGTCTTCCTCCTCCTCCTCGTCACTGGCAGCGACAGGTTCAGCGCTTCTGACCTGACAAATTATGTCCTCATATGTCAGCGCACCACACACCACTGCACTCTCGTCCACGTTGACATAGTCAGCAAAGGAGATTTGCAAAGGCCCCGAGATTTGTGACGGGCAAGAAGTCTCGGAGGTCAACGTAGAACAGAGAGGAGGCAGGGCGACGCAGTCTTGTGTGTAGGCAGTAGGCGCGTTTCTCTTGTGTGCCAGGCGTCAAGCTGCCGGCACGGTGGTGCGTAGTTCGAATTATCCGTGGCGGAACCTTCTCCCGTTCGAATTAACGGGCTTTTTTATGCATAGACGTTTGTGGAGCTTGGCCAGACCAAATCGTACGCTTTGAATTATACATAAATTCGAATTATTGAAGTTCGAATTAACGACCTTTCACTGTATTTCGGCACCAACATTCAATATATTGATACATGCATGTTGCGTGTTTCTTATGGACGATGCATGCGGGCTCCCTGACGAAGACGACGAACGCTCTCTGGCTCTCGAGCTGTTGGCTGAACTGGACAGCACTGCAATTATCCTTTGTAAATATACTTTGTAAATAGTCTCCAGTTCTTAATCCTTCATTCGCGTAACATTTTGGTGGAAGGTGCTGTGCCCCGTACTCGCCACTGAGCTCCGCAGCGGCCGCACCTTCCTGTTTTCTGCCATGGTTCCCGGTGACGACACCTCATCTACTTCTACTCCTGTGACCCCGACAACAACGTACGTTACGGTTTGTAATCTCCGCGATCCTGGCAAATTCTCTGGCCAAGATAATGTCGACGTTGAAGATTGGCTCAGCCTGTATGAGCGTGTTACCTGAAACAACCGCTGGGACCCTACCATCATGCTAGCGACTGTCCTATTCTACTTGGGCGGAACTCCTCATGTCTGGTTCCGAACACAAGAAGACGAGATCTCTAGCTGGGATGCTTTGAAGGAGAAGCTCAGCGACTTCTTTGGAAATCCAACTGGTCGGCAACTGGCTGCTAGAAAAGAGCTTGCTAACCAAATTCAGTCTTCTACTGAATCGTATGTCTCGTACATACAAGATATGCTTGCTCTTTGCCGGAAAGTCGACGAGGAAATGGCCGAGGTTGACAAAGTCGGCCACATACTTAAAGGGATCGCGGACGACGCATTCAACTTGTTGGTCTTCAACAATGTGTCCACCATTGATGTCATTGTCAAGGAATGCCGCCGCTTTGAGCTTTACCAAAAGCCGGCACATCATTCCACAGTTCTCCCGGCTCCCTAACACGTGCAACGTCGTCTTGTGTCGACCTTATCGCTTTACCACCCTTAAATGAGCACGTCACACATATTGTTCGCCGCGAGCTCAAGGCTACAAGTCCTGCGCCGTTCCATCCACACCCACTTGACCCCACCATTGACAAACCAGCCCCAGCGATCTCTCTCATTCAGGCAGCTGTGTGGCAAGAATTTGCAAACCTAGGTTTTCCTGCTGTCTGCTCTGTCTCCCGACCTGACACCTGACCGGTGCCGACAGCTACGCCTCATTGCGATCTGTATTCCCCTCCCAGATACCGCAACCCTACCGAATTGAGAACTCCGGATGACAAGCCCATTTGCTTCCATTTCCTCTGCATTGGCCACGTCGCTTGCCACTGCCGCACCTCCTCGACTTCACCGTATTTGAGCTCCTTTTACCTGTCTCCTCGCCCATAGGCCGACTCGCATCATTACTCACCTCGCCGTATGCCTCCTACCTCTTGACGTATCCGTCGATGTCAGTCGCCCTGCTCGCTCGCCGTCACCTCAGCACTGTCGGTCCCCGTCGCCCCAGCCACGCCGTTATTCGTCACCGACCAATTATGGACCCTCCCGGGCGGAAAACTAGACCGTGCAGCTCCTGGAGGTAGTGCTGCATTATTTTCGTCGTGTCAAAATTCTTCATTGATGCTCCCAACGAACCAGAACTTACTTGATGTTCACGTCGACGGTGTCCCTTTGACAAAGTTAATAGATACTGGAGCCCAGGTGTCCATAACGAGTTGTAACCTCTATTGTCGACAGAGGAAAGTTCTCACGCCTCCTGCTCTCGGGCCGTACATGTGGCCGATGGCAGCACTGTTGACGTCACTGGAATGTGTACTTCCCGTATAAGTATCGCCGGCTGCCATGTTCCTGTTGTTTTTCCAGTGCTGACCAATTGTCCCCATGACCTAATCCTCGGACTCGACTTTCTTACGGCGCATTTAGCTTTGATAGACTGTTCTGCCGGTACCCTTTGCCTCAAACTTCCTCTACTCGCGCATATTCGTGCCGGACTGCCGAACAACTTTAGTACGACTGCCTTCGTCCGCCTGCCACCTAAAGCCTTGACATTCGTCGATTTGCTATCATCTTTTCCTGGGTCCAATGGTGTTTACATCGCCACACCTGTTGCTGATGTCCTTTTGATGCGCAATATCGCTGTGCACCACTCTGTCTTCACCGTCGCCGATAACCAGACTTGCCTCCCCATCATCAATTTTGGCGTGACAAAGGAAGTTCCACCCCAAGGCATATCGGTTGCAATGCTGCGTGCTATAGGAGATAGAAAGATCTTTATTTTTTTTTCCAGATTATTATACACAAGTAACAACCACTTGTCAGACCTGTAGCCGAAGGCTAATTGAAGGTCCGATAAAAAAATATATATATAAAGGAAATCTTAGCACAGCAGGAATAAAATAAGAGCAAAAGTAATTGTAGATACAAAGTTGTTGATTGTCAATTCACAAGTAAACTAAAAGTAAGTGAATACATCAGAGTACCAAAGAACAGTGTAAGGGGGCACAGTTCAAATACAGGAGAATACATATCTGAATGTAAGGATGTGTACTATGATGTCAATTTATTTTACGTATCCCATAAGAAATTGCAAACAATATCGCTTAGTATTGAACTGTTTGATAAAGCATATAATTTTTGAAATTCAATATGTACATAATGAGCAAAAACTAGAGGAATATGACATTTCAATGCATAACAAAACAACACAATCGCGTCATACTAATTACATAGAATAAGCAGAAAATAGTCTAAAAAATATTCTTCTTGCTTTGTACAGATCTACCAAAAAATTCATGATTTACTCTGTCTTTAACAAAGAAAGCAAATATTGTTTCAGGGCACTAGGGAAGTTCGAGGAATTAATGATTCCCGTTGGGAGTTCATTCCAGGTTTTAATGCCTGTGAACTGTAGCATACGCTCTCCGTATACAGTCGCCGACCGTTTATTCGGACCTCACGGGGACTGCGGAAATGTCCGAATAAACAGGTGTCCGAAAAAGCAGATTAAGAAAAAAAAATGAAATCCTTTATTTCCACGCACTTATTGGGCTCGGCAGTAGGCTTGGAAGAAATCGTGAATGCGCCGTTGCACGCTGTTCTGTTTACGTGCAATCAGATAAGCCTGAATCTCGGAGAGGGTCGTACGGTCACTATAGGCGGCTGAAAGCAGTCACTGCTTCTACACGCTCCGCATGCGACGGCAGCGTAGCACATGATGCGTCATCTTGCAACTCAGAGTCATCGTCCGGCGGTGCAGCAGAAACCCGACGAATGATCTCGCCGTCGTCGAGTTCTGCGCACATCAGTACAGCAGTGTCAGCACCTGTGAAACTGCTGTAGAGTGTGTCCGGAGTCGCAACGCAACCACTGCGCATATCTCGGCAGAATATTTTCCGCGTCAGTAGGGAGCACATCGGAAGGCGATAAATCTTAGGCCTCCCGGCACCGGCTTGCCGGCATTCCCCAGCGAAGTCTGTGCGGGCACTGTCGGCGCCATTAGAGAATTGACGCAATGTTTCCGTATGCCGCGTTGGATCACCGAAACCTCGACACAGCACACAAAGCAAACACCACCATGCCGACACCCCCAGTCACACAAACGAAAAAAAACATGGCCTGCTCGCAGCGTCGTGCGCGAAGAAACAAATTAGCTGCTGGATTGTCTTGACATGGCTTACTAAGCTGAAACTGGAACTGTTGCAGAGCCACTCTATCGAACCAGGCAGAAACGATGATGATGAGCGGGGATTTCCTGTAGCGCCACTTCGTGGGGCAGCAAGGAAGCTCCGTTCAAAACAAAAATGGTGTTCAGCAAGTTGAACCATAGAGTTTCCTGGAAACTCTATGAGTCGAACCATGCACCGGTCAGAGTCGGTGCGTGGTGCTCTCGACCAAGTTGGCTCAAGGAGTGTCCGAAAAATCAGACAAGAGGTTGCAAGGTGTCCGAACTTTCGGCAGTTGTAATACATTATGGCCTATGGGGAGAATGGCGGTGCCGCGAAGCTGACCGAATAATCGGGCATGTCCGAATTTTTGGAGTCCGGAAAATCGGTCGGCGACTGTATATTGCTACACGGTGCGAGATTAAAATGACCTGCAGTTACATTTATTGTACAATGCAAAGACGAGTAAAATATGGATGAGCTGAATGGGTGGTTGAATCTAACAACCCTATAAACACCCAATGAAATGCTCTGCTGACGTGACGGAAGACGAACAAGTGGCTCTTGAGCGGAACTCCATTTTCTACTGCTCTCATTTTACTAGTGTTTTTGCGTGCTTTCTGGAGACGCCGCTACCGAGACCTTCGGCAATGGAAACGGAGTTCGCTAGACGTCCGGAGGAGACAGACGTCACAGCGTCAAGCACTCCTAGGAAGCGCAACCACCTCATGAGCGACACAGACAGCGAGGACACCATGCTGTACTACTCTGCTTCGGACGAGGGTCTATCGGATGACTGTGACTACTTGACAGTTGTGAGGCAAAAAGGAAAGAGGAGAATCGTCACTGCTTCCTCGTCTTCAACAAGGACGACGGCGATGGCAAAGAACAGTGACATGGCTCATACCATCCTCTTCTTGCCCGAGACGCCGACCGATGACCTGAATCGGCTAAACAGGCAAGCCAGATCTGTTACACTGGAGGCTCATTTTCCGAATGAGATTACAGATATGAGAATCCGCACCCATAACAACATTCTCGCTATCAGTGTCAGGGACAGAGCAGCGCTGGATGTCTTGAGAACAGTCAGAGTGCTGGGATAGATTAATGTTCGCACCATAATACCACAGGACAGCGATACTTCATCAGATGTGATTTATAATGTCGATGAGTCAATCAACAACAACAATCTGCCTATATTGGTTAAACCCGCCACAGCAGATGTTGCTATTACTGAAATCCGTCGCCTAGGAGAATCATGTTGTGTAAGGATAACCTTCAAGGGAGGAAGCTTGCCGTCACACATGAAAGTCGGATTTTTTTGTCATCCAGTGCGACCGTTCGTTCCACAACCACTTCAGTGCCGTAATTGTTTGAAGATTGGGCATGTCAGTGGCATATGCAAAAATTCGACCGTGTGCTCAAAATGCTCTGAGCAGCACAACGCTGATGCTTGCCGTGTGACTGATTTCAAGAGTGCCAATTGCTCTTGTCCTCATGAAGCATCGTCGAAAGACTGCCCGAGACACAAGACAGAGCTGAATGTCCTAAAACAAATGGTGAGAGACAACTCGACGCACAGAGTAGCCACCGCCAAAGTGCGACGGCGTCGTTCCCTCCACAGACAATCGTCGTCTGCTAGAAATACTGAGACCATCGTAAAAAAGACGCTACTGCCAAAAGCTGGTGCTCCCAAGACGCTCACCCACACTAGCAACATGGCGTCTGGTGATGCATTGAACACGTCTTCTGCAAACGCCTGGCCTGCACTTCCGACATTACATCCTCCAGCAGAACAAAGATCAACAGTGGACTACCAACGCACCAATGATGGCACAAATCGCTTGCGAGGACAAGACAAGCAAGTAATTGCTATAATCAAGTCTCTAATGAAAGTCATTCGCATGTTGATAAATGACATGCAGACGCCACCTGCTCTAGGTGCACTGCAAGTGCTGGATGGTCTGGATCCTGTTCTTACGAGCCTCGAATAGCGAACACAATGGCACTACCGCGTCAGCTGTCCTTCAGACAAGTCAAGGAAGTGTTATTATCCAATGGAATGCCCGTGGACTGAAATCCTGTGTTGCTGATTTTTGTGAATACATTTTCCCCAATCGATTCCCCATTATCGTCATATGTGAACCGAACGTACAGAAACCCGTCCGGATCTCAGGCTATGAACCTTATGTGTTATCATCTTGTAATGAAATTAGCAAGTTGATCATCTACATACGGTGTGAACTGACTTACATTGTTCATCCAGTGCTGCCACATGACAGTAATCAGTATATCTGTTTGACCGTGAAAAAGTGCGAACTTTCATTTACTCTAGTGGGCGCTTACCTTTCTCCATCAAGTCATTTCGACAGACAGAGACTGAGTGGCATAATAGATGCGACTCCTGGTCCATGGATTGTTGTTGGGGACTTAAACACACATCATTCACTTTGGGGAAGTGTCAAGCTAAATTCCAAAGGAAGAAACCTCGTTTCCTCTGCCTGTGACCATTAACTTTGCTGTCTAAACGATGGCAGTCCCACGTTTCTGCGCGGCCGCACGTACAGTAGCTGTTTAGACTTAGTTTTTGTCTCGCGATGCCTCACTCGCCGCATACTTTGGTTCGCAGATATAGAAACTCATGGAAGCGACCACATTCCTACCTACCTGAAAAATAAAGGCCTAACCAAATCCGTCTCATCCAATTTTAAACAAACAATAGACTGGCCCGTGTTTAAATCACTTATGGAAGATGTATGCCACGAAGGCTTTTCGTCCACACTAGAAACTCGGATTGCCAAGGCTATGGAGGATGCTATACGTCCATTTCGGCCATTGGAGAAATACACAGATTTTGATGCGGAAATACACAGCCTTCATGCAATCCACCGGCGAGCGGAGTGCCGGTACAGACGGACTAAATCAGTTTACAACCTTAGAGAGGCCAGACGTATTCAAAAGAAAATTCAACGTTGTCTTGTTGTGCAGCAAAATCAACGTTGTAAATCCTTTTGTGAGTCTCTCGATCCGCGTAAACCTCTGGCAGTTGTCTGGAGAACAGTCCGCAGACTTCGAACAGCTCCTCAACAGCGCCGTCCATTTAAATCTCTAGCCCTCCATCAAGGATGCCGAGAAGTTGACGTAGCCGAAGATTACTACGCAAGGATCGCGGCTCTGGCGTTCACCTATTCACCTCGCGCACATATTCCTATTATTGTTCCCCCTTGCTCCCGAGATCCTCGTATGGACGCTCCTTTCTTCATCGAAGAACTGGAGGCCGCACTTGCTGGGTGCAGACGATCTTCGTCAGCAGGACCCGATGACATCACATACTCTGCACTTGCAAATCTTGGTCAAGAGGCCAGAGATGCACTTCTTGACCTACAATGCATCATGGCGTGATGGCCTGGTTCCTACCACATGGAAATCCAGTCGCCTTGTTCCACTCCTCAAGCCTGGCAAGTCTCCATTGGAATTGTCATCTTACCATCCGATAGCAATGGCCAGCTGTGTCTACAAGGTAATGGAGAGAATGATCATTACACGGTTAGAATGGTACTTAGAATTTGACATCTATCCAGGGGTAATGGCTGGCTTTCGACATAGACGCTCGTCAATAAATAGCGTTATTGACCTCGTAACATATGTACAGCACCAGAAACATCTGAAACAAATCACTGCGGCCTTATTCCTTGATGTTAAAGGTGCGTACGACAATGCCCATCATCATGCGATTCTGGATGCCTTAGAACCTGTAGGGATTGGTGGACACACCTTTCGCTGGATACGCAGCTATTTGAATGGAAGATCTTTCTTTATTTTGACTGAAGGTGGACCAACGCCGTCTAGCTATACCAGTTGTGGTGTACCGCAAGGCGGGGTACTCAGCCCGACCCTGCTTAACCTGGTGCTCGTTGGTCTCGCTGATTCGTTACCGCAAACCGTTCAGCTCTCCGTATATGCAGACGACATTTGCATATGGGATTCAGGGGTGACACGTCTACAAGTCCGCGCACGACTTCAGAAGGTTTCAGCGGCCGTGTCAACATACCTAAGAAGGCAAGGCCTTGAGCTTTCCCCATGTGCACTCGTTGCCTTTACTCGCAAAGCCATGGCCCGGTATGCTTTGCAGATTAATGACCAAACTGTACGACACAGACGAATGCACCGCTTTCTTGGCATCATCATTGATAGGGACTTGTCTTGGAGCCCTCACGTCTCGTACATAACAAAGTGTTTGGTGGCCATTGTGGACCTTCTTGCATTTCTCGGCGGGAAGTCCTGGGGCGCAACAGTACCATCAATGTTGCAACTATATAAAGCACTGGTTTTGGGCTTCCTGCGGTGCAGCTTACCTGTACTAGGAAATACTTGCACTACAAATATCTGCAAACTTCAGAGTGTGCAAGCACAAGCACTCAGAACTTGTCTCGGTCTCCCCAAAACTACGTCATCGATTGCGACAGGGGCCATTGCCGGAGACACTCCTTTGACAGTCTATATAGATACAGATGTCCTGAGAGCACACATCCGACACCTGACTCGGATTACCTCACACCATCTTGCTTGCTTGCCAGCAAAGAGGCCACATTCTACTTTTACCAAAAGTGTTGTCAGACATCAGTCTCACTTGCCATCAGAATTTATGCCCGCTACAGAATTATCAGATCTATTGTGGTGTCTGCACTGGCCACAAGTGCAATTGACAATTCCGGGAATCAGAAAGGAAGCTAGAGTGCCGTTGCAAGCTTCAAAACAAGCAACTTTGGAACACATTCACCACGTACACAGATACCGGCAACATGTCTACACAGATGGTTCGGTAAAATTCAACAGCTCAGCTGCTGCAGTCATCATCCCGGCAAAATCTGAAGAAATCAAATTAAAAACTTCATGTTTGACCACGTCAACAGGTGCTGAACTTGTGGCACTCTGTGCTGCACTCGATTTCATTAATCATGAACCACCGCAACAATGGACAGTCTAGTGACTCCAAGGCAGCCCTTCAGTGCATACAAAGCCCAATGTGCCACGGACCCAATGAACAACTGGCCTCAGAAATTCGACACATGTATCATCGCAGCCTTGACAAGGGACATAACATAATCTTTTAATGGCTTCCAGGACATTGCAGCATCGGCAGGAATGACCACGCCGACGAAGCCGCCCGATCTGCACATGAAAGTAGTCAACGTATCTTGATTCCGCTTTCGCAAACAGATGCTGCGGCTGGGCTGTGACTGACGTCCTGTGAATGTACTTTGCCTCTGTGGGACTAGGAACGCTTTCACCATGTGTCATATGCGTTCACTGTCTTCGGACATACGGATGCACCTACCGCCTGGGTTACCACGGCGTGAACAGACCATGCTGTATCGTCTGTGGTTAGGCGTTGCATTTACGAACTCGTATCCTTTCCTTATTGGAATGGCCAACTGCCCCACGTGCGCCACATGCAACATCGATGAGACGCTCGCACATATCTGTGTCTGCCCGCGATGTAGTGCTCAGAGACAAGTGCTGTGCAGAGTACTGGACCGGTTGGACGACAGTCCACTATCAGAACTGAAAACTTTAGGTCCGTACTCCCACAGAACATCCACGCTAAAGGCCTTACTCGCGTTATTAAGGTTCCTGCGGTCTGCGGGGCTTTGCGACAGACTCTGAGAATGCCGCCGCCTACAGCTCTGTATTGTGCACGCTTTGTTCGTGCTGGTTTCTATTTATTTCTATCTCCCCCTTCCACTCTATTTCTCTTTTTATCCCCCTCAACCCTTCTCCCCGTGCAGGGTAGCCAACCGGAACTGCCTCTGGTTAACCTCCCTGCTTTTCTGTGCATCCTTTTCTCTCTCTCGCTCTCTGCTGACGTAATAGACTAATGGTAATATGTGATATTGGTGGAATAATGGGGATGTGTGATCATAATTCTTAGAATGAGACAGAATTCTAATTGCACATTTTTGGTGCTTAATAATCGGATTTAATATGGTTTTATACGCCCATCCCCACGAGTCGATGCAATACCTTAAGTGACTTTCAATAAAAGGAAAATAAGTTGTAAAACTGATGTGTCAAAGTACTCGCGGGCTAGAGTTAAGCCGTAGCAATCAGATGCTAATCTGGAGCAGATGCTATTTATGTGATCTTCCCATAGCAGGTGCTTATCAAAAATTACCCCAAGGTATTTGTAAGAACTTGTATGATCCAATGGGATGTTATTTATATGTATGTTTAAAGGCGTAGTATCTACTATTTTGAAGCGTGACTGAAAAACAATATATTTTGTTTTCTTTGTGTTAATTGTTCATTTGTTAGCCAAGACCAGTCAGAAATTCTGTTTAACTCTAGATTTACCTTATGACGAAGTTCTACAATATTATCCGCAGTTACTGTAATACATGTGTCATCTGCGTACATCAATATTTCTGCAGAGTCTATAATTTGTTGCAGGTCATGTATATACAAAGAAAAAAGAAACGGACCTAATACGGAGCTCTGAGGGACTCCAGTAACAATATTTTGTTTTGAAGAAGTTTTGTTATTGACTTTCTCGACCTGAGATTGATTGTGCGTATAACTTGATAAAAAGTCAAATACTTTGCCTCGAAAGCCACAATGTTTAAGTTTGTCCAATAAGATGCGATGATCCACTGTGTCGAATGCTTTCTTTAAATCTAAAAAGACGACAGCTACTAGTTTATTTAGTTGTAAAGCCATATTTATTTTTTGCGTTAAGGTGATGACTGCAATAGCTGTTGAGAAACGAGGTCTGAAGCCATGTTGCTGATGGCAGAGCACATTGTACTTATCAAGGAATATTTTCATCCAATTCGATAAAATTTTTTCAAAAGCAGTATTGATTATGCTTAAAACAGAGATTGGCCTATAATTTGAAGGGTCAGATGGATCACCTTCTTTGTAGATTAGAATGACCTTGGCAATTTTTAGAGAATTTGGATATATTGCTTAAGTAATAGAGTGATTGAACATTCGACACAAAACTGGGCCTAATATGTCAATGTTTTCCTTTAACACCCTTACAGAAATGCTGTCGGGTCCTGACGCTTTATTGTTAGGTGTATTTAATATGTTTGAAACGATGTCACTGAGCTTTATCTCTCCTAGAATAAACGAATTTACTACTGGATTAGGAGCGGGAGGAGCTTCACTATTTAACTGTGGTAGTTGAGCGGCTCGTGCTTGACCTACAGTAGTAAAATACTTGTTGAAGTCTTCAACAGTGTCTGCATCGACAGTGGGAGAATTAACACACTTTTTTGTCTTTTTACCCGTAACCTCATTTACTATTCACCACAGTTGTTTGGAATCGCTGGCAGGTTGTCTGATACGTTGTGAATTAAAATATCTCTTTCGGACCCTCATCATGGACACGGCTTGTTGCGAAATGTCCTGTGCTGACCTAAGTAGTAAGCATTACTCCTATTATGCTTCCATTTGTTATACCAGTATTCTTTTATTTTAAGTATTTGCAAAATTTGTGTCGTCATCCATGGACAGATAGGCTGATTATAAGAACTTCGAGTATATGTACTGCTACTCATTTATCAAATAGCTAATTAAGTTAATTAAGTTGGAAAACTCTATGTGTACATAATCATAGTACATTTGTTCAAGGTCAGCCTCAAGGATTTTATCTCTAAACTTCCTATAATTTAATCTAGTTATAAGCCTCCCGTCATCTTTGTTCTTTAGGCTTTGGCTGTTAAATGTCGTGAAGATAGGCAAATGATCTGGAAGAGGTAGACTGTACACTCCACTATCAATTCCAGACTCGATGTTCTTCATTGCATAATATATTAGAGTAGCCATAGTGCTTGTTACATGCTTCGGTTGACTTATTAAATTTTGGAAATTCAACTATTTAAGAAGGTAAGAATAATCGTTGTGTATTGGATTAAGTACGTCAATGTTAACGTCACCAACGATTACAACCTGCGTAGCTTGGCACTTTCATAAGCAAGATAAAATTGATTCCATTTTATCGAGAAAACTGCCAAGGCTCACGTTAGGAGGTCAATAGACCACGCCTACAGTATAACCGGTTTCTATTTTCTCAAGCAGTACTTCAATATCGCAGGAAGAGAATGTAATCAAAGGCAGTATTGTAAAAACTAGATTATTTCTCACAAAAAGGGCAACATCGCCCCCTCGATAACATGACACATGCTGGCGGGATATTGATCTGTACCCTGGCATATCTACGATTTAGTCATTCAAAAGCGAAGTTTCACTTGTTCCAATGATGTCATACAAGAAATTATGCACCAACAAAAATGAGGTCAACAGGTTTACGTTTTTTCTTAAACTGCGTATGTTGCAATGAAAAATGGCGCATTTTTGTTCAAACAGAGGTCATCAATTTGCTTTGATGTGTAAGCCATTTTGATTTAAAAATTGCATCTGTTAGGCAGCCCAAATATATGCAATCACACTATTCGGGCTAAATCTTCATCATTTGTGAGGCTGATGACCCTAGACTTATCCGTTTTCTGCATAAGTACTTTGCCATCCGACACCCAGGCGAATTTTCACTTTTGCTCTTGCTTTATTCGGAGGGCCTTGGCGAGTAGTGCCTTACATTCAGGGCATAGATGTTTGTTTATGTACAGTGGTTGAGGTTTTTCCGCGCCAAGCATTGTTGTTGTTAGTATTTTTTTCTTGCGGCTTGTAGGATCATGTCGCGCTTTCGGCGTGAATTAAACCTGACAATGGACATTAGCTGGTCGATCACTCTTTGTACGCACACGATGAATGGCATCAATGTCTACATTAACAAGATCAACATTCATGTCACGACGTTTGACCATGTCATGACGTTTTCAGTAGACGTCTGCTCAGATTCTTCAGCATGTCCACAGGATGCCATTTGCAGTGATGCCACATTTCGTTCCATGATTGTTGCGGACCTATTGCCTGAACAAGCAGCATCTCTGTGTCACCTTTTGGTTTCCTACCACGACATCTTCGACCTCAATAATCTTCACTTGGGCCAGACTTCAATTGTCAAGCATCACATAAATACTGCTGATGCCAGTCCTATTCATCGCTGGCCATATCAAGTTTCTGCTTCAGAGCGCAAGGTTATTCAAGATGGAGTGAACAAGATGCTTGCCAAAGGCACCTTTGAACCTTCATCGAGCCTTTGGGCGTCGCCCGCAGTGGTTGTTAAAAAGAAAGATGGCACATGGCGTTTCTCTGTAGATTATCGTCATCTAAACCGCATTACCAAGAAAGACGTCTACCCCATGCCTTGCATTGACGACGCCCTCGATTTTTTCCACGGTGCCAACTACTTTTCATCAATAGACCTTCGGTCTGGTTATTGTCAAATTTCTGTGGATGAAAAGGCCCAAGAGAAGATCGCATTCATCACTCCCGATGGTCTATACCAATTCAAAGTTATGCCATTCGGTCTATGCAACGCCCCAGCAACGTTCGAATGTATGATGGACTCCTTGCTTGAAGGGTTCAAATGGTCAACATGCCTCTGCTACCTAGACGACGTTCTCGTATTTTCGCCAACATTTGACACACAGGTTGAGCGCTTATCAGCTGTTCTTCAAGTCTTCTGCCTGGCC
The DNA here is from genome assembly GCF_050947875.1 of Dermacentor variabilis. NCBI lineage: Eukaryota > Metazoa > Arthropoda > Arachnida > Ixodida > Ixodidae > Dermacentor > Dermacentor variabilis. The sequence goes on from NW_027460280.1 coordinate 638,226, forward strand.
GGGCTCCAACTAAATTAATCGAAGTGTCACTTCGGTCGTCAGTAGATTACAGTGCTGGGCCACCTCGTAGACAATTCCGGTATTCAACCGGACCCGGGGAAAATTCATGCTGTCATGTCATTTCCTGTACCTCAGTCTGTCAAAGACGTCTGAAGTTTTGTAGGACGCTGCTCCTACTTCTGACGCTTCGTTAAAGACTTTGCAGCCATTGCCTGACCACTTACTGATCTTCTGAAGAAGGAGGTACCGTTTACTTGGGGCCCCGCTCAAATTGCTGCCTTTGCCTACTTCACCAACACTCTCACCACGCCACCTATACTGGCCCACTTTGACCCGTCCTCTCCTACAGAGCTGCGTATTGTTGCCAGTGGTCACGGTATACGGAGCCATCTTAGCCCAGCGCCAACATGGTCAAGATCTTGTTATCGCCTACACTAGCTGCCTCCTCATAGGAGCGGAGCGCAACTATTTGATTACAGATTGTGAATGCCTGACTCTTGTCTGGGCGGTTTCCGAATTCCGCTCGTACTTGTATGGCACGCACTTCTCTGTAATCATGGACCACCACGCACTCTGCTGGCTTTCCTCACTCAAAGATTCTACCGGCCAGCTTGGTCACTGAGCTCTGCGGCTGCAAGAATATTCCTATGCAGTAGTGTACAAGTCGGGCCGATTACATCAAGATGCAGACTGTTTATCACGCTATCCAGTGGACGAACCACCCGCCGACCCTGACCCCGATGCCGACGCTTCCGCTTTTTCCGTTCCTTAGCTGCTACACGTTGCTGACGAGCAACACCGTGATGCCACCTTGCGCGCCATCATTGATGGCTTGGAATCTTCGCCTTCTGATTCGTCCCTTCACCTGTTTGTTCTCCGAGAGGGTGTATTATACCACCACAATGTACGCCCTGATAGTCCTGCCCTACTCCTCGTCATTCCTAAGCACCTCCGGTCAGCTGTTCTACAAGAACTTCATGATTTACTAACGGCAGGTTACCTTGGTGTCTCCCGCACCTACGACCGGATTCGTCGACGCTTCTTTTGGCCATGCCTTGCCCGCTCTGTCCGGAAATATGTTGCGGCATGTGAAAAATGCCAGCGCCGAAAAACACTATCGATGCTCCCTGCCGGGCGCCTTCAACCGCTCGACATTCCTTCGGAGCCATTTTTCGTGTTCGCTTGGACTTACTTGGCCTTTTCCATCTATCCACATCTGGCAACAAGTGGGCCGCATTGGCGACAGATTACGCCACGCGCTACGCCATCACCAGAGCGCTTCCAACAAGCTGTGCCACATATGTAGCTGATTTTCTATTATGCGACGGGATTCTGCAGCATGGTGCTCCATACCAACTGCTCACTGACTGTAGTCGGACATCTCTTTCTAAAGTCATCACTGACATCCTGCAGTCCTGCTCAACCAAGCACAAGCTGACTACGTCTTACCATCCACAGGCTAATGGTCTCACAGAACGTCTGAATTGCACCTGAACAGACATGCTTGCAAAGTGTGTCTCGTCCGACCGATTGGGACCTTGCCCTACCCTATGTCACTTTTGCATATAATTCTTCACGTCACGACCCTGCCGGTTATTCCCCGTTGTTTCTGTTGTTCGGCCGAGAACCCACATTGCCACTGGACGCATCCCTTCCATCCACTGCATCAGAGACCAGCGAGTATGCACTTGACGCATCACCAGGGCAGCCCAAGCACGCGAAATTGCCCATGCTCGCCTCCTTACCTTCCAAGAGAAGCCACGGCGCTTGTATGATTGCCAACACAGAGGCGTTCACTTTTCGCCTGGATCTCTGGTACTCCTGTGGTCCCCGACTTGCCCGTTGGCCTGTCAGAAAATGTCTTGGGACACAGGCCCATATCAAGTTCAGTAAAGTGGAAAGTTGGGCTAGTTGGTGAGTGATCATCATACCTTGCTGGTGAAGCAGCACACTGACACGGACACAGTGAAGACACACAAGAAAAGATGACACTCGCTGCAATGGCAATTTTTTTTTAAACATTTGCCCGCGCATACTCGGGCGACACGCCCGAGTGTGTCGCCCGAGTATGACGCCCGAGTATGCGCTCCCTCATGACGCCCAAGTATGCGCGGGCAAATGATTTTTTTAGAAAATGCCTTTAATTTTGCCTTGATTTTTTTTGACGCCTGAGGGTGCGCAGGTATATAAATATGAAGTATGTGTTCTGAAATAAAATATTTGTGAGTGCAGCGAGTGTCGTCTTTTCTTGTGTGTCTTCACTGTGTCCGTGTCAGTGCGCTGCTTCACCAGCAAGGTATGATGACCCATATTAAGTGCTGCATGCCGTGACTCCAGTTACGTATGAAATCGCCCCAGTCAGTACTAGTGCCTCATCTGCCCTACATTCCACTGACATTGTGCATGTCGCACGCCTGAAACCATATTATTCTCCTGTTATTACCGATACTTAGACGCACCGGGACGGTTCTTCTGCCGCCGGGGATAATGATACATGCATGTTGCGTGTTTCTTGTGGATGATGCACGTGGGCGCCCCGAAGAAGACAATGAATGCTCTGTGGCTCTCGAGCTGTCGGCTGAACTGGCCAGCGCTGCAGTTATCTTTTGTAAATATACTTTGTAGATAGTCTCCAGTTCTTAATCCTTCGTTCATGGAACAATATTGGTACATTGCGAAAGAAAAGGGGTTTATTTATTTAACAGGCTTTAAGGCAAGCCTCAGAAGGTGAAAAACTTCCTTCTTCTCTTCCTCATTTCCTCTGCTCACATGTGTTCTTCCACTCATGTGGCTACATTTACTGTAATAATATTGTCACATAGGAAGATGCAGATGAAAAGCTATATACAAGTATATTTACAAATGAATACGCCGCACTTGGCCAAGAGGCAACAGCCCGCGCTAGCCTCCAATCGTCGTCGTCGTCTTCTCACTGCTCGCCTCTTCGTCATTCAAAATACTGTTCCGTAGCACTGCCCCTGGCAGCAAAAGCGCCGTCCGGAGCGACTAAAGGCTGGACTCGGAAGCAGTGTAGTAGGCCTTGAGCCTCCTGACGTGAACGACATCACTAGATGGCACAGTAGAGGACGAGGTTGAGCTCACAGGAGCAATTTTGTACATTACAGGCATCACCTGGCGCAGCACGGGGTAGGGCCCTGTATATCGCGAAAGGAGCTTTTCTGAAAGTCCAACGGGACAAGAGGGCGACCACAGGAGCACGAGCGCACCAGGCAAAAAGTGTATGTCACAGTGGTGGGCGTTGTACTGACACTGCTGAGTGGTTTGCGAGTCTGTCAGTCGAGCACCGGCAAGCTGGCGTGCATGGTCGGCGAGGGTGATGGCGTCGCGCGCATACTCGCTTGTTTAGATCGCCGCAGGAGGAAGTGCCGTGTCGAAGGGCAAGGTCGGTTTGCAACCGTAGAGTAGATAAAATGGAGAAAATCCGGTAGTGTCGTGCCAGGAAGAATTATACGCAAATGTGACGTAAGGAAGGGCAATGTCCCAGTCGTGGTGGTCCTTGGAAACGTACTTGGAGAGCATATCAGTAAGAGTATGGTTTAACCTCTCTGTCAGGCCATTGGTTTGAGGATAGTATGAGGTAGTTAGCTTGTGTTGAATGGAGCAGGAACGCACAATGTCGGCGATAACTTTTGAGAGGAAGTAACGACCACGGTCAGTAAGCAGCTGTCGCGGGGTGCCATGAAGTAAGATAATGTCACGCAAGAGAAAGTCCGCGACGTCAGTGGCACAACTGGTAGGGAGAGCTCGCGTGATAATGTATCGGGTGGCGTAATCAGTTGTGATGGCTACCCATTTGTTCCCAGAGGATGGCGTGGGAAAGGGACTGAGGAGGTCTAATCCAACACGAAAGAACGGTTCCACAGGGACGGTGATCGGCTGGAGATGGCCAGCAGGTAGCACCTGAGGTGTTTTCCAACGCTGGCAGGGATCACAGGCAGCAACAAATCGTCGGACGGAGCGAGCCAGACCAGGCCAATAGAAGTGGCAGCGGACACGGTTGTACCTGCGGGTTACCCCAAGATGTCCTGCAGTGGGTGCGTCATGCATCTCAAAGAGCACAGTCTGTTGTAGAGGTTTTGGCACGACAAGAAGATCAGATCTGTCAGGGAGGAAGTTCCTTCGGTACAGAATGCCGCCCTGGAGGACATATCGCCGAACGGATGCGTCGGTAGGTGTAGAGCGCAGACGCTCGATGAGTGCTCGCAGCGATAGCTCTCGGTACTGCTCATTGGCGATGTTAGCGAACGCAGACACAGAGAAAATCCCGTTGGCGGTACTACTGTTGGTGTCGTCAGGCTTGTCTGCATGGTAGCGAGGCAGGCAGTCAGCATGCTTGTGTAGTCGGCCAGATTTGTAGGTGACAGTATACGAATGTTCTTGGAGGTGTGACAAGGAAAAGGGTCGGCCATATAAGTATGGGCGGAACATCGCAACGGCCCAAACTAGGGCCAGACACTCACGCTCAGTGATGGAATAGTTGCGCTCCGAGGGTGAGACGAGCCTGCTGGCGTAAGCGATAACACGGTCGTTGCCGCGCTGGCGTTGTGCTAGTACTGCGCCAATTCCGTGACCGCTGGCATCAGTACGGACTTCGGTAGGTGCAGAAGGATCGAAATGGGCCATAACAGGAGGCGCTGTGAGAAGGTCGATGAGATGCGAGAATGCAGAGGCCTCGTTATCGCCCCACTGGAAAGGGGAGTCTTTTTTCAAAAGCTCGGTTAGTGGTTGTGCTATGGCCGCGAAATTTTTCACGAAACGGCGGAAGTACGAACAAAGGCCAATGAAGCTGCGCACATCCTTGACACACTTCGGAACAGGGAAGTGCGCAACAGCATGGATCTTGCCTGGGTCTGGTTGCACTCCGTTCGCGTCAACGAGATGCCCAAGGACGGTAATCTGGCGACGGCCGAATTGGCACTTAGATGCGTTGAGTTGCAGACCGGCTCGACGAAACATGTCCAGGACTGCCGAGAGGCACTCGAGGTGCGTAGCGAACGTTGGGGAGAAACTGTAACGTTGTCCGAGTAGCGCAGGCACGTGGACCATTTGAAACCGTGAAGAAGGGAGTCCATCATGCGTTCAAAAGTGGCAGGAGCGTTGCATAGACCGAACAGCATCACTTTGAATTCATAAAGACCATCGGGTGTTACAAAAGCAGTCTTCACGCGGTCAAGATCGTCCACGGCAATCTGCCAGTAGCCGGAGCGAAGGTCAATGGAGGCGAAGTAGCGAGCACCGTGGAGGCAGTCAAGGGCGTCATCAGTCCGAGGTAGGGGATACACATCCTTTTTGGTAACCCTGTTAAGGTGCCGATAATCTACGCAAAAGCACCATGAGCCATCCTTCTTTTTTACCAGTACAACAGGTGACGCCCATGGACTACATGACGGTTCAATAAGGTTCTTGGCAAGCATTTTGCGAACTTCTGCGTGAATAACTTGATGCTCAGCCGGTGACACTCGATACGGACAGCGATGAATAGGAGGGGCATCGCCGGGATTAATGCGATGTTTAACAGCTGTAGTTTGGGCCAAAGGACGATCGTTAAAATAAAAAATATTGTGGTAGGAAAACAGATTGCGGTAGAGCTCACGAGTGTGCTTGGACGGCATGTCGGGCGCAATCATTTTCTGTAAGTCGGCGATGGTACAAGTTGCCAACTGCGAGGGTAGAGGAGGAGCGGCTGAATTGTCGTCTACCACAATAGATGCTACTGATTGATCCTCGACGGAGCAAAGCTGGCCCAGAGACATCCTGCGTGGCAGCACTTGTGTCGTCAAGCCAAAATTGACCACTGGCAGGCAGACGCAATTCGCTGTAATAGATAAAACGGTATGAGGTACTGTGATCCCATGTGTAAGTAGGACGTCTTGCATAGGAGCCGCAATGTAGTGACCATCGGGCACTGGTTGGGATGACACTAAGTCAACGTAAGTCAGTGCCGAAGGTGGCAAGCGAAGGAAGTCGACGGAACTGAGGCGACTGGGGTGTGGTTCAGCGGGATTCAGAACAGGCAGGTCAAGGTGGAGAGTACTGGCGGAACAATCAATGAGATCAAAATGTGCGGAGAGGAAGTCTAAACCAAGGATGATGTCGGGGGGACAGTGGGCGATGACTGTGAATAGCACGATTGTGGAGTGATCGGCGAAGGAGATGCGGGCGGCACACATATCAATTACGGGGGCTGTTCCGCCATTGACGACACGGACAACAGGCGTTGTGGCGGGCGTGATTATTTTCTTCAGGCGGTTACGAAGGTCAGCGCTCATTACCGACAAATTCGCCCCAGTGTCTATAAGAGCAGATACAGAAACACTGTCGACTTGCACGTCAAGAAGGTTCAGATGAGTGGGCGACGTCAGTAGAGGATTCGGTGGCATAGGGAGCAATGCAGCGTCACCTCGAGGTGCTGCATCGTCTAGTTTTCCGGCTGGTAGCGGCGTCCGAAGGGAGTCGATGAAAAGGAGCGACAGGGCTGGGAGAGCGAGATTGTCATTGTTGGGCCGAAGGTGAACGAGAATAGGGGCGGTTGGGCGCAGGAGAATCAGTGACAGCATTATCGGAGCATGCGGCATAGGGACGAGAAAGGCCACCTGAGGGGCGAGAGTAGGCAGTATAAGGAGACCGGGTCGAGGAAGTCCAGCGACTGCGAAAGTGCCGAGAAATGTGCCCGATTCGATGGCAGTGAAAACAAATGGGCTTGTCGTCAGCCGTGCGCCATTCAGATGGGTTGCGGAAACGTGGTGGGTAAGAAGATGCAGGACGGGGTGGAATCGAAGAAGCCGGGTGGGTATCAGGGCGATGGGCCGAGCAGATGGTGTGAAGACCCATGTTTTGGAACTCCTGGCGGACAACTGCCTGTATCAGGGAAACCGTGACTGCAGGTGCGTTTGTGAGTCTGGAGTCGAAGGCACCCGGATAGGCAGCCTCAATCTCACGCCGCACGATCCTGGTAATATCGGCCGTGTGCAGTTCCAGGCACACGGCCTGGAACTGCACACTGCCGGAAAGTCTGCACACGGCCGGAAAGCACCTTCTGCGTGGCAAGTTGGTGACCGTAAGGGTTGCTGAACAAGTCTCGGAGCTTTTGCTTAAGCGAATCCCAACTGGTGAGCTCATCTTCGTGCGTCCGAAAACAAACTCGATGTGTGCCACTGAGGTAAAAGACGTTGGCGAGCATGATAGTAGGGTCCCACCGGTTATTGCGGCTGACGTGTTTGTACAGGCTGATCCAGTCCTCGACGTCTTCCCCATCTTTGCCTGAGAATACACCAGGATCACGAGGAGCGGGGAGAGTGATGTAGGTCGTCGAAGTGGCAGCATGTGTCGGAGGTGGCTGGGTCGAGTTGTCATCACCGGGAGCCATGAAGGAAGGCTCGACGTACCGTCCACTGCGAAGCTCCGTGACGAGGTACAGGGAACATCCACCTCCACCAGATATGTTACGTAGGAAGACGCAGATGAAAAGCTATACACAAGTATATTTACAGGGGAATACGCCGCACCTGGCCAGGAGGCAACAGCCCGCGCTAGCTTCCAATCGTCATCGTCTTCTCACTGCTCACCTCATCGTCATTGGAAATATTGTTCCGTAGCAATATCGCCAAACTGCAATCGTATGATATGTTTTCCAGCTGCTAGATCCTATGTAAACAAGAAAAGATGTGAGGCATGTGCGATCGAGAGCAGTAATTGCCTGCAATGGGAGAATCCTTGCAGAATTCGCCTGCCCATGTCGCATGAAAATGCCGTCACACACTCAGTTTCCTATTCCAGTACCAGCAAATCTCCTCATGGCTTGTCACACATCGCCATTTACAGCTTTTGCCACCAACCTATTGCTATAAGCATCTTCATCTATCTGCTAAACTCAAACTGCCGAAAAAAACTCTACGGTTGTGTGCTGCTTCCATAAGGTCTTTTTATTTGTTTTTTATTTACAATACTCTAAGCCCTTCCGTGCTGTTACAGGGTGGGAAGAAACAAAACAAGAAGTTCAGAGGAGCAGTTTAAAAATGCATGTCATGCAATGCTGGGCTCGAATAACAACAATACATAAGCAGTGCATGTTTTTCTGTAGTCTTTCTTTCTAAGGAGGAATCAAATTCTCATGCAGATTCACTGTTCATTACAAACAGATGTCACGATTTTGTAAAAGTAGTGTGGCAACAGTTAGACAGCTTTCACTACAAACTCAGTAAGGCGTTCTATAGTAGTGTTGGTTTGGCTGCTGACTAGTGAACTGTCCACCTAACCCACATAGTTGTACACATAGGACACACAGTCTGTACACCTCCTTGAAATCCTTTAAAATCCTTGAATTTGGATTAAGAGACTCAAGGGCCCTTAGTACTCCTTGAAAATGAATTCGCTCCTTGAATTTCTTGCAATTTTGAACATTAAAAGTAACAAACTCCGAATAGGCACTGTGCCATGGACACTCTTCTATCGGGAAATAATCCTAGGTACAGTTGACTTCTGTTAATTCGACTTCGGTTATTTCTATTTTCTTTTCGGTTAATTCAATCCCGACCAGAAGTGTCAGCTGGTGCCCATATGCAGTCAACTATTTTGTTGCCTATGTAGTTTAGAAGAACTTGTTGTTTGGCGAGTTGGTACATATTTGCGAACAATGTTTAACTGCGCTAACAAACAGACCACACAGACCACAGAGTCCTTGTCCCATGCTGTCTCTGTGGTCCGTTTGTTAGTGCAGTTAAACAATGTTCGCTGTTCTGTTGCCGTTAGAAAAGTGCTTGTTTTTGGTGATTCTATGTTTTAACATTTTATTTCAAGACATACAGTTTAACCTCGATATATCAAACATGGATATACTGAATTACTGCATATATCGAACACTTTCTATGTATGCATTGCATGCATTGCAACATTGCATGCATTTTAGATTTTTTTTTGGCACGGGGTTGGACGTAAAATAGATATATTGAACTCCGCCACCCCAGACCAGGTGCGTTCTGTTGACCGGCGGTGAGCTTTCCCGGAACACCCTTGAAGATAGCGGTGGCGCGATGGGCATTCCTGACTGCGGCGCACTATAGCTGCACACATCGATCTTGCCAAGGGCTCCATTTGAGCGTATCGACTTATGCACGCGGACTTGGCTAGTTCGACAATGTCAACAATGCATTGCATTTGCCGTACTGACTCCACCTCAGTGCCGTGCTCTGCATCTGCCGCGCCTCGCGAGGACTGGCGGTTTGCACCCACAAGGATGCGCGACAGCACGCGCTCACTGGGATCACTCATAGATGCCTTGTCAGACGCCATTTAATACTTTGTTATTGACAGTGTTTCAAAATGCTTCGATTGACGGACGTGGAGATCGCAACAGAAGTAGTGGCCAAATAAAGACGCTGCCGAGGTTCATTCCGAAAGCGCTGATGTTGCCTCGCTCCCGATTTCGACTGAGGCTGTAGCTGCTTTGGCCCTTCTACGCCGCTGCTGCGGTGCAGTAGAAGGGACCGGCCTATCGCTTGTGTATTGCTTATACTATGTTGAGGACTCCGTGTTTAAGCACGCGGCTTTCAATGAGAAGCAGGCTACACTGCTGCAGTACTTTCAGCCAAATAAATAAATACTTCGTGTGACGCTTCGAGTGAGTATTTACTGTACCACGATTGGGGTTTGATCGGGGAACGTTGTTCGAAGCACGTGTTTGGTTGCGCTGCGCGATTGGCCTAGGCCGTGCCGACTTCGCGCGGCCAACGAAGTCAGTGCGGCTTAGGCCAACGCCTCTTATAGTTAGAGGAGGCGTTGCTTAGGCTAATTGCGTGCGGTGCAATCGACCGCACGCTCCCAGCTGGCGAAGTCGGGGTGTGGCCTAGGCAACTGGACGCACGCTCTGAACAATGATCTCCGTTTGCGCCCTTAGTTCATCGATTGATTTGCAAAAGCTTTTCCTGTGTTTCTTACATAATTTTCTATATTGAATTCCGACTATATCGAACTTTTTCTTGATCACCATGCTGTTTGATATATTGAAGTTTGACTGTAGTAGTCTCAACGTATGCCGTGATATTTAAAATTATAGCCTGATCACTGGTGTTTTGAATGGATGCATAGCAGTAACTACTGCAAAGACAGTTTTTGAGAATTCTTATGTGAAATCTCAAGAAATATGAATAAAAAAATAATTTACTTTTTTAGTATAAGTACTGAGACTAAAAGAAATCTGAAATATACAAAATATGCATCTGGCTCCTAGCTCCCAACTTTTTTGGAAGTCAGATTACACAGAGAGAAAAAATATCATGATGATTATTTGTTCGCGTCACTGCTAGCCATAGTGATGCTCATGTTCTGCGGGAAAGAAGTAGCTTTGCAAGTGAGAAATTTGTAAACTGAAGTTTTCAAAGTAAGTTGCGTCAGAAAATTCGCAAGGTACAATGTACACACGACCTGCAGGCAAGATAGCCTTGGATTGTAATTCAAACAGGCGAGAAAACATAATTATGTTAGGAAACTCAAAGGCAAAGCCTCTTGGAGGATGAATATTCATGTGTATGCCGAGGAAAGTCCATGTGCGATATCCTTGGGACATCAGTGGTAGGATATCCGAAATAGACCCATGTACAATAATCTCAAGACGTCTGTGGTAGAATGTATCTAAATTTGGACATCTGACAGATGTCCTTTTTGTTTCTGAAACAGTGAATATCCAGTGACAACAGTGATGTCCAGTGGCTCTCCTGTGGACATCCACATGGATATTGACACGTGTACTTATCTTTATCGGGCGACCACGTTTCGCTACTTAACAAATGTTATCGCACAGCGTGGGACGCGCCTGCATGTATCTGAAGTTTCTGGAAAGTTATCGATGCTTCTATCCACTGTCTTTTGTCGCCGAACCTTGTGTTATCTGATTTCATCACCTGATGCAAATGGTGTAGAACTTTGTGGAAGGCACGCGGGTCCCAACGATTAATCTGGAACATTCGACGACTGCTTTATAAAAGCCGACGCGCTTGACCCGCTGATTGATTGACATGTGTACTTGACCCTTATTGATTGACATGTGTACTTATCTTTATCGGGCGACGCTATTTCGGACCCTACAAGGTCATCCGACGTATTGGCGCACTGGACTATGAGGTCGGGCCAGACGGCATTTCGCATTTACAGCGGCGTCGCGCACGATCTGAAGTAGTCCACATGGTGCGCCTTAAACCCTTTTACGGATGCTGACGAACTTCCTTATTTTGTTGTTTTCTTTGCTACAAGTGCTTTTCTTTATTACTTTCGTTTGTTTGTAGCATCGGGTCGATGCTTTTTAAGAGGTGGGTAATGACACGTGTACTTATCTTTATCGGGTGACCACGTTTCGCCGCTTAACAAATGTTATCGCTCAGCTTGGGACGCGCCTACATGTATCCGAAGTTTCTGGAAAGTTATCGATGCTTCTATCCACTGTCTGTTGTCACCGGACCTTGTGTTATCTGATTTCATTGTCTGACGCGAATGGTGTAGAACTTTGTGGAAGGCACGCAGGTCCCAACGATTAGTCTGGAACATTCGACGACTGCTGTATAAAAGCTGACGCGCTTGACCCGCTGATCAGATTTTTGACGGTCGCCGAGTGTGTTCGCCGCTACCATTGTTCTTCGATTGTAGCCTGTTTTTGAGGGCACAAGTTCGCCCAATAAAACGCTCATTTCGTTAATCACACTTTTGTTGCCTTCTTAACCATCACTACCACGTGACAATATTCTAGGGATGTGTCGAATACATCCTGCAGACGTCCATCACACAATCGTTTGGCTGCACTTGACATGTCCTGCGGACATACCTTGCATGTCTGCAAGAGACATCATGGGGACATGCTGCGGACATTTTGCAGACATATGCCAGATCCTTTCGCACAGTGTTGTCTGTAGTGCCTATTACATTCGCAGCACATGCTGTGTGAAAGATGCAATGGGAAGAGCGCTCACTCATCAAGAACAGATACATTGTGCGCGTTGAGGATGTGCAGTATACTTCTCATTCTGCCAGGTCTTCCACCAAGCACAAGTGGCTTATTGAACTAAATGAAGTTTCCAAAGTAAGTTATGTCTGAAAATTTGCAAGGTATGACGTACACACAAGCTGCGGACATGATAGCTTTGAACTGTAATTCGAATATGCAACAAAACATAATTCTATTACAAGGAAACTCAACGGCAAAGCCTCTTGGAGGACAAATATTCATGTGTGTGCCAAAAAATCTTCATGTGCAGTATCCTTGGGACATCCTTGGTAGGAACAGGTCCGTGTGCGATATCCTTGGGATGTCTGTGGTGGGATACCCCAAAGTGGACGTCCAGCAGGGGTGCGATCGGAGATGGTTGTTCGGCGCGTTCGTTCGGTTACCAGCGCACGTGATTGGCCTACTCCGTGCCGACGTCGCGGGGCGCGGCCACGTTTTTGGTGACGTCAAAATGACGACACGCTCCTGTCAATCATCCTCCCATTGAGCATTTCTTCTGCTAGGCGCCAAACCCAACGGGAGCTGGCAAGTTTGGAGCGATCATACGGCTTCGCATGGCGCGTCTGGTGGATTGGATTGGATCCAACCGGCGGCTGCGGCATGGCACGTTTGGATCTAATCCATAATTTAATTCGAGAAAATAGCGCTTCCGTTGGGAACTTAGGTTGTTGTTCTGGCATTTCTAGAGGAAGGAGGAGAGCGAGTGGCGGTGTGAAACGCGTTTGAAGAAATGGCAGAAAGTGAATTCCGGCATCGTTTTCGTTTCTCGAAACAAATAATTCGTTGGTTGTACAGCGAAATCGCCCCCATCATCGGTGCCAGCGAGCCACTGGAATGTTGTCGCTGCCTCTTGAAAAGTGCGCCACTCTTCCCGTCGTTTCTTTTTCTTTTTTCTTCTCGCTGTGCGCGACACCACCTAGGGACAACTCAGAGAAACTAATGGTTATAAATTGCAGTAGTCACACGTACTACTATTTGAAAACGTGTTTGGGCTTGAGAAGAAAAAATACATTTTTTTAGATAAAGATTTCATTCATTTGGAAGATGAGAAACATTCCGTTTTGTAGTATACTGTCTGCAAGCAGACGACAAACGACGGAAGTAAACTTCCGGGGAGGTCACTGCTTTCTGATTGGCTGCTCTCTCCGCCCCGTTGTCACAAATTTTGCATACTGCCACATTGTGACGTTGCAGCAACCGAACAAAATGCATATCGAACAAAATATCTCCGATCGTGCCCCAGATGTCCTATTTGTCTCCAAAACAGTGTGCATACATCGGGACCTGATTCTGATGTCCTACAGATGAAGTGTTTTCACTGGAGGATTAGATTGAAGGCTGTTAAAGTGGCAATAATTTCGTCGCTGCATTTCCAGCACGCTCTGCCTGCCCTATGGCATCCAATTGGCTCGATCTTCACACACGTTCTTGCACTTTCCGAAATATGAGCTGCTTTTGTTGCCATTCACTTTGTTTGCGTCGCTTACTTTCATTTTGTCTCGGGTGCAGACACACAAGAGATATGCCATGTTTGCCTGACACATATTTGCAATATAAATCAACAACCTTTTTTGCCAATAGAAATAAACTTGTATTTTCTGAAAAAAAAAAACTATTTCTTACCTTGTTCGATGATCTATCATTAACTGTATGATCTGTATTGAGAGTAGCAGCTTGTCGCATGCAAAATAATAGTTTGAACTCTTGGTGGTACGTCATATATATGTGTACTGCAACTTTGATATAATGAAGTTGTACTTGCGGTGAAAAATTTCGTTAAATCGCGAATTTTGTTAATTATAGGTTTGAAAGTTTCAACGGTAAAAACAGCTTCACAACTTCTCAGAGCATTCTTGGTGGATAGTATCTTGTTAGTAAGTAGTGATAAACAAATTGGAAGAATTTTGTGCAATAAATATAGCATGGTTATGAGCAACAGCACGTTCAGTGCTGATCGCGCCGAGAGCAATACATTGACGTGGCTACATTGACGTGTCAATACATTGACACGCACAAGCTTCACATCGGATGGGAAAGACCAGAAACGAACATACAATTAATGATATGAGCCAGGGGCTCTTGAGATGAAATCCGCAACATACTTCAGAGGCGCTGCGCTTAATTCATCAGAACGTGTTGCGACATTGTTACGTAGTCTATTTATCAAGCTTAATACCGCCAAAGGTGTCACTGGGGCTAAACTAATTGTACTAGGGTGGTTGCTTGGGCTAGTTGGTAATTCATGATCAAAAATAACGTACAGCGCAAAGGACAAGGACAGCGATAGACGACATACACAGCGCTGACTTCCAACAAGATTTTATTGCGTTGCCACATCGTGTGTATATATACAAGAAGAGGCATGCGCAGAAAATGTACGACAGTCACAGGGGGTGTCCTAACAGCAAGTCATTGAACTAAGAACATGGTCACCTGAAAAAATAAAAACTACGATTACTGTCTGTTTAGAAACGCGACTTCACCAGGGGTCAGCGCGATTGAGGGCGCACTAACGCAAATACTGCCAAGTTTTCTGATGAAATCAGCTTCCACAATTTCTCGGGTGAGCTGTGAGCAGTGTCTCGCTAAAACTTGCGTATTTTATTTATTTATTTATTTACCCTCAGGGCCTTTCGGCATTAGAGAGGGGAGTGGGTTATACAACAAATAAGAAGAAAATAAATCATGAGCTTATACATAATATTTGCTAATTATACAATGTTAGCTGAAAGTATGATAAATGCAGTAATAGAACATGACGTATAAAAGTAACATTAAACATGAAAAAGGAAAACACCAGGAGCAGTTCGTACAAATGTTTGCTATTGTACATTGTTAGCTAGTGCTTTTCGAAAATGATCATTGTTATGAATGGAAACAATGTCAGTAGGAAGATCATTCCAATCTTTCGACGTACGTGGCAAAAATAAATGTAAAAAGTGCGTCGTGTTACATGTACCAATTCTAACTTTATGATGATGATCAGTACGGTGAGATAAGTAACATGGTAGCGACATGAATTTTGGATGAAGTGTAGGGTGGTGATACAGCTTATGAAAAAATGAAAGGCGGGAAATTTTTCGACGTGTTGCTAGCGGTTGAAGACCCAGATTCGATTTCATTGAAGAAACGCTTGCACCACGGTAGTAATTCCAAAGAATAAAACGAGTGGCGTTGTTTTGGATGAGTTCAAGGGAATGTATTAGGTTTTTGTGGTAAGGGTCCCATATAGCTGCAGCGTATTCTAATTTTGGCCGTAACAGGGTTTTATAAAGTAGTAATTTTAAAGGAGAGGGAGCATGAGAAAAGTTACGGCGTAAGTATCCCATCAAGCGGTTAGCTTGATTAATTATGTATTCGACGTGATGATTCCATGTTAATTTAGATGTTATATGTAGGCCTAAGTACTTATATGAGGTAGTAGATTCTAAAGCAACGTTATTCAAGTAGTACACAGGCAGATTATCGTTAGATCGGGATACTCTCAGAAATTTGCATTTGTTAATGTTGAGTTCCATTCGCCACAATCGGCACCATTTGCTGACGTTATTGAGATCGGCCTGAAGCAGGGAGATGTCGTGTTCGTTAGTTATTTTTCTGAGGATTAAACAGTCGTCTGCAAATAAATGTACGTCAGAGGTTATTGCTGAAGGTAAGTCATTAATGTAGATAAGGAATAATAGAGGTCCCAGGACGGAACCTTGGGGCACACCTGACTGAACGTCACTATGAGGTGAGTCATGGCCATTAGCTGTTACGAATTGAGAACGGTTAGCGAGAAATGACTCAATCCATTTGAGAACGTTATGATCGAGGTTTAATTTGCTTAGTTTATAAAGTAAAAGTTTATGACATACTTTGTCAAAGGCTTTCGAAAAATCTAAAAAGATGCAATCGGCAAGAGAAGAACAGTCAAGTATTTGGTGTAGTTTGTGAGTAAATGTTAATAATTGTGATTCACATGAGAATGATTTTCGGAAACCATGTTGTGATGACGAAAAAAATGAATTAGATTCAAGAAAATCCGCAATTTTAGTAAAAATAATGTGTTCTAGCAGTTTGCAGCAGGTACTGGTTAATGATATCGGGCGATAATTTGTAGGTGATGTTTTGCTGCCAGATTTGTGCAAAGGAATTATTTTTCCTATTTTACATTCTGATGGAACAGTAGATGTGTTGAGTGATTGTTGAAATATTTTGGTTAGTATAATGGAACTATAAGTGCAGGTGTTTTTCAGAAATTTAGCACTGATGTTATCAAAGCCGGGTGACGAATCCATCTTCAAGGAATCTATTAGTCGAATAACTCCGGGAACTTCAACAGTCACTGGAGGCATAGTTAAGAAGTTATAGTCATTCAAGATAGGTAGTTCAATATCAACTGTGCACGAGAAATTTTTAACAAAGTTATTATTCAGGAGAGTTGCGCATAGGTTTTTCGGAACAGGGTTACCAGAGCAAGTGTTAAGAGTGATAGAATCATCGGAAGGTGGATGTATGACGCGCCAAAATTTTTTTACGTTAGTTATCAGCATAGATGGTAATGTGGTTGATAAGAATGTTTCTTTAGCGCATTTGAGTGCAGCTACATAGGTGTTAGATGCTAATGTGTAGGCTTTCCAACGTGAGTCAGTGGGTGATTGCTTCGCAGAACGATACAGTCGTCTTTTTTTGTTGGATAGTCGTTTTAAATGATTATTGTACCAAGGCGCGCGCGGGTTGCATGTTATAGTACGGGTTGGGATGTGTTTATTGATTAAGCGATTTACCTCTGCCGAAAACATGTTCCAGTTTGACTGCACACTACGATTTTCAAAATCACTCATGAATATGTTAAGAAATAGACTGAGTTCATTATTTATTGCTTCGAAGTTAGCTCTCTTATAGTCTCTAATTATTTTTTTAGTCTTCGGAAGTTTCACAAATGCAGTATTAAAGTGAATATTTAGTAATAAGTGGTCACTGATACCCGGTAAGTAATGGATGGTAGAGGCATAATCGGGACGATTGGTTAGGATCAAATCGAGAATGTTTGCGGAAGTGGATGTTGATCTCGTGGCTTGTGCGACTAATTGAGTTAATGAAAATGTAGTACAAATACCCAAGAAATCTTTTGAATCAGAAGAAGAAGATAATAAGTTAGGTATATCACTGTTCCAAACTATATTAGGAAAATTAAAGTCACCAAATAAGAAAAGAGGTGTAGAAGGAAACTTTGTCGTAATGGTACTAATTATATCATGCAATTCATTGGTAAATGCGGGTGACGAGGAAGGTGGACGATAGCAAACGCCTAAAATTACCTTTTGATGGTTGACATATGTCCTACGACTATCTGTCCTACGACTGTGATCCCTGCACGTGCAGGGATCACAGTCGTTTTCTCAGCCCCGGAAAAATTGGCAAGTCTCTGTAAGCGTGTAAACGCGCCTAAATCGCATCAGAGTTGTTGTTCTGTCGGGCACAGAAAACGGTTTGTGACGTGCACAACTAATGTAGTCTACCAAATTCCCCTGTCTTGCGGCAGTAAATATGTAGGACAGACGGGCAGGTGCTTAAACGATCGACTAAGAGAGCATTGTAACAACGTCCGCAGCACTGTACAAGGCCACTTGGGCATCCATTGCCGGGACTGCGGCTGCGTGCCATTCTTTGAAGATACGCAAGTTTTAGCGAGACACTGCTCACAGCTCACCCGGGAAATTGTGGAAGCTGATTTCATCAGAAAACTTGGCAGTATTTGCGTTAGTGCGCCCTCAATCGCGCTGACCCCTGGTGAAGTTGCGTTTCTAAACAGATAGTAATCGTAGTTTTTATTTTTTCAGGTGACCATGTTCTTAGTTCAATGACTTGCTGTTAGGACACCCCCTGTGACTGTCGTACATTTTCTGCGCATGCCTCTTCTTGTATATATACACACGATGTGGCAACGCAATAAAATCTTGTTGGAAGTCAGCGCTGTGTATGTCGTCTATCGCTGTCCTTGTCCTTTGCGCTGTACGTTATTTTTGATTATTTTTAAACTAATTGTGTTAGGCTGTCTCACTCTACTGGAGATTCTTTCCCACATACTCTGTTTTGAAGGCGGCAAATAGTCACCGGAATGGGCAATATAGTCATTCGAAGCCGTTATAGCATCATCATCGCTCATGTCTTGAGAGAGGGCTTTGATGTTAAAACGCGTTTTGTTTTCCACAAATTGTCCCAGATTATTCACTGCATTCCATAGTTTGCGAGGATCATTATAAATCTTTGCAAATAGGCATTCATAATAAATCTTAGCTTTTCGTGTGTCGGCATTTAGTTTATTGCGATACGTTCTGAATTTTTTTAGAGCCGCTAGGTCACCTGTTTGAACAAACTTGTAATACATTTTGTTTTTTATTTTGATTCTTTTGTGACAGCTCGTGCTGATCCATGGCTTTCGAATTTTATTTTTGTTTAATGCGTGCGATACCATAAGAAAATTGCTGTCATAACAGGTTTTGAGATAGTGAAAGAAAACGCTATACGTGCGATCAGAATCTTGTTCTGCATAAACGAAAGACCAGTTCATAAGCACCATTCCCGAGTGAAATTTCTCAAGTGTGAGCTGGTTTATGGCCTGATACATTGTTTTGTTGGTGTAATTAGGTCTTTAGGTGTAGTAGAGAAAAGGACGAAAACTGGTAAGGGGTCACTAAGGTCAAGTGAAAAAAGGCCTGTAGCAATCTTACTTGCTGGTGTGTTTGTGATGCAAACGTCCAGCAATGTGGCGCTATGATCAATGATTCGGCTGGGCAGCCTAATAGTGTTCGAACAATAATAGGGGGACAG
Organism: Dermacentor variabilis; assembly: GCF_050947875.1. NCBI lineage: Eukaryota > Metazoa > Arthropoda > Arachnida > Ixodida > Ixodidae > Dermacentor > Dermacentor variabilis. The sequence continues at coordinate 657,052 of NW_027460280.1, forward strand.
AATAGTTTCAAACTGCACAGTGACTGCGTCATCGCTTATCATGTTGATATTTATGTCACCCGTCAAAAAAAAAGGCATGTGCAAAAGTTTAACTTACATATAAGGCTTTCAAAGGTATCAAGAAATTCAGACTTTCTGCTCACGGGTGGCCGATACACTACAGTAACTGCAATAGTTTTTAATCGGATTGTAATACATTCGAGGCTAGTGGTCACGAAAGTTAGCTCATCGATGGCATCATGAATAAGAAAATCTTTCACATACAAGGTTAATCTTCCACCACGATTGGTAGTCTTGGTAACACCATTGTATGTGTAATAGTCTAATTGTGAAGGAGCGTCATTCGGAGTGAGCCATGTTTCTAAAAGCAATATCACATCAAATTTTATCGTTAAGGAATCAAGGAACGTGCTGAGATCAGAAATTTTGTTTTTAATACTGCACACATTTAGATGAAAAGCACTGAAATGCTTTCCAATATGTTTGGCCGCTTTGTTAAAACTGTTCGCATCATAGTAATGACAACTGTCAAATAAAGCCATTTCGTAGCAGATTGAGCCATCTAAAAGTGTCAGTTTGATACTTAATGACATATTTTGTTGGAATCATTGTGTTCAGCTATTCTCATCACCTCCGATGATTCTGTTTTCCTGTCAAGAACTTTGCCATTGTTTGTCCATACGTACTTCCATTCAACATCACGCTTCTTAGCTATAGCAGCACCCAGAAGTTGTTTCCCAAGCTGAGTTAGGTTTTCATTGACAAATATAGGATCAGTGGACTGGAAGCCAATTTGGTTAGCAGAAAGACATGCTCTCTTGGCTTTAGTAAAAATAGCATTTCGCTTTTCTTGGCGAATAAAGCGTACAATGATATTCATCACATCGGGATGCTTAGTTCCTATTCTGTGACAAACATCAATATCTGTGGAAGGGATGGGTTCCCCAACTGCTGCACAAATTTTCTGGACTACTTTGGAAGGATCACCTTGATTGGGCACACCCTTCATTTCAAGGTTGTTTGCTCTAGTATATGCCTCCAAGTTTTCAACTTTCATGCGTAATTTCTTTGTTTCCATCACAAGAATATTGTTAGCTTTCGGTGCTTCTGCGAGTTCTTTTCGCAACGACTTTATCTCTTCCGTGAGTGGCTTAATGTCATCACAGACTGAACTAGAATAGTCCACACTTTTCTTGAAGTCGCGAAGTTCCTTTTGTATTTCTCGCTGAAAGACGTCTAGCTCCTTACTCATCTTTCAACAAAACAGCAATAAAGAGATACAAAAGGGTCATTGGTGTTTGGCAGCAGGGCTAGCTACAGTATAACTAACATGAATTAATGAATCCTCACCTGCGTACAAAGAATACTTGTTAGTGACGGGAATCCTGCAAGGCACTGCTGCTAAACTACGGTCAGAGCAGAATTGTCCCGGCTCATATATTGTCCATGGCCTAGAGTCCCGTCATCTGTGCAGGCGTGCACCAAGCCACTTGTCGATGGGGTAGGACTGCGCCGCGTGTTGACACGAGTTGTATCGGTTAGACTGTCTGATCAGTGCTCCAGTAGGCAGTACCCCTTGCGACACGCGGCGATAAAGATTCCAGGAATGTGATCAGCTGCATACAGAGAATACTCATTAGTGGCGTGAATCCTGCGAGCACTGCTGCCCAACTGCAGTCAGAGCAGCTTGCCATCACTGACAACTGACATGAGCTTGCCGAGCCGCTCGTCCCACTCCTGCGGCCATTGTGCGAAAATTTCTCTCATCATCCAAGCCTTACGGTTGGACACATAACTCACTTGGAGCTTTCATTTGCCTTTGAAGCATCGTGGTGACGCACTTTGCTGACCATGAGGGCCGCCACATTTTCCGACCCATCTGTGTTGGCACAAAGCAACATGGTTACGCGGACCTTGCTCTGCTTACCGCCCTGGCAGCGTTTGCCTTCGAGGGCTAAGGTTTTTTGCGGCAGCATCTGGTAGAACAGGGCTGTCTCATCCATGTTGAACAAATCCTTGACACTGTATTTTTCTAGCAGCTGTCCAACGTTTGTCTCCACCCACGCCACTGCAGCTTCGCAGTCGACAGACTGCGCTTCCCCGCTGACATCCCTG